>NW_026596039.1:23453069-23563116 GCF_907164565.1 Psammomys obesus | reverse complement strand
CTTGTTGTTCCATAAGAAGGTGAGAATTTTTCTTGCAAGGCCTGTAAAGAATTGTTTTGGTAATTTGATGGGAATTGCATTGAATCTGTAGATTGCTTTTGGTAAGATGGCCATTTTTACTATGTTAATCCTGCCAAGCCATGAGCATGGGAGATCTTTTCATCTTCTGATACCTTCTTCTAATTCTTTCTTCAGAGACTTGAAATTTTTTTCATACAAGTCTTTGACTTGCTTGGTTAGGTTCACACCAAGGTACTTTATGTCCTTTGTGGCTCTTATGAAGGGTGTTGTTTCCCTTATTTCTTAGCCCTTTTGTCGTTTGTATACAGGAGGGCTACTGATTTTTTTGAGTTGATTTTTTATCCAGCCACTTTGCTGAAGGTGTTAATCAGCTGTAGGAGTTCCCTGGTAGAATTTTTGGGGTCACTCAGGTATACTATCATATCATCTGCAAATAGTGATACTTTGACTTCTTCCTTTCCAATTTGTATCCCCTTGATCTCCTTCAATTGTCTCATTGCTCTAGCTAAGACTTCAAGAACACTATTGAAGAGATAAAGAGAGAGTGGGCAGCCTTGCTTTGTCCCTGATTTCAGTGGGAATGATTTATGTTTCTCTCCATTGAGTATGATATTGGCTATAGGCTTGCTGTATATTACCTTTACTGTGTTCAGGTATGTGCCTTTTATCCCTGATCTCTCCAAAACTTTAAACATGAATGGATGTTGGATTTTGTCAAATGCCTTCTCAGCATCTAAGGAGATGATCATGTGGTTTTTTCCTTCAGTTTGTTTATGTGGTGGATCACATTGCTGAATTTCCATATACTGAACCACTCCTGCATGCCTGGGATGAAGCCTACTTGGTCATAGTGGATGATATCTTTGATGTGTTCTTGTATTCATTTTGCAAGTATTTTGTTGAGTATTTTTGCATCGATGTTCATGAGGGAGATTGGCCTGAAATTCTCTTTTTTTGTTGGATCTTTGTGAGGTTTAAGTACCAAGGTGACTGTGGCTTCATAGAATGAGTTTGGTAGTGTTCTTTCTGTTTCTATTTTGTGGAATAGTTTGAAGAGTATTGGTGTTAGCTCTTCTTTGTAGGCCTGGTAGAATTTTGTGCTGAAACCATCTGGCCCTGAGCTTTTTTTTGCATGGGAGACTTTTGATGATGGCTTCTATTTTTCTTAGGGGATATAGGACTATTTAATTGATTTACCTGATCTTGATTCAGCTTTGGCATGTGGAATCGGTCAAGAAAATTGTCTGTTTCATTTAGATGTTCAAATTTTGTGGCATATAAGCTTTAAAGTAAGACCTTATAATTATTGTTTGGATTTCTTCAGTTTCTGTGATTATGTCCCCCTTTTCTTTTCTGATTTTTTTGATTTTTTTGATTTTTTTGGATGTTGTCTCTCTGCCTTTTAGTTAGTTTGGCTAAGGGTTTGTCTATCCTGTTGATTTTCTCAAAGAACCAGCTCTTGGGTCACTGATTCTTTGAATTGTTTTATTTGTTTCTAATTTATCGATTTCAGCCCTGGGTTTGATTATTTCCAGCCATCTACTCGTCTTTGGTATGTCTGCTTCTTTTTTTTTCTAGGGTTTTCAAGTGATCCATTAATTTGCTTGAATGAGATGTTTCAAATTTCTTCTTGAACGCACTTAGTTCTATGATTTTTCCTCTTAGCACTGCTTTCATTGTGTCCCACAAGTTTGGGTATGTTGTGCCTTCATTTTCATTGAATTCTAGAAACACTTTAATTTCTTTTTTTATTTCTTCTCTGACCCAGCTGTCATTTAATAGTAAGTTGTTCATTTTCCATGTGTGTGTTTAGGCCTTTTGCTATTTTTGTCACTGAGGTCCAGCTTTATTCCATGGTGATCAGATAGGATACAAGGGATTATTTCTAATGTCTTGTATCTGTTGGTCTATTTTGGAGAATGTTCCATGAGATGCTGAGAAGAAGGTAAATTCTTTTGTATTCCGGTGTAATGTTCTGTAGATGTCTATTAGATCCATTTGTTTCATGAACTCTGTTAGAGTCATTGCTTCTTTATTAAATTTCTGGGTTTTTTTTTTGACCTGTCCTTTGTTGAGAGTGTGGTGTTAAAGTCTCCAACTATTAATGTGTGATGATCTATGTGTGGTTTAAGTTTTATTCGCGTTTGTTTTTCAAATATCCGTGCTCTTTTATTTGGGGCATAGATGTTCAGAAATGTGATGTCTTCCTGGTGGAATTATTCTTTGATGAGTATGAGCTGACCTGCCCCATCTTTTTAAATTAATTTTGGTTGAAACTCTATTTTATTAGATATTAGAATGACCCTGCTAGCTTCTTGGGTCCATTTGCTTGGAAAACCATTTTCCAGCCCTTTACTCTCAGGTAATGTTTATCTTTGTGACTTAGATGTGTTTCTTGCATGCAACAGATTGTTGGGTCTTGTTTACATACCCATTCTGTTAGTCTGTGTTTTTTTATTGCGGAGTTGAGTCCATTGATGTTGAGAGAAATTACTGACCTGTGCTTGTTAGATCCTTTGATTTTGATGTTGATTGTAATGTGTTTGTGTGTTTGGATACTTTTTATTTTGCTGTAGTAAAGTTATTTATTTCTTGTGTTTTACTGAATGTAGTTAGCTTTCTTAGGTTGTCTTTTTCTTTCTATTATCTTCTGTAATGCTGGATTCATGGGTAGCCATTGTTTAAATTTGTTTTTGTCATTGTTATCTTGTTTTTTCCATCTATGATGACTGAGGGTTTTGCTGGGTATTGTATCCTGGGCTGTCATCTGTGTTCTCTTAGGGTCTGCATGATACCTCTCCAGGTCTTTCTTGCTTTCATAGTCTCTGTTGAGAAGTCAGGAGTGATTTTGATGGTTTTGCCATTACATGTTACTTGGCCTGTTTCCCTTGTAGCTTTTAGTATTTTTCTTTGCTCTGTATACGTTCTGTTTTGATTATTATGTGGTGAGAGGATTTTCTTTTCTAGTCTTACTTATTAGGTTTTCAGTAGGTTTTCATAATCTTGTATGCTTATAGGCCTCTCCTTTAAATTGGGGAAATTTTCTTCTATGATTTTGTTGAAAATATATTATGGGCCTTGGAGATGGGAATTTTCATTTTCCTGTATTCCTGTTGTTCTTAGATTTTGTCTTTTTATGTTGTCTTGGATTTCTTGGACAGTTTGTGTCAGGAATATTTTAGATTTAACATTTTCTTTGACAGATACATCGATTAATTCCATTGTATCTTCCACACCTGAGATTCTTCCTTCCATCTCTTGTAGTCTGTTGGTTATGCTTACCTCTGTAGTTCCTGTTTTCTTCCCTAAGTTCTTCCTCTTCATGATTTTTCCTGTTTGCATTTTCTTTAATTATTCCAATTCTATCTTCAGTTCTTGAACTGAGGATTTCCTTCACTTATTTGACTGTATTTTCCTGTTTTTCCTTCAATTCATTCAACTGTATGTTTGAACATTCCTTTGTTATTTATTTATTTATTTCAGTGACTTAATTATTTCCTCTCTGAAGGCCACAAACTGTTAGGCTGAACCTTCCTGTATTTCCTTACAGATGGCCATAATCTGTTTTTCTTTATATTCTTCTATTTTTTTTTAATGAACATAGCTGTTTGATTTATCATCCTCTATTTCTTTACATATTTTATTTGTTTCCTTCATTATCCTCTTCACAAGCATAGATATAAGGTCATCCTCTTGATTTTAATTTATAATAGGGTGTCCAGGGCTGCTTGTCCCTGGATAACTGGGTTCTGGAGATGCTGTATTGCTTTGGCTTTTGAAGGTTGTGCTTTTATGCTGGCTTCTACCCATCTGGCTGTTTTGGGTGTTTGCTGTTAGTTTCCTGTGCCTCCTGGAATCCTGGGGTGAGAAGAATCCCCTTTGCAGGAAGATGGTTGATCCTGAAAGTGCCTCCTCAGCTTTTTGGGTAAGATCCCCAAAAGGCTGGTGCTTCTCAGGAATTGCCACAGTTCACCTCAGGCATATGGACCTGTTTGGTAACTGTGGTAGTTGGTATCAAGGGGGGCACTCCTCTCTCCAGCAGAAGTCCTAGAGACAATTGTCCTGCTGCTGGATTTCTTTCTCTGAATTTAGTGAGCTGCTGCTGCTGCTCTTACACTGAGTTTTCTGGGAGCAGCCTTCTTGGAGTACCAGGAAGCCCTGCAGTTTTGTCAGTTTAGCTAGGAAGACAGGTTGTTTCATTGTGCAGTGTCTAGGGCTGATCCTGTGGATTCCATACTTCTGTAGGTCTGATGGTGGGGCTCTGAGCCCCAGTACCCAAGCAGTAATCACTGGCAGGTAAGTGCAGCACTCAAGCCTGTGGTAGGAGACTAGAGCTTGGAGCTTCCAGGAATCCAGAAACTTTTCCAAAGCTGGGTGTCCTGAGGTCAGACCTGATGTTTCCCCCAACGTAGGGTTTCCTCCTGACAGGGAAACCCAGTCTGTGGTGTTCTGGGGTCCACAGTTCAGTCTGAGATGGTGAGTAGAAAGCACGGGCACAGGTGAGTGGCTCTGTGCTGGGGAGTGGGTGCCTACAAGAAACCAGAACTTTTCTGGTGTACTTTGGATTTGAGGTTGGCTAAGTGTTGTGTTAGTATAATGTTCTTTTGAAATGTATACTCCTTACCTTTGTTCATTCAAATGCTGATATCTCCCCCCCCCACTCTCTGGTTTCAATCTGGATATTGCATTGTGATACTCATTCTAAGCATCCTGTCTCAACTCTTGTGTAAACAGAGCAAAATAAAGCAACTAGAGGCAATGTTGAGCCAGAGGACAGGAAAGAGGGGAGGAGCCAGAAGGCAGGAAATGAGTGGGAGGAGAAAGGGTGAGAAGAGAGCTTGGAGAGGAGAACTGGAGGAAAGATCTTGGAACTACATGGAGAGATGGACTGGACCTAAGATAACACTAAAAGCAAGTATAATGTGGGAAATTTAAATGTTAGGAAACTATGAGGGCTTGGAGATTTAGGATGGAGTAGCTATTGCCCAGCATTGTGTTCTAGGTTAACTAAATAAACCCAGTGTCTGTGTCGTGATTTGGTTATACAGTTGCTTAGGATTAACAGCAGCATTACCAGAAGATAAATCAATAGTAAATATTAATCACCACCTACAACAGTGTTGTGAGAATGGACCTGATCTTTCACTTACTGTGGAGCTTCCTTGTAACAGAGAAACTCAGTCTCTGGTGCCCTGGGGCCCATAGTTCTGTCTGGGAAGGTGAGTCTGGTGAGCAGGCTGGCTTCTGGGCTGGTGGCTAAGCACCTGCAGGATCTCAAGACCTATTCTAGGGGTTGTCTGGGTGGCCTGAGCTTGGTGCTTATTACTTCCTTCACCACGGGGTTTTCCTTTGACTTTAAAACCCAGTCTCTGGTATGTGGGGCCCACAGTTCAGTCTGGGATAATTATCGGTGCACACAGGCTTGTGGCTCTGGGCTGGCAATTGAGTGCCTGCCAGGACTCTGTAACTCTTCCAGGGTTTAGCTAGGTGACCTGAGACCATACAGATACAATTGTTTCCCACACCATGGGGTTTCTTCTCACCTGGGAAACACAATCACTGGTGTTTTAGGGACCAGAGTTCAGTCTGTTGGTCGCTGTGCAGTCACTACTGTCCTCCTCAGACAATGTCTTCCAGGGGCCGCCATGTTGAATCCCTCCCTTTTTCCATAATTTACAAGTAAAGAAAAAAAGTAGAATTAGTATGACATCATAAAATATTACAAATACTTAAGGCAATTCTAAGGGTTAAGATCTAATCTGAAAGATAACAACTCTTGACCTCAAAGTACAACATGATGATAATGAATTCACAATGCAGTAAAACAATCAAACCCATTAAACAAAACAAAGTACCTGACATAAAGTGACAAAATTACAGCATCTCAATTTATGACAAAGACTGAGGTAGTAATTTTGAAAATGTTTAACTTTAAAAGCACTTGATTCACAGCAGAATTCTGCTGGGTGTTCTAAAAACTAATACCAATAATACTCAAATCAATGAGAAAAAAAATGAAAGGCATCTTACATTCTTTTTTGATGAGAGGAAAACTATCCAGATATTAAAAAACAAAAAGGAAAAACACAGCAAAAGAGAAAATTATAGACCAATCTCATGTAGACTATAGATATAAAATTCTCAATAAAATTCTAGCACAGAAAATGTAAGTTAACATCATAACAATTACTGATTTAAAATTGATTTTTGTACAATGTACAAAACATAAGAATGATGTGGTTTTGTCTTGGTGTGTGGATAGGGAATGTGTTTTTCTTCTTGGCAAATGTTGGAGAGAACTGTTGCCAAAGGTTTACAGCCACCCAATAGAGATTTCTGTGAAATAACCCAAGGAGTCTACTGGAGAGGTTATGGGCAAAGGAGTTTTCTGCAATGCATGCAGGATGAAGCAGTGGTGACTGTACCAGGGTCTCATGAGGCACAAGTGCATGGTCAGTTATAGTTTCAGTCTTCCTTGCAATTGGAGTTCAGGACAGTCAGGGTCTCAGTGAAATAACAAGCAGTCAAGATGCCCCGATTAGATGAAAGCCAACAAGGCAGGGGATTTAATCATTAGTTCCTTTGCATATCAGATGGGCAAGAGGAAGACCCAAGGAGAAAAAGTTGCATGCACAATGAGCTATGAGCACTATGATCAGTTCTTGTAGGCTGCTAATTCCACCAGCTGACAAAACCCTAATACTCATTTAGTTAATCTTAGAAAGACAAGGTGCTACCAGCTTAACTTTCTGTATTGAATTTTTTTCATTATCATCATCATCATCATTTATTACAATTTATTAAATTTGTATCCTGGCTGTCATCCCCTGCCTCATCTCCTTGCAAACCCACCCTCCCACTATCTTCTCCCCCTATGGCCCTCTCCAAATCCACTGATAAGGAAGGTCCTCCTTCCCTTTTATTTGACCCTAGCCTGTCACATTTCATCAGGATTGGTTGCATTGTCTTCCTCTGTGGACTGGCAAGGCTGCACCCCCAGGGGAGTTGAACAGAGAGTTTGTCACTGAGTTCATTCCAGAGAAAATCCCTGCTCCCCTTACTAAGACACTTCACTAGGAGACTGAGTCTATGAGCTACATTTGAGCCTTGGTACATCCTCTCAATGCCTTGTTCTTGGTTGGGGCATCATTCTCTTTAGGGGCCCTTTGGGCTCAGTTTTTATGGCTCTGTTGGTCTCCTTTTGGAGTACCTGTCCAGTCCAGATCTTTTGATCTCTCACTTCTTTCCTAAGATAACCTGCACTCTGCCCAAAGTTTGGCAATGAGGAGATTCCAACTGTATTGAACTATGGTGATAATTCTTTACTGATCTTTTAAAGTTAAGGAGGTAGTAAAAAAGTAGACATCACACAAAACATATCATTTCAACATATAAGATTAAATATTTTTTATTTCTGATCCAAACCATATAAGCCTGGACCGAAATGAGCAAGGCTTCCTAAGAACAAAGTGTCCAAAAGATGGAAACCACAGAGAAATGGAGGGAGTGATGTTTGTTACCCACCAATTGTGATTATGAAAAAGAGCAATGCAGCCTCGTAAGATGGAGGAAAGAGTATAAAAAGCCAGAAAGGAAGACACTAGGAGCATGATGTTCTGGGTGGCCCTGGAGTCAGGGGAGGTTCTGCTGGAACCATGAGTGCTGCGGATGTGTTGAACCCTCTGCTTGTGTCTGTACAGAAAGATAATCATAAACATGCTGGACCAGGCAATGAGCACAGAAAGAAAGACTTCGGGACACATTACCAGTGCTGTATAGAGTAAGTCACTGATTTCATTACGGGCTACAATTGTGCAGTATCCATAATCTTGTTTTCTGGTCATATTTTTACTATTCCTACTGTTAAATGAGTGCATAGAGGTAAAGAAATTTATCAACATAGAGAATACCCAGAAGACAGAAATGAAGGAGCCAATATACTTGACAGCAATGTGTTTATAATCCTTCCAACAGGATTCCCTGGAACTGATTGTCATGACCTGGAAGACACTCAAAAGGCAGGTGGTGCCAATGGACACACTCCTGCTAATTCCTTGAATGTATATCAGGAACCTGCATGCAAAATCATTCAAGAACTGCTTCATCCCGAAAGCTGTCATTGTGTTAGGCACTCCAAAGGAAAGAATGATCAAGGCATTGGCTGTCATTATGTGCATGAGAATCAAATCTGTGGGCTTTAATGTGCACTGTCTGTAGTAAAGAATGAGATAGTATAAAATAAGAGAGAAATTTCCCAGAATTCCAATTGTAGTTTGTAATAGAAAAATGATTCTGAGGGCCACATTCCAGAAGTACATTCTGTGATTCTACACAGTTTCCTTGAGTTTATGGCTATGGAGATTTCTCGGGTCAAAATGAATAAAAAGAAATGCTGTAGTTTGTGGGAAAAGAGGACTTTGAATCCTTGTAGCTATTGACAGGGTGAAACAGAGTCCTTTAAGCTCAGTTGTTAAAGGCCAGCCTACGTGTCATGAAAATGTCATCTCACAAATTTTGACAAAGTAGTAGATTTTCATGTATGTTACTGTGATATTGCTCAAGAACTTAGTGTGGATATACTGCTGGAAGGAGTGGCACCATGTTTCAGAGAAAATGCAACATTCAAGACCGTGTAATGTTGCCTGTGAAAAACAGTGAAAAAGTCACATCACACACAAACAGAATTTCAGAATATACCCATATTTGCTAGATAATTTGTAGAAAATGATAATTTTAATAATGACAAAAAATTAATTATATTGATTTTTAAGTTGTACCTTATCTAAAATTAAAACATAGGAGATCTGATGACAGGCTAAATGTTCCCCCATCTTGTTTCAGCTGAAGGCATCTTTTATTTAACCTGAAACTGACACCTACCTTCTCCCTTTTAGCCCTTTTCATGAAATGACCCATGGGAAAGTACACAGCTCTGTTCTACAAACTCTCCTACAAATTACTTTCTGGTAAACTGCTTGCTTTCATCCTGTAACTGTGTGTTTCTGGGATCTCTGTCTTTTTTTTTTTTTTGACACATAAAATTTTTATTAGTATTTTTTAGGAATTTCACATCATGAACTCCTATCATACACTCTTTCCAGCCCTTCCAGTCCTCAGAGAGCCACTGCCCTGTGCTCTCCTTCTCCCAGCAGGAAAAACATTACAGGCCTCATAGGCAGTGGCTCAGTGCTAAGTACTGGCTTGTGGGGCCTAGGGTCATTATTTGAACTGTTTCTGTGAGAGCTCCATGTCTTTGCATTTCTTCCTGTTGTGAGTGTACACAGCCCCGCCGTTTATCAGGAAAGACTTTTATGCTAGAAGCCAGCTGCCAAAGGAACAAGAGGGCAATTGATTCTTCCTTGAGAGCTGTACTCAGCTCTGTTTGGCCACATTACTTACCGATTTATTGAGTTCACTTTTTAAAAGCATTTTCTCATAAGACTTATCATTTGTTTATTATTTGTTCCACATATATTGTGGACTCAGCAGATTTCTTTTCTGTCAGTGCATTAACATTCATAACCCTCATGGGTCTTTGAGATTCTTCAAGCTCTGGTGCAATCCTGGTGACTGACAAGATCTGTTTTATCTTCTTGTTTGCCTTTATAGCATCCCGTAATATGAATTCTAAGTATCTCTGCTGAGTCTGTATAATGTCCTTTGTATGTACGTGGATTAAGTGTTTACCATTTGAAACTGTATAAACAATTTTAGCCCCTTCCATAAGAAAGACTACATTTGCCTCCTCTCAGCAAGTCTTGATGTAGCTCTAAATGCTGAGAAGAGAATTCTCTTTGCAAAATAAGGTCATTAGAAAAAAAATCTTAGATGACAGAAATTCAGAAAGCAAGTGATTGTGTGGTGTGAAGCCCCGTTGATTCAGGTACAATACAACCCCTGCACATGAGGCTCATGGAACATTGTGACAGAAAAGGCAGGTTGATAGTAAGACCCAGAGGAACAGGTATCAGCTGTATGATTTCATCTCCAAGAAATATCATGGAACTACTTTCATAAAGTATGGCTGTCTAAAAAAACCTGGAAAAGGACACCAACAGACATGCTAACATGGAAGGGGAAATTACTCTGGGATCCAGTAATCCCAATTTTAAGAATGACTAGGATCAGAGGGAAGAGGAGGAGGACCTCCCCTAGAAGTGGACTGGGGGAGGGGCATGGGTGGAGAAGACATACAGAGGGTGGGATTCGGAAGGAAGGGGGAGGGGGCTACAGTTGGAATACAAAGTGAATAAATGTAATTAATAAAAAAAGAAAAAAGAAGAGTAGCCACACAAATAAGTTGACATTTTATATCTCCTAGCAAGAATAATGGGAGCTTTGACCTGAAGATCACCAGTGGCAGCCCATGATCAATTAATTTTTCACACAAGATAGAAAAACACCTTCCAATTCCAGCTTCTGAAGATCTTATGGCATTATGCCTGGAGGTGCATGGGTGTCTACTGCTGGCCACCTGGGTGGGCATGTGCTGAGGTCACCATGCACCAGGAGCCAAGCAGCCACTATGCCAACATTTGCTTTGATGGTTCCACAGCATGAACTAAGTGTGTTTGAGATTTTGCTCTGCTGGAAGACTACACAGATGCTCACAGCCTGTAAAAATAGGAAGTTGATCAGCATTTAGCTTCAAACATTCAGCAGAACCGGTTGGATCAGCATCTTCTGTAGGTGGCTAAGCAACTCCAAGAGGAAGGTCAAAAATCCAAACTACAGTCAGAAGTTCTGTAAGAATTTGAACAAAAACACTGAAAACCTGCTAAGGAAATCAGGTGTGTGTTCAAAGGGTATTAACCAGTGTTCTCCCAGTTAATACTCACATCATCTTATTTTCAGGAGTTCAACTTAAAATAGAATATATATTTTTTAAAGAGATTAGCTTATTTTTATAGTATGTGTGCCAAAATGTATTATTCAAAACCTTCAGCTTTTCTCCCTATAATATCTCTAATGTGGATCAACACTACACCTAAGGGCCAATACAAGTGCTGCAATCCCACTGATTTTATAACTTTCTTAACACTATCATGAACACAGTCTTATCCGATTCAATGAACTCGAAACGAAAAGCTTGATTTCATGTGTCTGGTGTCCTCAATCATACCTGAGCATATTCTATGATCTTTCAGACCCATATTTTGACTGAAATAACAGTAAGAGATAACATGTCTGTAGTAACTGGAATTGCCAGTGAGTCAGGGACACACATATCTTATCTGCTATTGAGAAATATGTGCACCCTTTGTTTCAAGAAGTGATAAGTTGCATTGTTCATTAATCAGATCAGTTACATTTTCAGTGACACCATGAGACATGTTATGAAGATGACATTCTTACTTGTTCTGAAGACTCTCCAATGTAGGCAGTTCCAGTGTAGAGTGTTCCTCGATTTTCATAGAATCCTGTACAGAGCCATGATAAAGACCCATCTCCACATTCAATCTTAGATCTTTCCTTTTCTATTAGATTTCATAGTGGCTTCCTACTGCATTTTCAGTACTCACTCTTTTTGAACCCTGAATGTTATAAGGAATGGCAGATGCAATTTTTTTTATAATTATGTGGGTAAATGGCAATTAGCAATAACAATTTGTGAGTTACTAGTATCCAATGTATTTGACACCTTCATTGACTTTAATAACCATCTGATAAGGCAGTAAATTTATTTACAGTGTCAAGACCAGAAGTTAGAAACACAAAAGTTAAGTGAGTTATAAATGCAAAAGCCCTTGTCAGAGTGCATACTGGACAGTCTTAAACATAGGCATTTTGGAACAAACACAGTCACTTCTGTCCCTGATCACAATGATATGAGATCTAGTCTCAAATACACTCCAGTTTTATATGCAGTTTTTATTCCTCACTTGACACTCTGTTCACTTTGTTAATGTTTGCAAAAACTCTTTAGATTGAAGAATTAGAAAAATAGCTCAGTGGTGAGGAACACTTGCTGCTTTTGGAGAGGACCTGAGATGCTTTTCAGAATCAACACAGAAGCTCATAACTACATGAAACTCTAATTCCAGAGGTTCTGGCCTCCTCTTTTATCCTTTTCTGGCACTGTATTACCATAACACACACAAAGCAAGAGAGAGAGAGAGAGAGAGCAAGAGAGAGAGAGGGATTTATATATATTCAGGCAAACATTAGGTACACAAAAATAGATAAATAAATATTTGTAAAATTTAGTTCTCATTTTGAAATAAAGGTTTATTTCATAGGAAAACGTGAAGTGCCAATAAAGCTTCTGAGATTTTACTAAAATGAAGTTATCTAAATATGGCTTGTTGTAACAGAAAGCTGTCCTATCTCCCAAGTTCATCTCACAAACACAACATGAACCTGATATTTATAATGCCACCAGAAATATGCATTGTTTCCATTACAGGGGTAAAGGCTGTATTGGTAACTACAAATTAATTATTAATGTCATCACTCTCCAAATGTAATGGAGAACATGAAGCACAAATATGTACGCTGAAATAGCATGAAAAGAAAATTAAGTTAGGAAAATACTTCCCTTAACATTATTCATACAGTTAGTACTTGTTGTATTGATGAGTAGAAGTAAAACTGAGAAAACACTCAAATATATGCGATGAATGTGAGATACATAAAAAGGAATCTGTAAGTCGTGTACACTTTAGCAATTTTCAAACTGAAATAAAGAACTAAGTGTTAGACAAATATACTTGAACTGTAGAGTCCAGCCCTGTCCTGCACAAAGACATGTTTTTAATCAATAGCAACAAGAAATAGTGAGGGAAGGCATTGCGTCAGTTTGCTTTTAGCAGTAGAGCATGATTGAACCAGGAGAAATAAAATATATTTGGTCTTGTCTGACACTGCAAATACTCACACTGTAATTTTCCTTTATGTTACATTCCCAAGTACAGGAGAGAGTTTTCAAGCCAGCCCTTTTACCACTGTTTATTAAATACATACTCAGTTACTACATCTATAACTAATAAATATAGGTTTACATAAGAATACCTTTTATTCCAGGAAGAGATTCACATGCTATAACTTCCAGGTTTGTGTGCTAGTATACTTCCATTCAAGTTTTCTATGGAGGTGAAACTATGTTATATTTAACTATAATAATCATACTGCAATGATAGTCTACATATCATGTTAGGAAGGTGAATTATCACATTGACTTATTACCATAGTCCTTCAGCAACTTCACAGATGAAGTCCATTCCCTGGTGATTAGCACAGTTACCCTCACTCAGGGATTTACTTTACCAGAGGAAATGTCAGGGACTGGCAAACCATTAGGTGTGCTTATCTTTTTTCACTAACATCTTAGCTATGGAATTATTCTGTGCATTCTCTGTTCCACAGAATTGTTTATTCCCCAGATTTCTAATACGAGAAATGAATAACTATTCAGCTCTAACTTCTTCACTGCCTCTGCAGCTCAGACTGAAATTGAACATACTCACCTGGCTTCTTGCCTCTGCAGGATGGTGGGTTCATTGGTCACATCACGGACTCACTAATAAGAGCATCAACTAAAGCCTGAGGTCTTTGACTCTGTGACTTCACCTCCCTTCAGAGCTGTAATTTTCATTTTACCATCAGTGGCAATGACAGTGCTGGCTTTGGGATTCACAATCATTTATGGATCACTTCCAGTTGCTAAATAACAAACATAATTAAGAGTTGATTTTGAACATCCCCAAAGAGAAAATGTGTTTTGAGAAGACATTGCATTTTCATCTTCACGATTGTTCTTCATGTTTGTTGACAAGCCTCCTGTGAAAGATGCTAGAATCTTTGAAGCAGACTGAAGCGAAAGTTAGAGAAGTCTCTTACTTTTATCACGCGTTAATGACATCTATGAACAAAAATAATTATTTTTATTAAACGTTTTAGAATACTTACTACCTCAATACTTCTTTGAGTATTGTATACTTTTATGTGTATTTTACTAGAGTTCATCCACCATTTTCTCCTTCCCAATCCCTTTCCTAAACTGCCTCTGCTTATTTCTCTATATTACATGTGTTCCAAACAAACAGAGAAATAAACAAACACTCCACTTATGCCTTCTTAATAAATTGGTATGTGCCTGGTTCTGAGGCATAAACAGAAGATTGAATAGCCTCTAAAATCCAAAATCCTTAAGGAAATATGATCTGTCCTTTCCCCTGAAGCCATATGTGGCCAATATCTCTTCATCTAGATGTGGGGTTTTCTGAATTCCTCCTCCCTGCTGGGATTCCATCCAGCTTAATCTTCTGTAGGTTTCGTACATACTGTCATAACAAGAGAATTCACACATGGAAGCGTCGTGTTGTGTCTGGATAAAACCTTTTTTCATTGGAATCATCTACTCTCTCTGATTTTAAACAGTTTTATGCCTTCTGGAATGATGGTCTCAGAATTTTTACAAAAATATGTGTTATAGATATTGGAAATCTTCTGAGCACCCCAGGGCCTCTTTTTCTCAGTATGTTGAATGAGTATGCACACATCAACACATACTTTCAAAGGATTATGCACTCCTTAATCACAGAGACTGAGGATTGACCCTTCTCTGATGAGGACAGAGGTATAGGTTAATCCCCAGTTGAAAAATAAGAGCTTTGGAGGAAGTTTATACTTTGTCCATTTAGTTGAATATAAGCATTAGGTTCAACTCCATGGTCAGTTTAACTTTATAGCCACATATTTTTGTCCCTGATTATGCTGCCAGGCATGGGCACCATCTTCGCCTTCGACCTTCAGTTCAATCATGATCCCACATATTATCCCATGATGTTCATGACACTATTGCAATAGGCGCGTTGCTATTATAGCCCTCAGGGCTCACACCAGGGTAAAATTTATGATTAAGTCTGGGAAAATAAAATGGATTCAAAAGAGATGAAGCTCCTGCTTAATTTCTCCATGCTCTTTTACTTAAGTGTTATGTCATCATCAGCAATAGGAACTTACCATATAGAGACTCCTAACATCACAGGCTATTCATATTTTTCTTGGTTGTCCTATTCATTTGACCCTGCAGGCCCAAATCTGAGAGCAGAGAACAGGTGGAACCGCTGTGCTTTCTGATTAGACCTGCTAGTGAGTGAGTGCACCTTCAAGTGAATGCATGAAGAGCCCCAGATCCAGTGTCCATCTAGGCTAGCAGTCAGACATTGGCTCCCTCACACCCACACAGCCACTGTGGGCAGCATAGGGATTCTTGGGACGGCATTCTCAACAATGAAGCCCCTGCTCTGTGGGTATACCAGTGGAGTCCAGGAAAACAATTCCTGAAGCCCAGGCAGATCTGAATACCAGGACAGTATGACAGGCATGTAGGCCACTGAGGTATTCAGGGCACCTGTGTCTGCACATTGTGCCTGTGAACAGTGCCAGCACCCACACCCCCTCCTGCACTTAAGCCCCACATGCCAGGCATCTATACCCTCTAGCACCCTGTCCTTCAAGGTACACTTCCATGCACATGCTCACGCTTGCTCGCCTGCACTTGTGCGATCTTCCTCCTGTAGTTACAGCTGAAACACCAACACATACTCTAAAACCATTGTATCTCTCCCATCTTCCTGAAGAATACTCCAGACACAAGAGAAAAAGGAACCCAGTCTGATATACAGACTCCAGGAACAAACAGTAATAGTTACAGATAAGCAGATGGCTAGAGGTAGATGTAAGAACACATACAACAAAAATCCGGACATCATGGCTTCACCAGTAACCACCAATATCAATGGATATTTTAATTCATTAGAAACACAGGAAAATGATTTTACAGCTACGCTTATTCAGTTTTTAGAGGCATATAAAGAGGAAACGAACAAATCTCCCAAAGAAATAGCCACACAAGAAGGCAGGGCAAGATGGCAGCGCCAGGAGGACTCTCATTCTGAGAAGCAGCAGCAGGATCAGCACAGTGACCAGCAATCAGAACTCACAGCCATAAAACACAGTCATTGTGTTTCCCAGGTGAGAGGATACCCAACGGTGGGGGATTCAATCAGCTTTTAACTCACCCGGCTAAACCACGGAAGAGATCCCGGTTCCACCAGACGCTTGACTGGGGCTGCCAGCCCCAGCCCCAGCCCAGAGCCACAAGCTAGTGTCTCTGGTCACAGTTCCAGACTGAACTGTGCGCACCACACTATCAGAAACTGGAATTTTCAGTCGAGAGATAACCCCACGGTACAGGAAACGATTGGGACCGACCTTAGATCACCCAGATATCCCCTGGAAAAGACTCGGGTTCCAAGGGCGCCCCAGGAGCCAGCCCGGAGCCAGAGCCGGGGACCCAGGCTCTGGCACAGAGCCCTGCCTGCCTGCGCGCCTGATTCACCACCTGAGATAGAACCGTGGGCACCAGGACACCAGCGAATGAGTTTCACTATCCAGTGCAAACACACAGGGAAGGAAATGGCTGGTCTGATCTCAGAGCACTCAGCTGACACCCCCACCCCAAAAAGGTCTCGGGAAAATTACCCAGTTTAGGCAGACACCCAGGCTCCCAAAGGCTGGAAAGGCAAACACAGGCAGTTTCTGTGCACCAGACAGCTGGCGGAGACTGAGCTGCCATCACTCAGCTGTGCTCCAGACACAGGCAGTTTCTGCGGCAAGCCAGCTGGCAGAGACTGAGCAGTGCGCACCAGGGCAAAAAGAGAGACTGAGAGTCCCTGTCTCCAGAGAATCCACAGGGACGGAAGGAAACTGTACTGACTTAAATCACCCAATCCGTCCCTGGAAAAAGACTAGCAGACCTGCGGGGCCAAGCCGCCATCACTCAGCTGTGCTCCAGACACAGGCACAAACAGTTGCTGTATGCCAGATGTCCAACTGGGTCACAGCAGCTGATCATTAAATTTACAGCAAGAAACCCAGAAACAGGGCAGCTGTCCTCAGGACTTCCCTGGGTGAGAGGAGAACTCTCTAGACTAACAAAGACCACAGTTACCACTCAGGTCTCTGTCCCTGATGTGAGCAGCAGCAACTCCTGAAAAAACGCCAGCTCTCCAGGGACTATACCCAAAAAGCTGAGAAGACTTCGTTCAGGAAAAACCAGTTTCTGCCAAGGGGATTCTCTCCACCACAGGATCCCCAGGAACCACCAGAAAATAACCCCAAACACCTAAGATAGGACAATGGGTAGAGACCAGCATAAAAGCTCAAGCAACGAAAGACAGAGCAATATGGAATCTCTAGAACCCAGTTCCCCAGGGGCAAGTAGCCCTGGACATCCCAGCATAACTGAAATCCAAGAAGATGACCTGACAACTATGCTCATGAAGATGAAAACAGAGAAAACAAATAAGATATGTAAAGACATAGAGGAAGATAAACTCAAACAGAATATTGCCATCCGTAAAGAAATAGAGGAAGTTGCAGCCAAACAGTTTATGGCCTTTAGAAAGGAAATGCTTAAAGCACTGAATGAAATAAAAGAAACAGAGTTGAAGAAACTAAAGGAAAAACAGGAAAGTACAATCAGACAGGTGAAGGAAGTAAACAAAACAACTCAAGACGTGAAGATAGAATTGGAAAAATTAAAGAAAACACAAATGGAGGAAATAATGGAGAGGAAGAAACTCGGGAAGAAAACAGGAACTACAGAGGTAAGCATAACCAACAAACTACAAGAGATGGAAGAAAGAATCTCAGGTGTAGAAGATACAATGGAAGAAATCGATGTAACTGTCAAAGAAAATGTTAAATCCAAAAAATTCCTGACACAGACCGTCCAAGAAATCCAAGACAATATGAAAAGACAAAACCTAAGAATAATAGGAATAGAGGAAAAAGAAGACTCCCTTCTCCAAGGCCCAGAAAATATTTTCAACAAAATCATTGAAGAAAATTTTCCCAAGTTAAAGGAGAGGCCAATAAGAATACATGAGGCCTACAGAACACCCAACAAATTTGACCAGAAAAGAAAATCCTCCTGCCACATAATAATCAAAACAGTAAGTATACAGAACAAAGAAAAAATACTAAAAGCTGCAAGGGAAAAAGTCCAAGTAACATATAATGGCAAACCCATTAGAATCACACCTGACTTTTCAACAGAAACTATGAAAGCCAGAAGGGCCTGGACAGATATCGTGCAGACCCTAAGAGAACACAGATGTCAGCCCAGGCTACTATACCCTGCAAAACTCTCAGTCCTCATAGATGGAGAAAACAAGATATTCAACGACAAAAACAAATTTCAACAATACCTACAAACAAATCCAGCATTACAGAAGATACTGGAAGGGAAAAATACAACCCCGAAAAAATAGCTTCTTTCAAGAAAACACAGGAAATATATAACCTTACTACAGTAAAACAAAAAGCAACCAAGCACACAAACTGATGACCACAGCCAACATCAAATTCAAAGGATCTAACAGCCACTGGTCATTAATCTCCCTCAACATCAATGGACTCAACTGTTCAATAAAAAGACACAGATTAACAGAATGGATACGTAAACAACACCCAGCAATCTGTTGCATACAAAAAACACACCTAAGACACAAAGATAAACATTACCTGAGGGTAAAGGGATGGAAGACGACTTTCAAAGTGAACAGACCCAAGAAACAAGCAGGAGTAGCCATTTTAATATCTGATAAAAATAGACTTTCAACCAAAATTAATAAAAAGAGATGGGGAAGGACACTTCATACTCATCAAGGGAAAATTCCACCAGGAAGACATCACAATCCTGAACATCAATGCCCCAAATACAAGAGCACCCACATTTGTTAAAGAAACGTTGATAAAATTTAAACCACATATAGATCCCCAAACATTAATAGTGGGAGGCTTCAACACCCCACTCTCAACAAAGGACAGGTCAACAAAACAGAAATTAAACAAAGAAACAATGACTCTGACAGAGGTCATGAATCAAATGGACCTAACAGACATTTACAGAACTTTACACCCAAGCACAAAAGAATTTACATTCTTCTCAGCACCTCATGGAACCTTCTCCAAAATAGACCATATAGTTGGTCACAAAGCAAGCCTCAACAGATACAAGAAGACTGAAATAATCCCTTGTATCTTGTCTGATCACCATGGAATAAAGCTGGACCTCAACAATAACAGAAATAGCAAAAAGCCTACACACACATGGAAACTGGACAACTTGTTACTAAATGACAGCTGGGTCAGGGAAGAAATAAAGAAAGAAATTAAAGTCTTTCTAGAAATCAATGAAAATGAAGACACAACATACCCAAACTTGTGGGACACAATGAAAGCAGTGCTAAGAGGAAAGTTCATAGCACTAAGTGCCTTCAAGAAGAAATTTGAGACAGCTCAGTCAAGCAACTTAATGGCTCACTTAAAAGCTCTAGAAAAAAAAAAGAAGCAGACACACCAAAAAGGAGTAGACGGCTGGAAATAATCAAACTCAGGGCTGAAATCAATCAATTGGAAATAAATAAAACAGTTCAAAGAATCAATGAGACGAAGAGCTGGTTCTTTGAGAAAATCAACAAGATCGACAAACCCTTAGCCAGGCTAACTAAAAGGCAGAGAGACAACACCCAAATCAACAAAATCAGAAATGAAAAGGGGGACATAACTACAGACACTCAGGAAATCCAAACAATCATTAGGACTTACTTCATAAGTCTATATGCCACTAAATTTGAAAATCTAAATGAAATGGACAATTTTCTTGATCGATTTGACTTACCAAAGCTGAACCAGGACCAGGTAAATCAACTAAATAGCCCTATATCCCCCAAAAAAATAGAAGTGGTCATCAAAAGTCTCCCATCCAAAAAAAGCCCAGGACCAGATGGCTTCAGCGCAGAATTCTACCAGACCTTCAAAGAAGAGCTAACACCAATTCTCCTCAAACTGTTCCACAAAATAGAAACAGAAGGAACATTACCAAACTCATTCTATGAAGCCACAGTCACCTTGGTACCTAAACCACAAAAAGACTCAACAAAGAAAGAATTTCAGGCCAATCTCCCTTATGAACATTGATGCAAAAATACTTAACAAAATACTTGCAAACCGAATTCAAGAACACATCAAAGATATTATCCACTATGACCAAGTCGGCTTCATCCCAGGTATGAAGGGGTGGTTCAACATACGGAAATCCATCATTGTGACCTACCATATTAACAAACTGAAAAAAAAAAAAAACACATGATAATCTCCCTAGATGCTGAAAACGCATTTGACAAAATCCAACATCCATTCATGTTTAAAGTACTGGAGAGATCAGGGATACAAGGCACATATCTAAACATAGTAAAGGCGATATACAGCAAGCCTATAGCCAACATCAAACTGAGCGGAGAGAAAGTTAAAGCAGTCCCACTAAAATCAGGGACAAGACAAGGCTGCCCACTCTTCCCATATCTCTTCAACATAGTGCTGGAAATCCTTGCTAGAGCAGTAAGACAGTTGAAGGAGATCAAGGGGATACAGATTGGAAAAGAAGAAGTCAAATTATCACTATTTGCAGATGATATGATAGTATACATGAGTGACCCCCAAAACTCTACCAGGGAACTCCTACAGCTGATAAACACCTTCAGCAAAGTGGCCGGACACAAAATTAACTCAAAAAAATCAGTAGCCCTCCTGTATACAAAAGACAAAAGGGCTGAGAAAGAAATTAGGGAAACAACACCCTTCACAATAGCCACAAATGACATAAGGTACCTCGGAGTAACCCTAACCAAGGAAGTCAAAGACTTGTATGAAAAATATTTCAAGTCTCTGAAGAAAGAATTAGAAGAAGATATCAGAAGATGGAAAGATCTCCCATACTCATGGCTTGGCAGGATTAACATAGTAAAAATGGCCTTCTTACCAAAAGCAATCTACAGATTTAATGCAATTCCCATCAAATTACCAACACAATTCTTTACAGACCTGGAAAGAAAAATTCTCAACTTCATATGCAATAACAAGAAACTCAGAATTGCTAAAACAATCCTCTACAATAAAAGATCTTCTGGAGGTATTTCCATCCCTGATCTTAAGTTGTACTATAGAGCAACAATATTAAAAACTGCATGGTACTGGCATAGAAACAGAATGGTGGATCAATGGAACCGAACAGAAGACCCAGAAATAAATCCACACACTTATGGACACCTGATCTTTGACAAAGATGCCAAAACCATACAATGGAAAAAAGATAGCATCTTCAACAAATGGTGCTGGTCCAACGGGATGTCTCCATGTAGAAAAAATGCAAATAGATCCATACTTATCACCCTGCACAAAACTAAAGTCCAAGTGGATCAAAGACCTCAACATGAAACCAGACACATTAAATCGGCTAGAAAAAAAAGTGGGGAATACCCTAGAACTCATTGGTACAAGAGAAAACTTCCTGAACAGAACACCAACAGCACAGGCTCTAAGAGCAACAATCAATAAATGGGACCTCATGAAACTGAAAAGCTTCTCTAAAGCAAAGGGCACCATCATCAAAACAAAACGACAGCCTACAGATTGGGAAAGAATCTTCACCAACCCTTTATCTGACAGAGGACTCATATCCAGTATATATAAAGAACTAAACAAGCTGAAAAGCAGCAAACCAAGTAATCCACTTAAAAATGGGGAACAGAGCTAAACAGAGAATTCTCAATAGAGCAATATCAAATGGCAGAGAAGCACTTAAAGAAATGCTCAACCTCATTAGCCAACAGGGAAATGCAAATCAAAACAACCCTGAGATTTCACCTTACACCCATGAGAATGGCCAAGATAAAAAATTCAAGTGACAACACAGGTTGTGGAGAAAAGGAATCCTTCTCCATTGCTGGTGGGAATGTAAACTTGTACAACCACTCTGGAAATCAATCTGGCGCTTTCTCAGACAACTAGGAATAGCGCTTCCTCGAGATCCAGCCATACCACTCCTAGGCATATATCCAGAAGAGGCTCAAGTACACAATAAAAACATTTGCTCAACCATGTTTGTAGCAGCTTTATTTGTAATAGCCAGAAGCTGGAAACAACCCAGATGCCCCTCAACTGAAGAATGGATGGATGAATGGATCCATTCTTCTTCCAACTGAAGAATGGATACTCCATCTATACAATGGAGTATTACTCAGCAATGAAAAATAAGGAAATCATGAAATTTGCAGGTAAATGGTGGGACCTGGAAAGGATCATCCTGTTTGAGTGTTCCCAGAAGCAAAAAGACACACACGGTATATACTCACTCATATAGACATACAACGTAGGACAAACCCACTAAAATCTATGCATCTAAAGAAACCAAGCAAGAGAGAGGACCCTAACTAAAATGTTCAATCCACATCCTGAAAGGCAAAGAGGATGGACATCAGAAGAAGAGGAAAACAGGAAACAACCTAGAAACCTGCTACAGAGGGCCTCTGAAAGCCAGAAGAAGAAAACAGGAAACAAACTAGGAACCTACCACAGAGGGCCTCTGAAAGCCTCTGCCCTGCAGACTATCAAAGCAGATGCTGAGCCTGATGGCCAACTGTCGGGCAGAGTGAATGGAATTTTATGTAAGAAGTGGGAAATAGTAAGAGCTGGAGGGGATGGGAACTCCACAAGGAGAGCAACAGAACAAGAAAATTTGAACACAGGGAACTTCCCAAAGACTCATACTCCAACCAAGGACTATTCATGGAGATAACCTAGAACCCCTGCACAGATGTAGCCAGCCCATGGCAGGTCAGTGTCCAAGTGGGTTACCTAGTAATGGGAAGAGGGACTTCCTGTGACATAATCTGATCGGCCTGCTCTTTGATCACCTCCCCCTGAGTGGGGAGCAATTACCAGGCCACAGAAGAGGACAATGCAGCTACTTTTGATGAGAACTGATAGACTAAGATCATAAAGGAGAGGAGAACCTCCCCTATCATGGATTTGGGGAGGGGCATGCATGCAGAAACCAGAGGGAGGGTGGGATCGGGAGGGGAGGAGGGAGGGGCTTATGGGGGGGATACAAAATGAATAACGTGTAATTAATAAAAAATAAAAAAAGTTTAAAAAAGAGAAAAAAAAGAAATAGCCACACAAAAGGAGGCAAATAAAGAGGAAACAAACAAAGCTCTCAGAGAGGAGCAGGCAAATACAGGCACACAAATAGAGGCACGGGTAGAGGCACAATCAGTGGCATATAGAGAAGAAATGAACACAAAAATAGAGGTCATCATTGAAAGACAGGAATCCACATTCAAACAAATGAAAGATATGGTGCAAGACATGAAAACAGAATTAGAATCAATAACGAAAATACAAAAAGAGAAAACCCTGGAGCTGGAAAACTTAGAGAGATCAGGGACCACAAAGCTAAGCATCACCAATAAAATACAAGAGATGGGGAGAGAAACTCTCAGATGCTGGAGATACACTTGCAGAAATTGATACATCTCTCAAAGAAAAAGTAAAATCAAAAATTTCCAAACACCAAAAAATCCAAGAAATCGAGGATGCCATGAAAAGACAAATGTAAGAATAATAGGAATACATGAAAAAGAAGATTTCAGGCTCCAAGGTCCAGAAAATATTTTCAAGAAAACCATAAGGGGGAGAACAAGATGGTGGTGCCAGGAGAACACTGCGTCTGAAGAGCAGGACAATATTTTCCATACAGCCACCAAAAGACTGAACTCTGGGCTCTAAAACAACAGCTATCATGCTTCCCAGGTGAGAGGAAACCCCCATGGCATGGGAATCAGTCAAGTCCACTCTCAGGTCACCCAGCCAGAACCCAGAAGAGATTCTGGTTTGAGCAGGCACTAGGTAGCCAGACCAGAGCCACATGCCTGTGTGTCCTGATTACCTTCCCAGACTGAACGGTGGGCAGAAAAACACCAGAGACTGAGAGTCCTGGTCACAAAAAAACCCATAGGGAAGGAAGGAAATGGGACTGACCTGGGGTCACCCAGTGTTTCCCTGGAAAAGATCATGCAGAATGGTGGGTGTGAGCCGCCAGCACTGAATTAGGCTCCAGCTGAGAGTACAGAGACTTGCTGCATGCCCAGCTTTCCGGCACAGACAGAGCTGTGCACCCCAGGGCAACAGAGACTGGAAGTCCCTGTTGGGAGTAAACCCCACAGGGAAGAAAGGAAATGGAGACCCAATTAGTTCATCCAGTATATCCCTGGAAAAAGTCCCGCAGACCGGCGGGCACACATTCCGCCAGCCCAGAGAACTGCTCTGCACCAACAATTCCTCACAGACAGAACTGTGCACCCCAGGGCACCAGAGACTTGGAGTCCCTGTCAGGAGAAATCCCCACAGGGAACTAAGGGAACAGGACTGACTTAAGCCACCCAGTATATCCCTGGAAAAGGGCCGACAGACAGGCCCAACCCAGGGATCTGCTGTGCACCAGGTAGCCTGCTGATAATAAGAGAGCTATACTCATCTGCCACAGATTACTGCTTGGGTACTGGGTCACAGAGCCCCAACCTCAGACCTACAGAAGTCTGGGATCCCCAAGATCAACCCCCAGATACTGCTCCAAGGGGCAAACAGTTATCCCTTACAAAACTGACAAAACCACGGGAAACCCAGGTTACAGCAGCAGCTCACTAAATTTACAGCAAGAAATCCAGAAGCAGGGCAGCTGTCTCCAGGACTCCTCTGGGTGAGAGGATAGCCCTCTTGACTAACAAGGACCACAGTTACCACTCAGTTCTGTATGCCGGAGGTGAGTTGTGGCAACTCCTGAAAAACACCGGCCATACAGTGACCATACCCAAAAAGCTGAGGAAGCTTCCTCCAGGAAAACCATCTTCCTGCAAAGGGGATTCTCTCCACCACAGAATTCCAGGAAACACCAGAAACTAACACCCAACACCTAAGTGAGCCCAATGTTTAGAGGCCAGCATAAATGCTCAACCAACAAAAGACAGAGCAATATGGCATCTCCAGAACCCAGTTATCCAGGGGCAAGTAGCCCTGGACACCCCAGCATAATTGAAATTCAAGAAGATGACCTAACATCTATGCTCATGAAGAGGATAACAGAAGAAACAAATAAAATGCGTAAAGACCTAGAGGAAGATAAACTCAAAGAGATTATGGCCATCGGTAAAGAAATAGAAGAAGATAAAGAAAAAGAGATTATGGTCATCCTTAAAGAAATACCGGAAGTTGCAGCCAAACAGTTTGTGGCCTTTAGATAGGAACTACTTACATCACTGAAAGAAATAAAAGAAACAGAGGATTGTTCAAACAAACAGCTGAAGGAATTGAAGGAAAAACAGGAAATACAGTCAGGCAGGTGAAGGAAATCAACAAAATGGCTCAAGACCTGAAGATAGAATTGGAAAAATTAAAGAAAACACAAATGGAAGAAATTGTGGAGAGAAAGAACTTAGGGAAGAAAACAGAAGTACAGAAGAATAACAAGTAGACTACAAGAGATGGAAGAAAGAACCTCAGGTGTTGAAGACACAATGGAAGAAATCGAAGTATCTGTCAAAGAAAATGTTAAATCTAAAACATTCCTGACACAGACCATCCAGGAAATTCAAGACAACATAAAAGAACAAAACCTAAGAATAATAGGAATAGAGGAAAAAGATTCCCTGCTCCAAGGCCCATAAAATATTTTCAACATACCTGATAAAACAAAGTCAGATGAATGGGGATGAGGTGCCCCTATCAGTGGACTTGGAAAGGGGCAGGGTGGAGATGAGGGAGGGAATGAGAAAGCAGAATACAGCTGGGATACATAGTTAATAAAATGTAACTAATAAGAAAAAATAAAATAAAATAAAAATATTTTCAACAAAATCATTAAGGAAAATTTACCCAACTTAAAGGAGAGACCAATAAGAATACAAGAGACCTACAGAACACCTAATAAATTAGACCAGAAAAGAAAATCCTCCTGACACATAATAATCAAAACAGTGAGTATACAGAAAAAGAAAAAATACTAAAAGCTTCAAGGGAAAAAGGCCAAGTAACATATAATGGCAAACCCATTGGAATCACACCTGACTTCTCAACAGAGACTATGAAAGCCAGAAAGGCCTGGACGAATATCATGCAGGCCCTAAGAAAAGACAGATGTCAGCCCAGGCTACTATATACAGCAAAACTCTAGGTCCTCACAAAGACCAAACAAAGAAAGGGAATTTCAGACCAATCTCCCTTATGAACATTGATGCAAAAATACTGAACAAAATACTTGCAAACCGAATACAAGAACACATCAAAGATATCATCCACTATGACCAAGTAAGCTTTATCCCAGGTATGCAGGGACGGTTCAATATACAGAAATCCATCAATGTGATCTACCATATAAACAAACTGAAAGGAAAAAAACACATAACCTCCTTAGATGCTGAAAAGGCATTTGACAAAAATCCAACACCATTCATGTTTAAAGTCTTGGAGAGATCAGGGATACAAGGCACATATCTAAACATAGTAAAGGCAATATACAGCAATCCTATAGCCAATATCATACTAAATGGAGAGAAACTTAAAGCAATGCCACTGAAATCAGGGACAAGGCAAGGCTACCCACTCTTTCCTATCTCTTCAACATAGTTCTGGAAGTCCTTGCTAGTGCAACAAGACAGTTGAAGGAGATCAAGGGGATACAAATTGGAAAGGAAGAAGTCAAATTATCACTATTTGCAGATGATATGATAGTATACATGAGTGGCCCCAAAAATTCTACCAGGGAACTCCTACAGCTAGCTGATAAACACCTTCAGCAAAGTGACCGGATACAAAATTAATTCAAAAAAAATCAGTAGCCCTCCTATATACAAAACACAAAAGTGCTGAGAATGAAATTAGGGAAACAACAACCTTCACGATAGGCACAAAGGACATAAAGTACTTGGTGTAACACTAACCAAGCAAGTAAAAGACTTGTATGAAAAAAATTTCGAGTCTCTGAAGAAAGAATTAGAAAAAGATATCAGAAGATGGAAAGATTTCCCATGCTCATGGCTTGGCAAGATTAACATAGTAAAAATGGACATCTAACCAAAAGCAATTTACAGATTCAATGCAATTCCCATCAAATTACCAACACAATTCATTACAGACCTTGAAAGAAAAATTCTCAACTTCATATGGATAACAAGAAAAGCAGAATTGCTAAAACAATCCTCTACAATAAAAGATCTTCTGGAGGGTATCTCCATCACTGATCTTAAGTTGTACTATAGAGCAACAGTTATAAAAACTGCATGGTACTGGCATAGAAACAGAATGGTGGCTCAATATAAACAAACAGAAGACCCACAAATAAACCCACATACTTACGGACACCTGATCTTTGAAAAAGATGTCAAAATCATACAATGGAAAAAAGATAGCATCTTCAACAAATGGTGCCTTTCTGACTGGATGTCTACATGTAGAAAAATGCAAATAGATCCATACTTATCACCCTGCACAAAACTAAAGTCCAAGTGGATCAAAGACCTCAACATAAAACCAGATACATTAAATCGGTTAGAAGAAAAAGTGGGGAAGACCCTAGAACTCTTCGGTACAGGAGACAACTGCCTGAACAGAACACCAATAGCACAGGCTCTAAGAGCAACAATCAATAAATTGGACCTCAGTAACTCAAAAGCTTTTATAAAGCAAAGGACACCATCATCAAAACAAAACGAATGCCTACAGATTGGGAAAGAATCTTCACTAACCCTATATCTGACAGAGGGCTAATATCCAGTATATATAAAGAACTAAAGAAGTCAAAAAGCAACAAATCAAGTAATCCAATTAAAAAATGGGGAACAGAGCTAAACAGAGAATTCTCAATAGAGGAATATTGAATGGCAGAGAAACACTTAAAGAAATGCTCAAACTCATTAGCCAACAGGGAAATGCAAATCAAAACAACCCTGAGATTTCATCCATGAGAATGGCCAAGATCAAAAACTCAAGTGACAACACATGCTGGAGAGGTTGTGGAGAAAGGGAAACCCTCCTTCATTGCAGGTGGGAATGTAAACTTCTACAACCACTCTGGAAATCAATCTGGCACTTTCTCAGACAACTAGGAAGAGCGCTTCCTCAAGATCCAGCCATACCATTCCTAGGCATATACCCAAAAGAGGCTCAAGTACACAATAAGGACATTTGCTCAACCATGTTTGTAGCAGCTTTATTTGTAATAGCCAGAAGCTGGAAACAGCCCAGATGCCCCTCAACTGAAGAATGGATGCAGAAATTGTGGTACATATACACAATGGAGTATTACTCTGCAATGAAAAATAAGGAAATCATGAAATTTGCAGGTAAATGGTGGGAACTGGAAAGAATCATCCTGAGTGAGCTACCCTAGAATAGTAAGAGACACACAGTAAGTACTCACTCATATAGATATATAATATAGGATAAACCTACTAAAATCTGTACATCTAAAGAAGCTAATCAAGAGGGAGGACCCTCACTAAAATGCTCAATCTCAATCCTGAAAGGAAAAGAGGATGGACATCAGAAGAAGAAGAAAACAGGAAACAACCTAGGAACCTGCCACATAGGGCCTCTGAAAGGCTCTGCCCTGCAGACTATCAAAGCAGATGCTGAGACTTATGGCCAACTGTTGGGCAGAGTGCATGGAATCTTATGAAAGAAGAAGGAAATAGTAACATCTGGAAAGGACAGGAACTCCACAAGGAGAGCAACAGAACCAGAAATATTGAACATGAGTCTTTCCACAAACTCATACTCCAACCAACTACCATGCATGGGGAGAACCTAGAACCCCTGCACAGATGTAGCCCATGGCAGTTCAGTGTCCAAATGGATTCCATAGTAATGGGAAGAGGGACTGTCTCTGACATAAACTGATTGGCCTGCTCTTTGATCACCTCCCCCTGAGGGGAGAGCAACCTTACCAGGCCACAGAAGATGATAATGCAACCACTCCTGATGAGAATTGATAGACTAGGATCACAAGGAAGGAGAGGAGGACCTCCCCTATGGACTTTGGGAAGGACATGCATGTAGAAGCAGTAGGGAAGGTGGGATTACAAGGGGAGGAGGGAGGGGTTTATGGGGGATACCATGTGAATAAAGTGTAATTAATAAAAGTTAAAAAAAGAAAACAATAGAAGAAAGTTTTTTAACTTAAAAAAATAAATCTGGGCACAGGGTCTTTTCTGAGACTGATACTCCAAACAAGGATCATTCGTGGAGATAACCTAGGACCTCTGCACAGATGTAGCCCATGGCAGCTGAATCTTCAAATGGGCATCTGAGTAAGGGCAGCAGAGGGTGTCTCTGACATGAACTCAGTGGATGGTTCTTTGATTTCCTCACCCTGAGGGCATAGCTACTTGACCAGGACACAGAGGAAGACTATGAAAGACAGACCTGATGAGAACTGATAGGCTAGGGTCAGATATTAGGGGAGGAAGTCCTCCACTATCAGTGGACTGGGGAAGGGGTATGGGAGGAGATGAGGGAGGGAGGGAAGGAAGGATGGGAAGGGAAGCAAGGTGGGGCTACTGCTGTGATACAAAGTGAATTAATTGTAATAAATAAAAAGTTATATTAAAAAAGAATAGACATGAAAAGAGGTTGAAGAAAGAGAACAGCATGACTCTACCCAG
This sequence comes from Psammomys obesus, assembly GCF_907164565.1. Classification (NCBI taxonomy): domain Eukaryota; kingdom Metazoa; phylum Chordata; class Mammalia; order Rodentia; family Muridae; genus Psammomys; species Psammomys obesus. Next base: position 23,533,528 of record NW_026596039.1, on the reverse strand, counting down.
CAGGGGATCAAAATAGATGCTAGGGAGTCTTCTTTTTCCTCTATACCTATTATTCTTAGGTTTTGTCTTTTCATATTGTCTTGGATTTCTTGGACGGTCTGTGTCAGGAATTTTTTGGATTTAATATTTTCGTTGAAAGATACATTGATTTCTTCCATTGTATCTTCTACACCTGAGATTCTTTCTTCCATATCTTGTAGTCTGTTGGTTATGCTTACCTCTATAGTTCCTGTTTTCTTCCCGAGTTTCTTCCTCTCCATTATTTCCTCCATTTGTGTTTTCTTTAATTTTTCCAGTTCTATCTTCAGGTCTTGAGTTGTTTTGTTTACTTCCTTCACCTGTCTGATTGTATTTTCCTCTTTTTCTTTTAGTTCCTTCAACTCTCTTTCTTTTATTTCTTTCAGTGATTTAATTATTTCTTCTCTGAGGGCCGCAAACTGTTTGGCTGCATCTTCCTGTATTTTTTCACGGATGGCCTTAATCTGCTTGTCTTTAACTTCCTCCATTTCTTTATGGATAGCCATGATCTGTTTGGTTTTATCTTCCTCTAATTCTTTACATATTTTATTTGTTTCCTCTATTATCCTCTTCATCAGCATAGATGTAAAGTCATCTTCTTGATTTTCTATTATGCTGCGTTGTCCAGGGATGTTGGCCCCTGGATGGCTGGGTTCTAGAGATGCCATATTGCTCTGTCTTTTGTTGGTTGAGCTTTTACGCTGACCTCTACCCATTGGGCTGATTTAGGTGTTGGTTGTTAGTTTCTGTGCTTCCTGGAGTCCTGAGGTAGGGAAAATCCCCTTGGCCAGAAGATGATTTTTCCTGAAGGAGTCCTCCTCTACGGGAAGAAATCAATGTATCTTTCAACGAAAATGTTAAATCCAAAAAATTCCTGACACAGACCGTCCAAGAAATCCAAGACAATATGAAAAGACAAAACCTAAGAATAATAGGAATAGAGGAAAAAGAATACTCCCTTCTCCAAGGCCCAGAAAATATTTTCAACAAAATCATTGAAGAAAATTTTCCCAAGTTAAAGGAGAGGCCAATAAGAATACACGAGGCCTACAGAACACCCAACAAATTTGACCAGAAAAGAAAATCCTCCCGCCACATAATAATCAAAACAGTAAGTATACAGAACAAAGAAAAAATACTAAAAGCTGCAAGGGAAAAAGGCCAAGTAACATATAATGGCAAACCCATTATAATCACACCTGACTTTTCAACAGAAACTATGAAAGCCAGAAGGGCCTGGACAGATATCGTGCAGACCCTAAGAGAACACAGATGTCAGCCTAGGCTACTATACCCTGCAAAACTCTCAGTCCTCATAGACGGAGAAAACAAGATATTCAATGACAAAAACAAATTTCAACAATACCTACACACAAATCCAGCATTACAGAAGATACTGAAAGGGAAAATACAACCCAAGAAAATTAGCTTCTGTCAAGAAAACACAGGAAATAATTAACCTTACTACAGTAAAACAAAAAGCAACCAAGTACACAACTTTATGACCACAGCTAACATCAAAATCAAAGGATCTAACAGCCACTGGTCATTAATCTCCCTCAACATCAATGGACTCAACACTCCAGTAAAAAGACACAGATTAACATAATAGATACGTAAACAAAACCCAGCAATCTGTTGCATACAAGAAACACACCTAAGGCACAAAGATAGACATTACCTGAGGGTAAAAGGTTGGAAGATGACTTTCCAAGCAAATGGACCCAAGAAACAAGCAGGAGTAGCCATTCTAATATCTGATAAAATAGACTTTCAACCAAAATTAATAAAAAGAGATGGGGAAGGACACTTCATATTCATCAAGGGAAAATTCCACCAAGAAGACATCACGATCCTGAACATCTATGCCCCAAATACAAGAGCACCCACATTTGTAAAAGAAACATTGATGCTAATACTGGCAGCCAAACTTTGGGCAGAATGCAGGGATACTTAGGAAAATGTAGGAGAATAGTAGGACTCAGAGCAGACAGAGGCTCCACAAGAAGACCAACAGAGCCAACTAATCTGGGCCCATGAGGGCCTACAGAGCCTGATGCATCAACCAAGGACCAGGCATGAAGAGGACCTAGACCACTACTCAGATAGCAAATAGGCAGCTCAGTTCTCTATGTGAGTCCTTCCCTACTAAGGGGAGCAGGGGCTTCCTCTGATATGGACTCTGCTGCTAGCTCTTTGATCACTTCCCCTTGGTGGGGGACTATCGCCAGGCCACAGAGGAAGAAGATACAGGCAGGCCTAATGAGACTTGATAGGCTGGTGTCAGATGGTAGGGAAGGAGTTCTCCTTCTTTCTGAGAAATAGGGGAGGTGAATAGAGGGGAAGAGGGAGGAAGGGTAGGACAAGGAACAGATGTGGGTGGAGGCTACAACCAGCATGTTAAGCAAATAAATTATAAAAAATAAATTTAAATAACTATAAATAAATAAAACTAAAAGGTGATCATAGAAGAAAATTTTCCCAACTAAAAGAAAGAGGTGTCCATAAATATAAAAGAGGCCTACAGAACACCAAATAATAGGCTAGACCAGAAAAGATCCTCCTCATATCACATATAGTCAAAACACTGTATCTGCAGAACAAAGAAAAAATATTAAAAGCAGCAAAGGGAAAAGGCCAAGTAACATGTAAAAGTAAACATATCAGAAGCACACCAGACTTCTCAACAGAAACTATCAAAGCCATAATGGCTGGGATAGATGTCATACAGACTCTAAGAGACCACAGATACCAACCCAGACTACAAAATCCAACAAAGCTTTCGATCAACATAGATGGAAAAAACATTCCATGACAAAACTAAATTTAAACAAGATCTACACGGCAACCCAGTCCTATGGAAACTATAGGAAGGAAGCATTATTAAAGCTGAAATCACACATCAATCCCAACACCTTAATAGTGGGAGTTTTCAACACTCCATTCTCACCAAGGGACAGATAATCTAGACAGAAGCTAAATAGGGAAATAATGACACTTGCAGAGGTCCTAAATCAAGCAGACATAATAGATGGCTACAAAACTTTTCACCCAAAATCAAAAGAGCATACCTTCTTTTCAGCACCTCACGGAACCTTCTCAAAAATTGAACATATATTTGGGCAAAGAGCAGGCCTCAACAGATACAAGAAGATAGAAATTATCCCATGTATTCTATATAACCGTCATGGCCTAAATAAATGAATTAGAAACTAAAAAAAATTAAAGAATCAATGAAACCAAGAGCTGGTTCTTTGAGAAAATCAAGAAGATAGACAAACCCCTAGCCAAACTAACTAAAAGGAAGAGAGATACTGCCCAACTCATCAAAATCAGAAAAGAAAATGGGTACATAAAACGGAAACAGAAGAAATCTGAATAATCATTAGGACTTACTAAAAAAGCCTATATGCCACAAAATTTGAAAATCTAAATCAAAGGGACAATTTTCTTGATAGATTCCATTTACCAAAATCAAATCAAGATCAGGTAAATGGATTGAATAGTCCTATATCCCCCAAAGAAATAGAAGCAGTCATCAAAGTCTCCCATCCATAAAAAGTCCAGGGCCAGACTGTTTCAGTGCAGAATTTTACCAGACCTTCAAAGAAGAGCTAACTCCAATTCTCTTCAAACTATTCGACAAAATAGAAAAAGAAGGAACATTACCAAACTCATTCTATGAAGCCACAGTCACCGTGGTACCTAAACCTCACAAAGACCTAACAACAAAAGAGAATATCAGAACTATCTCTCTTATGGACACTGAGGCAAAAATACTCAATAAAATATTTGCAAACCAAATCTAAAAATACATAAAAGATATCATCCACCATGACCAAATAGGCTTCATCCCAGGCATGCAGGAATGGTTCAATATATGGAAATCCATCAATGTAATCCACAATATAAACAAACAGAAGGATAAAAACCACATGATCATCTCCTTAGATGCTGAAAAGGCATTTGACAAAATCCAACACCCATTCATGTTTAAAGTCTTGGAGAGATCAGGGAAACAAGGCACACACTTAAACGTAGTAAAGACAATATACAGCAAGCCTATAGCCAACATCAAGATAAATGGAGAAAAACTTAAAGCAATCCCACTGAAATCAGGGACAGGGCAATGCTGCCCACTCTCAATGTATCTCTTCAACATAGTGCTTGAAGTCCTAGCTAGAGCAATAAGACAACTAAAGGAGATCAAGGGGATACAAACTGAAAGGAAGTCAAAGTATCACTATTTGCAGGTGATATGGTAGTTTACAAGAGCAACCCCAAAAATTCTACCAGGAAAAAAACTTTAGCTAATAAACACCTTCAGCAAAGTTATTGGATACAAAAATAACTCCAAAAAGTCCAGTGGATTTGGGGAGGGGCATAAGTGGAGAAGGAAGAAGAAGGGAGAGATTGGGAGAGGAGGAGGGAGGGAACTACAGGGGGGATACAAAGTAAATAAAGTGTAATTAATAACAAAATAAAATAAAATACCATCTGGGGCTATCTCCATCTCTGATCTCAAGCCATGCTACAAAGCAATAGTAATAAAAAAATGAATGGTACTGGCATAGAAACAGAATGGTGGGTCAATGGAATCGGATAGAAGACCCAGAAATAAACCTACACACCTACGGATACCTGATTTTTGACAAAGAAGCCAAAAAAAAAACATACAATGGAAAAAAGATAGCATTTTCAACAAATGGCGTTGGACTAACTGGATGTCTACATGTAGAAAAATGCCAATAGACCCATATTTATTACCCTGCACAAAATTAATGTCTAAGTGGATTAAAGACCTCAACATAAAATCAGATATACTAAATCTGTTAGAATAATAATTGGGCAAGAGCCTTGATCTCATTGGCACAAGAGACAACTTCCTGAAGAGACCACCAACAGCACAGGCTCTTAGATCATCAATCAATACATAGGACCTCATGAAACTGAAAAGCTTATTCAAGGCCCAGGAAACAGTCAACAGAACAGAATGACAGCCTACAGACTGGGAAAACATCTTCACCAACCCTACATTTGACAAAGGGCTGATATCCAAAATATATAAAGAACTCAACAGACCAAGTAATGCAATTTATAAACAAAATACAGAGGTAAACTGAAAATTCTCAACAGAGGAATATTGAATGGCAGAGAAACACTTAAAGAAATATTCAACATCTGTAATCATCATGGAAATCCAAATCAAAACAACCTTGAGATTCTACCTCACACCAATTAAAATAGCTAAAATCAAAATCCAGGGATGACACATGCTAGAGAGGTTGTACAGAAAGGGGAACACTCATCTTTTGCTGGTAGGAATGTATACTAGTACAACCACTTTTGAAATCAATCTGGCGTTTTCTTAGACAATTAGGAATAGTACTTCCACAAGATGTAGCTCCTAGGCATATATCCAAAAGATGCTCAAGTATACAACAAGGACATTTGCTCATCCATGTTCATAACAGATTTATTCATAATAGCCACCATCTAGAAACAACCCAGATGTCCCTCAATTGATGAATGGATACAAAAATTGTGGTATACTTACACAATGGAATACTACTCAACAATTAAAAACAAGGAAATCATGAAATTTGCAGGCAAGTTGTAGGACCTAGAAAAGATCATCCTGAGTGAGGTATCCCATAAGGAGAAAGACACATATGGTATATACTCACTTACAAGTGGACATTAGACATATAATATGGGATAAACATACTAATATCTCTACACCTGAAGAAACTAAGCAAGAAGGAGGACCCTGTGTAAGATGATAAATCATCCTCACTCAGAAAGGTAAATGGGATGGACATCAGAAGAGGGAGAAAACAAGGGTCAGGACAGTAGCCTACCACAGAGGCCCTCTGCAAGACCTACTCAGCAAGGTATCAAAGCAGATGCTGAGACTCAGCCAAACTTTGTACATAGTGCAGGGAAGCTTATGAAAATAGGGGAAGATAGTAAGTCTGAGAGAAGAGAGGAGCTCCACAAAGAGAACAACAAAACAAAAAAAAATCTGGCAATAGGCGTTTTTTTCTGAAACTGATACCCCAACAAAGGACCATGAATGGAGATAACTCACACACACTGCACAGATGTAGCCCATGGCATCTCAATGTTCACGAGGGATCCCTAGTAAGGGGAAGCAGCCTTACATGGCCACAGAGGAAGACAATACAGCCAGTACTGATGAGACCTGATAGTCTAGGGTAGGAGGGAAGGGGAGGAGGAACTCCCCTATCAGTGGACTTGGGGAGGATCATGGGAAGATACGAAGGAGAGAGGGTTTGATTCGGAGGGTACCAGGGAGGGGGCTACAGGTGGGATACAAAGTGGATAAACATTAATTAATAAAAAATAATTTAAAAATAAAATTTAAAAAGAATGGTGGGAAGGATAGAAGGACCCAGAGAAGACAGGAGCTCCATAAGAAGACCAACAGAGCCAACTAACCAGGGCTCCGGGGTTCTGTGGAGACTGAATCACCAACCAAGAACCATGGACAGACGGGATCTAGGCCCCTATACAGATGTATCTGATGGCCAGCTGATGTTCTCATATGAGTTCCCATGTAAGAGGAGCAGAGGCTGTCTCTGAAGTGGACTCTATTGCCTGCTTTATGATCACTTCTCTCTTGTGGGGTTGCCTGGCCAGCCACAGGGGAAAAGGATATGCTCTGTCCTGATGCAACTTGATATGCTTGTATGGGTGGGCACCGGGAGCTCCTCTTCTCTGAGGAGTAGGGGAGAGAGGGTAGGAGGAACAGGGATGGAGGGTGGGATCAGGAGGAGAGTAGGGAGAGGCTACAATCAGGATATAAAGTAGACAAATAAATAGAAATTAAACATTAAAAAAAGCAAGAAAATCATGAAATTTGCAGGCACATGAATGGAACTAGAAAAGATCATCCTGAATGAGGTAACCCAGAAGCAGACAGACATGTAGGGTATATACTCATTTGTGAGTGGATTTTAGCCATAAAATATAGGATAAATCTACTAAAATCTATATTCATAAAGCTAAATAACAAGGATTATTCTAGAGAAGAAGCTTATCCCTCGTTCAGAAGGGCAAACAGGATAGACATTAGAAGTAGGAGAAGATGTTGGGTGGGGTCTTTTATGTATAGAAAAGAATTAATCATACTACCTGTAAATAGATAGTTTTACTTCCTATTTGCATCCCTTTCTTTCATTCTCTTGTTTAATTTCCTCAGTTTAATACTTTCACTCTAAACAGTTTATTGACTAGCAGTGGAGTGAGTACAAACTCTTCTCTTTTTCCTCATTGTAGTGAAATACTTTGATTTCTTTTCACAGTCGGTATTATGTGTGCTCTAAGTTCGACACATGTATCCTTTAATATGTAAAAGAATAACTCTTCATCATTTTCTCCATGACTTTTATGATGAATTTATGATAGCAAGTATCAAAGGCTTTTTCTGCATCTAATGAGATAATGATAAGCTTTAGTCTTTGAGTCCAATGCAATGAAGTATATTTGTTTGTGAGTATATCACTGAAACATTATTTTGTCTCTGAGATGAGGCAGATTTATTATGGTGAATACTTTTTTAAAAATAAAATCATTTGCTTGTGAAGAACTAACCAAAAAAAATCATATAATGAGGTTAAAGTAGCCATTCAGACAAAATCTTGGCTAATCCCAAATTCTATACATCTCAGTGAACGGCTATTCTAATTCAACTACTCAGTGAGATTCAAGTGTCCCACCTTGAGACATCCTTGGTACTTCTCAGGGTCTGTAAAATGCAGCACAGCTATCCTTTACTTTATTACTGATATCCATTGATAAGTGAGTAGATACCATGTTTGCCAATCTAGGTCTGTGTTACATGACTCAGAATGATAATTTCCACTTCTGTCCATTTGTCTGCAAATTTTATGTCATTGTTTTTAATAGCTGAGTAAGATTCCACACACACATCTGTCTTTAATCCAGGAAATTTTACTTCTGTGATTGTGTTGAAAACATTTTCTGGGCCTTTGAGCTGGGATTCTTCTTCCTCTAATCCTATTATTATGCTTAGTCTTTTTATAGTGTGCCATATTTCCTGGATGTTTTCTGTCAAAATTTTTAATTAGGTTTAACATTTTGGGGGGATGATTCCATTTTCTTCTATAGTATCTTCAAAACCTGAAATTCTTTCTTCCATCTCTTTTATTCTGTTGGTGAAACTTCCCCTTGTAGTTTCTTCTTAAATTGCCAAATTTTTCATTTCTAGAATTCCCTCAGTTTCAGTTTTCTTTACTGATTGTACTTCAATTTTCAGATCTTGAACAAGTTGTTTGCTTGTATTTTCTTGGCTTTTTGAATGGTATTTCTTTGTTTCCACTTTAAGAACATATGTCATCTTCATCTGGTTGTTTTAAGGTTTTCTTTTTTCCTTGTATTTCGGCTATGGTGGTATATTTGGGTCCAGCTGAGGTAGAAAATTTGGGTTAAGGTGGAGGCACACTACCATGTCTGAAATTGACTGTACTTATTCACTACAATCTAGATATCTAGTTTGGGAATAATTTGAGGTCTGTTTGCTAATTTAGGGATTTGTCTTTGTTGTGTGAGTGTTTTGTTAGCAGGTTTCTGTTTCCGGATTTTTGGAGCGTGTGATAGCTTAATGTCGACTGTTTTCCTACTCTGCTGAGCTGTGCTTTTCACAGGGGTACATGGTGGTGTTGGGGGCTGGCATGAGGTAGGGAAGAAAGGCTAAAAGAGAATGTATTTGTGATCTGTTGCTGATGCTGTCAGAAAAGAAAGGAAACCTGCAGAATGTTTCCTGCAATGGACCTCTAGATAGATGAGACTGGGGTATTTCAGTGTCTGAAGGAATAGGAGAGCCATTGTTCTGCCTTCAGAATCCTTGTCCCCATGGAAAAAGTGGTCTGTGTGTTTAACAGTGGTAACTTCTTTGTGTTATGGATTAAGATAATGCAACAGGTTTGGGGAGAGGCTAAGAAGAAGAAGGCCCATGGTATCCATATGAGATATGAGCATGAAGGCCAAAAAGACTGCTGCAGGAGGTTTGTTGCAGTGCTTAGGATGAGTTTGGGATGGTGGATCTTGGGGAACAGACAGTAGAAAAGATTTGTTTGCAAAATACCTAGTTTGTGGTAGAAATGGCCTGTGGATTACCAGGTGTGCCTACATCGGTTGGGGGATCGGATAAAGTAGTGAAAATCTAAATGAAATGGACAATTTTCTTGATGGATTCCACATACCAAAGCTGAATCAAGACGACATAAATCAATTAAATAGTCCTATATCCCCTAAGAAAATAGAAGCGGTCATCAAAAGTCTCCCATCCAAAAAAAGCCCAGGGCCAGATGGTTTCAGCACACAATTCTACCAGTCCTTCAAAGAAGAGCTAACTCCAATTCTCTTCAAATTTCCACAAAATAAAAACAGAAAGAATATAACAAAACTCATTGTATGAACTCACAGTCACCTTACCTAAACCTCACAAAGACCCAACAAAGAAAGAGAATTTCAAACCAATCTCCTTATGAACTTTGATGCAAAAATATTCACCAAAATATTTTTAAACCAAAGTCAAGAACACATCAAATATATCATCCACCATGACCAATGAGGCTACATCACAAGCATGGAAGGGTGTTTCAATATACGGAAACCCATCAATGTGATCCACCATATAAACAAAGTGAAAGAAAAAAAAAACACATGATAATCTCCTTAGATGCTGAAAAGGCATTTGACAAAATCCAACACCCATTCATGTTTAAAGTATTGGAGAGATCAGGGATACAAGGCACATACCTAAACATAGTAAAGGTAATAAAAAAAATAGTAAAGGTAAAAAAGTAAAAGGAGCAATCCTAAGCCAACATCAAACTAAACGGAGAAATATTTAAATCAATACCACTGAAATCAGGGACAAGGCAAGGCTGCTCACTCTCTCTATATCTCTTCAACATAGTTCTTGAAGTCCTTGCTAAACAATAATACAATTAAAAGAGATCAAGGGGATACAAATTGGAAAGGAAGAAGTCAAAGTATCACCTATTTGCAGATGATATGATAATATACCTGAGTGACCTCAAAAATTATACCAAAGAACTCCTACAGCTGTTAAATACCTTCAGCAAAGTGGCTGGATACAAAAATAACTCAAAAAAATCAGTAACTCTCCTGTATACAAAAGACAAAAGGGCTGAGAAAGAAATTAGGGAAACAACACCCTTCACAAGAGCCACAAAGGACATAAAGTACCTTGGTGTGAACCTAACCAAGAAAGTCAAAGACTTGAATGAAAAAAATTTCAAGTCTCTGAAGAAAGAATTAGAAGAAGATATCACAAGATGGAAAGATTTCCCATGCTCATGGCTTGACAGAATTAACATGGTAAAAATGGCCATCTTACCAAAAGCAATCTACAGATTCAATGCAATTCCCATCAAATTACCAACACAATTCTTTATAGACCTTGAAAAAAATTCTCAACTTCATATGGAATAACAAGGAACCCAGAATTGCTAAAACAATCCTCTACAATAAAAGATCTTCTGGAGGGTATCTCCATCCCTGATCTCAAGCTGTACTATCGAGCAACAGTAATAAAAACTGCATGGTACTGGCATAGAAACAGAATGGTGGCTCAATGGAACCGAACAGAAGACCCAGAAATAAACCCACACACTTATGGACACCTGATCTTTGACAAACATGCCAAAACCATACAATAGAAAAAAGATAACATCTTCAACAAATGGTGCTGGTCTAACTGGATGTCTACATGTGGAAAAATGCAAATAGATTCATATTTATCACCCTGCACAAAACTAAAGTCCAAGTGGATTAAAAACCTCCATATAAAACCAGACACACTAAACCTGTTAGAAGAAAAAGTGGAAAAGAGCCTGGAACTCATTGGCACAGGAGACAACTTCCTGAACAGAACACCAACAGCACAGGCTCTAAGAGAAACAGTCAATAAATAGGATCTAATGAAACTGAAAATCTTCTGTAAAGCAAATGACACTGTCATGAAAATAAAATGAATGCCTACAGATTGGGAAAGAATCTTTACCAACCTTACATCTGGCAGAGGGCTAATATCCAGTATATATAAAGAACTCAAAAAAATTAAACAGCAACATATCAAATAATCCAATTAAAAATGGGGTACAGAGCTAAACAGAGAATTCTTAATAGAGGAATATCGAATGGCAGAGAAACACTTACAGAAATGGTCAATGTATTTATTCATCAGGGAGATGCATATCCCACCAACACTGAGATTTCACCTTACACCCATCTGAATGGCCAAGATAAAAAACTCAAGTGACAATACATGCTGGAGAGGATGTGGAGAAGGGGAACTCTACTCCTTTTCTGGCACTTTCTCAGACAATTAGGAATAGCTCTTCCTCAAGATCCAACTATACCACTCCTAGGCACATATCCAAAAGATGCTCAAGTATATAACAAGTACATCTGCTCAACCATGTTTGTAGCAGCTTTATTTGTAATAACCAGAAGCTGGAAATAGCCCACATGCCCCTCACTTGAGGAATAGATACAGAAATTGTGTTATGTCTACACAATGGAATGTTACTCGGTGATTTAAAAAAAAAAAAAAGGATATCATGAAATTTGCAGGTAAATGGTGGAACTGGAAAAGATTATCCTGAGTGAGGTATCCCAGAAGCAGAAAGACACAAAGGGTATATACTCACTCATAAGTGGATATTAGATATATAATATAGGATAATCATACTAAAATTTGTACACCTAAGGAAGCTAATCAAGAAGAAAGACTATGGCTAAGATACTCAATCTCCATTCAAAAAGGCAAAGAGGATGGACATTGGAAGAGGGAGAAAATAGGGAACAGGAGAGGAGGCTATCACAGAGGGCCTCTGAAAGGCTCTGCCCTTCAGAGTATCGAGGCAGATGCTGAGACTCATAGCCAAAGAGGGCTGAGTGCAGGGAAACTTATATAAGAAGTGGGAGATAGGGGAGGACCTCCTCCCCTTTCATCTGACCCTGTTTTATCAGGTATCTTCAGGGCTGGCTGCAAAGTCCTCCTCTGTGGCCTAACAGACTGCTCCTCCCCGGGGGGAAGGGGGGTCAAACAGCCTGCCCTTGAGATCCTGTTAGAAATAGTCCGTGTTCCCCTTACTTTGGAAAACTACTTGGTTACTGAGCTACCACAGGCCACATCTGAGCAGAAGTTCTAGGTTATATCCATAGATGGTCCTTGGTTGAGTGTCAGTCTCAGAAAAGACCCTGTGCCCAGATAGTTTGGTCCTTGTAGAGCTCCTATCCTTTCCATATCATACTAACTTCCCTTCTTTCATATGATTCCCTGCACTCTGCCGAGGGTTTGGTTATGAGTCTTAGTGTCTGCTTTGAAACACTGCTAGGTAGAGTCTTTCAAATGCCTTTTGTGGTAGACTTCTGTCATAAGTTCAATGCACATCCCAGTGGACTTGGAAAGGGGCAGGGAGGAGACCAGGGAGGGAGTGTGGGGTTGGGGAGGGAATGAGGGAGCGGGATACAGCTGGGACACAGAGTTAACAAAATGTAACTAAAAAGAAAAAAATAATAAAAAAATAAAAAAAAAGAAGTGGGAGATAGTAAGACCTGGAGAGGACAGGTACTCCACAAGGACAGAAACAGATCCAAAAGTTCTGGACACAAGGTGTCTTTTCTGAGACTGATACTCTAGTCAAGGACCAGTCATGGAGATGGCCTGGAACCCATGCACAGAGGTAGCCCATGGCAGTTCAGTGTCCAAGTGGGTTCATAGTAATGGGGACAGGGACTGTCTCTGACAGATACTGATTGGCCTGCTCTTTGAACACCTTCCCCTGAATGGGAAGCAGCCTTAGCAGGCCACAGAGGAAGACAATGCAGCCACTCCTGAGGAGACCTGATAGACTATGATCAGATGGAAGGGGAGGAGGACCTCCATTATCAGTGGACTGAGAGAGGGGCACAGGTGGGGAAGAAAGAGAGAAGGTGGGACTGGGAGGGGATGATGGAGGGAGCTACAGGGGGGATACAAAGTGAATTAAATGTAATTGATAAAAATAAAAATAATTAAATATATTAAAATAGAAAAAATTTGTATGCAAAATACCTAGTGTTGTGGTAGAATTGGCTTGTAATTATCAGGAGTGCCTGCTTCAGTTGGGAGATTGGATAAAGTGGTAAATAATGGGAGGGAGGGTAGGAGTAGACGGTTTGTTAAATTCAAACAACATGTAGGAAGTTCAGCAAAATGGCTGCATCTGGTGTTCTATTGCAGCACTGAGGTGAGACTGAGCAATTGGATTTAGAGGAAACTGAGAATGGTGAAGTTACTCAGTAATCTCAAATTTTTCTCTTAATTCCGTTCAGCTGATATGTTGCCAAAGAATGTCTGCTGCTTTTGGAGGCAGGAATGTTGGCATGAATTGAGGGAAGGAAAGTTGGGGAAGAAGATCTTTGAGAACAATTGGGGATGGAGATAGAAAATGGAGGCCACAGCTGCTTTCTTCAAATGAAGCTCAGTATGAGACTGGGTGTACTGGTTCTGTGAAGGTATAGGAGGAGGTGTCTGATTCTTATGCCTTCTGTGGAACTACTTTCTTTCTTTTCTTCAACTCTGATATGTTACTCTTTATTTAACTTACTGTTTGTCATTATTATCCCTTAGAAATTTGTATTATTCTGATGAGAGACAGAAAGATAGCATATCCAGTAGGAAGGAGAGGTGGCAAGGAACTCTAGGGATTGGGAAGATGGAAAACAATATTCAAGAGACATTAAGAGAGAAAGAAAATCTCTTTTTAATGAAAGAAAAAATTCAAAATATGTTAACCTACATATTTAATGCAATGCCTTTCAAAATTCTGTTGCCATAATTCACAAATAAAAAGAAAAAAAACTATAACTAGTATGACATCACAAAACACTACAGATAGCTATGGCAATCCTAGGGGATAAGAACAAACCTGGAAGAGGACAATGCTTGACCTCAAAGTACACTACAGAATCATGATAATAACAACAACTTTGCATTGGCACAAAAAAGTCAAACCCATCTAGGAAAACAGTACGATTACATAAACAGACAAAATTATGCCAACCTAATTTATTATAAAGCCTGAAGCAGTAATTTAAAAAAAAAATCACCTAAAAAGCAATTGTGTTGAGATGAATTCAAAGAAGAATGCTGCTGAACATTCTACAAACTAATTCCAATAATACTCAAATCAGTGAGAAAAAAAAGAAATACATCTTACATTATTTTTGATGAAACCAAGACAACCCAGATGTTTAAAAACAAGAAAATACACAACAAAAAGAGAAAATTATAGAGCAATCTTCCTGTAGTATGTAGATATAAAATTCTCTATGAAATATTAGCACAGAAAATTTAAGATGACATCAAAACAATTATTGATTTGAAATTGATTTTTTGTGCAAGGTTCAAAACCTAAGAATGGTGTTGTTTTGTTTTTGTTTTTGTTTTTTCTTGGTGGATAAGGAATGTGCTTGGTTTTATTGGTAAAAGTTGAAAGAACTGTTGTTAAATGTTCAGAGCAAACCAACAGGAATTTCTATGAAATAACTCCAAGCATTCTACCAGAGAGGCTATGGGTAAAGGAGATTTCTGGAATGCATGTAGGATAAGGCGGTGGTCACTAGACCAGGAACTCATGAAGCACAAGTTCATGGCCAGCTCTGGTTTCAGTCTTCCTTGTACTTAAACTTCAGGACTTTCAGTGTCTCAGTGAAATAACAAAGCAGTCAAGATGGCCTGATAGGATGAAAGCCAAGTAGGCAGCAAATCTAATTATTATCTCCTTTACACATTAGACAAGTAAGAGGAAGACTCGAGGAGAAAGAATTTTCTGTACAATGAACCATCTACACTATGAGCAGCTCATGTACGCTACTAATTCAACCAGTTGACAAAACTCCAATAGTCTTATTTTTTTAATCTTAGAAAGACAAGGTGCTACCTGTTTAAATTTCTGTATTCACCTTTTAAGGGTCAAGGGTTAGTAAAAATCTGTATACCATAGAAAACATATCATTTCAATAAATAAGATTAAATATATTTAATTTCTGATCTAGACCATATAAGCCTGGACAAAATTGAACAAGGATTCATAAGAACAAAAGATGGAAAACACAGAGACATGACAGGATCGATTTTCTCCAGCCACCAGTGATTATGAAAAAGAGCAATGCAACCTCGTAAGATGGAAGAGAGAGTATAAAAAGCCAGAAAGGTGGAAACTAGGAGCAGGATGTTCTGGGTGGCCCTGGAGTCAGGGGAGGTTCTGTTGGAACCATGAGTGCTGCGGATGTGTTGAACCCTCTGCTTGTGTCTGTACAGGATGATAATCATAGACATGCTGGACCAGGCAATGAGCACAGAAAGAAAGACTTCAGGACACATCACTAATACTGCATAGAGTAAGTCACTGATTTCATTACGGACAAATATAGTGCAGTATCCATAATCTCGTTTTCTGGTCACATTTTTACTGTTCCTACTGATAAATGAGTGCATAATGGAAATGAAATTTATCAACATAAAGAAGATCCAGAGGATGGAAATGGAGGAGCCAATGTACTTGGCAGCTCTGTGTTTATAATCCTTCCAACAGGATTCCCTGGGACTAATAGTCATGGCCTGGCAAACACTCAAAAGGCAGGTGGTGCCAATGGACACACTCCTGCTAATTCCTTGAATGTATATCAGGAACCTGCATGCAAAATCATTCAAGAACTGCTTCATCCCGAAAGCTGTCATTGTGTTAGGCACTCCAAAGGAAAGAATGATCAAGGCATTGGCTGTCATTATGTGCATGAGAATCAAATCTGTGGGCTTTAATGTGCACTGTCTGTAGTAAAGAATGAGATAGTATAAAATAAGAGAGAAATTTCCCAGAATTCCAGTTGTAGTTTGTAATAGGAAAATGATTCTGAGGGCCACATTCCAGAAGTCCATTCTGTGATTCTACACGATTTCCTTGAGGTAATGGCTATGGGTTTCTCTGGTCAAAATGAGTAAAAAATAGTATAGTTTGTGGAAGAAGAGTATACTTTGTATCCATGAAGCTGCTGACAGGGTAAAACAGTCAGTTCTTAAAGGCCAGCCTACACCTCATAAAAAATGTCATCCCACACATTTTGACAAAAGTAGTCAATTTCCATGTATGTTACTATGATATTGCTGAATAACTCAGTATGGATATATTGATGGAAGTAGTGCCGCCAAGTTTCATAGAAAATGCAACGTTTAGGACCATGTAATGTTGCCTGTGAAAAACAATGAAAAGGTGACATCACACACAAACAGAATTCTAGAACATACTAATATTGGCTAGATAAAATATAAAAGTGGGTATTTTAATAATGACAAAATTTTAATTATATTGATTATTAAGGTGTATCTTATCCAAAACTACAATAGAGTAAATAGTAAGAAAGTTATACTACTGTTCAAAGTATGTCTGTGGTCTCCGAGAGCGTGGGGGTTCCTCCATCTTTTCTCATCTGGAGGCATCCTTCATTTAACCTGAAACTGATAACCCCACACCCCTTTATTCCCTTTCGTGAAAAGTCCCATGGGAAAGTACACAGCCCTGTTCTACAAACTCAGCTGCAAACGATATTCTGTTTAGCTGCTCGCTGACTTCACTCCTCCCTGCAACTCTCACCCAGCAGGTATGTTTCTGGGATCTCTGACTTTTATTTAACATAATATATTTATTGATATCACACTCAGTTCCTATCACACTCACTTCCCAGTCCTTCCAGTGATCACAGCTCCTTGCCCTGTGTTCTCCTTCTCCCAGTTGGACAAACAGTTCCAGCATCAGAAGCACTGACTCCATGCTGAGGACTGCAGTGTGGGGCCTAGGGACAGTTCTGTTCAGTATTTGATCTGTTTCTGTGAGAGCCCATGCATTTTCTTGTCCCCTCCTGTGAGTGTACACAGCCCCATTTTTCATCAGATCAGACCTTTGTAGTGGAGGCCTGATGGCTGCAAAGGAGCAAGACAGCTATAAATTGCTCATTGTCAGCTGCACTGAGCTCTATTTGGCCACCTTATTTCCTAATCTCATGAGTTCATTTTAAAAATCATATTCTCATAAGACTTACCATTTTGTTTTCTTAGTTGTTCCAGAGATACTGTGGCCTCAGCAGATTTCTTTTCTTCTAGTGAGTTATCTTTAATAATTCATAGGTCTTTGAGATTCCACAAAGTCTGCTGCAATCCAGGTGGCTAACAGGATCTGTTTTTTTCTGCTTGTTTTTCAGTAAAGTTTCCTGTAATATGCATTCTATGCATCTCTTCTCAGTCTGTGTAATGTCTTTTGTATAAACATGATTTAAGGTTTCAAAATATGAAATTGTATAACCAGTTATAGCCTCTTCCCTAAAAAAGAATATTTTTCTCCTGCTCCCAGCAAGCTTTACTGTAGCGCTCAACACTCAGAAAAAAATTCTCTTTGCAAAATAAAGTCATTAGAAAAAAATCCCACCTGACAAAAATTCAGAAACAAGTGCTTGTGTGGTGCAAAGCCCCAGCTGCTTCATCTACTATTCAACTCCTTCACATGAGGCTCAGAGAACATTGTGATAGAAGAGGCAGATTGTAAGAGCCAGAGGAACAGATATCTGCTGTAAGATCTCATCTCCTAAAAATGTCAGGGAAACTATGTTCATAAAATATGGTTGTCTAAACAAACCTGAAAAGAGGATACCAACACACAGCTAACATAGAAGGGAAAATTGCTCTGGGCCCCAGTAATCCTAATTTTAAGAATACCACACAAATAAGTTGATCTTTTACATCATCTAGTAACAATCTTGGGAGTTTGACCTGCAGATCACCTACACATGCCCAGTAGCAGCCCATCATCAATTAACTGTCACACACAGACACAAATATACCTACCAGTTCCAGCCTCCTAAGAGCACATGGCCTCATGCTGGAGGTACATGGGTGGTTGCTGCTGGCCACCTGGGTGGGCATGTACTGAGGTCAGCATGCACCGGAAGCTAAACAGCCACCAAGCTAACATTTGTGTTTATGGTTACACAGCATGAACTAAGTGTTGGGAGATTTTCCTCTGCTGGAGGACTGCACAGATGCTCACAGCCTGTAAAAATGGGAGGGTGAACAGTATTTGGCATCAAACATTCAGAAAAACTGGTTGGATCAGCTTCACCATCAGGAAGCTAAGCAACTCTAAGAGGAAGTTCTAAAATCCAAACTCACAGCCAGAAGTTCTATAAGATCTTGAACAAAAACGCAGAAAAACTGCTCAGAAAATCAGATGTGTGTTCACCCAAATGCATTAGCCAGTATTCTCCCTGTTTAATACATCATCTTATTTTCTGAAGAGGTCATTCTATAATAGAAAATATAATTTTTAAAAAGATCATTTTATTTTTAATGTATGTATAACAAAGTGTACCATTCAAATCCTTTGACATTTCTACATATAGTGTCTCATACTATGGATCAGTATTGCACCAAGAGACCGATACCAGTGCTGAGATCCCACTAATTTTATGCTTTTCTTAAGGCTACAATGAACACTGTCTATCCCACTCAATGAACTAGAGAACAAAAGCTGCATCTCATGTGTCTAGGTTCCTCAATCATGCCTGACTATCTCCTATGATCTTTCAGACCCTTATATTGACTGAAATATCAGCCAGAGACAACATGTCTGTAGTAATTGGAAAGACCCAGAGAGTCAGGGACTTTTTCATCTGCTATTGAGAGATATGTGCACTCTTTGTTTCAAGAAGTGGTAAGTAGTATTGTTCATTAAATCACATCAGATCAATTTTTATTGACCTCATGAACCAGGTTATGAGAGATGGCTTCCTTACTTGTTCTGAAGGCTCTCCAATGTAGTCAATTCCAATACGGAGTGCTCCTTAATTTTCATAGAATCCTGTACTGAGCCATGATAAAGACCCCATCTCCATACTCCATTTTAAATCTTTCCTTTTCTGTGGATATAGGTTGGATTTTAGAGTAGCTTTCTACTGTTTCTTTTGTACTCACTCCTCTGTGTCCAGAATGTTATAAGAAATAGCAGGTACAATTTTTTATAATTATGAATCTAAATGGCAAACTGCAAGAATAATTTATGAGTCACTAGTATCCACTGAATTTGACCCTTATTTCTTTTAATAACTCTCTGATTTGGACAGTAGATTTTTTTCTGATGTCAAGATTGGAAATTAAAACCCAAAATCTCTTGGTGTCAGAATGGATACTGGAAAGTCTTCAACACAGGTAGTTTGGAATAAACGCAGTCACCTAAGTCTCTGATCACAATGCCATGACATCCCTTCTCACGCACACTCTAGTCTCAAGTGCAGTTTGTAATCCCCACTTGACAGTATGTTCACTTTGTTGATATTTATTTCATGACTTTAGTTGCAAAAGTTTTCATATTGGAGAAATAGAAAGAAAGCTCAGTGGTAAGGAACACTTGATGTTGTTGGAGAGAACCTAGTTTGATTATCAGAACCTACATGGAAACTAATAACTGCCTGTAACTCTATTTATAGAGGTTCTGACACCCTATTCTAACATCTTGAGTCATTGCATTCTCATAGTGCATATATGTATATATTAACATATGTATGTGTATGTAAATAAATATTCATATGCATATGTATGTATATGTAAATATATATTCAGGCAAACATAAGGCACACAAAATAAAATAGATAAATATTTGTAAAAATATTTTCTGATATTGAAAGAAAGGTTTATTTCATAGACAAATGTGTAGTGCCAATAAGGCTTCTGAGATTTTACTGAAATGAAGTATTTTAAATATGATCGGTTGTGACAGAAAACTGTCCTACCTCCCTGTTTCATCTCACAAGCACAAGATGGAACTGATGCTTAGAATGCCACCAGAAATATGCATTTCCTCATTGCATGGATAAAGCCTGAATGGATAACTACAAATTAATTACTAATGGCATTAATCTGGAAAATATGCAACATGAACCCTAAATGTATGGTGAAAAAAGCACAAAAAGAATATTAACTTAGTAAAACATCTCTTTTAACTTTCTGAATATACTTAGTTCTTATTATATTGATGAACATATTATAAATAAAACTTATAACACATTCAAATTGCAGTGATGAATATGAGATATAAAAAAAAAGAAATCAGGAAATTGGATACACATTAACATTGTCCAAATTGAGGTGTGAGGCAAATATACCTGAATTGTAGAGCCCAGCCCTGCCCTGCACAAAGCCTTGTTTTCAATCAACTACAATAAATTGTGTCTCAAGACATTGCATCAAAATGCTTTTAACAGTAGAACATGGTGGAACCGGGAGAGATAACTCAAGATACGTTTGGTCTTGGCTGTCATTGCTGGTACTTTTCCAAGTATAAGAGGAACTTTTCAAGTCGTTCCTTTTACCACTTGTCATTCATACAAACCTAGTTACAGTATCTATAACTAGTAAGTGTAGGTATACATAAAAATATCTTTAACTCCGGAAACATTCATGTCCTATCACCTCCAATTTTTGGTGCTTATGTCTTTCCATTGAAATGTTTCCCAGGATGGTGAAACTATGGTCTGATCAACTATAATAATCACACTGCAATGTTAGACTACACATCACGTTAGGTAAGGGGAATTACCACGTTGACATACTGCCACAGCCCTTCAGCACCTTCACAGATGGAATGCATCCCCTGGTGATAGGCACCATTACCTTCAGTCAGGAACTTACATTCCCCGAGAAAACATCAGGGACTGGCACAAGGTTAGGTACGGTTATCTTTTATCACTAACATCTTAGTTATGGAATTATTCTGTGCATTCTCGGTCTGTTCCACAGATCTGTTTATTCCCCAGATTTCTAATACTAGAAATGAACAACTATGCAGGCCTACTCTTTGCTGCCTCTGCAGCTCAGACTAAAATTGAACATACTCACCTGGCTTCTTGCCTCTGCAGGATGGTGGGTTCACTAGGCACATCCCAGACTCACTAATAAGCAGTGCTGTAGGAGTCACCTGAAGCCTGAGGTCTGTGACTGTGTGATCTCACCTCCTCCAGAGCTGTAATTGTCATTTTACCATCAGTGACAATGACAGTGCTGGCTTTGGGATTCACAATCATTTATGGATCTTTTTAACTTAGTAAATAGCAAACATCATTATGAGTTGCTTTTGGACATCTCCAAAGAGAAAAAGTGTTTTGAGAAGACATTGAATTTTCATTTTTATGACCACTGAAGTTTGACAAGGCTCCTCTCAAAGATCCTAGCAACTTTGACGCACTTTGAGGAGAATATTAGAGAAGTCTCCATGTTTCGCTTTTACCAGGCTTCAATGACTTTTATGAATAAATTAAGCTAAATTCCTATTCTAAAAAAAAGTTAGAATACTTAGTACCTAAATATTTCTTTGAGTATTGTATACTTTTATGTGTATTTTATTCAAGTTCATCCACCATAGTCTCCTTTCCAATCTCTTTCCTAAACGTCCCACCACAGTTTTCTCCAAACTGCATGTGTTCCAAAGAGACAAACAAACACCCCACTTATGTCTACTTAGTGAACTGGCATGTGCCTGGTGTTGAGGCATACATAGAAGCATGGATAGCCTCTAAAACTTCAAAACCCTTAAAGAAATATATGCCCTTTCCCCTGAACCCTCTGTGGCCAATATCTCTTCAGCTAGATGTGGGGTTCTCCGGTCTCCTCCTCCTCGCTGCTCGTATTCTGCCCACTTGGTCTTCTGGAGTTTTCATGCATACTGTCATAACAAGGGAATTCACATATGAAAGTGTCCTGTTCTGTCTGAACAAAACCTGTTTCCTTGGAATTATCTACTATCTCTGGTTGTAAACACTTTCTGCCTCTTCTGCCATGATGAATTAAGCCTCTTTCCTAGAGTCCATCTTGTTGTTTAGCTTCTTTAAGTCTGTAGATTTTAGTAACTTTTCCCAATATTAGATGGCTAATATCCACTTACATGTGAGTATATACAGTATGTTTCTTTCTGTTTCTGCCTACAAAAGTTATGATTCCCTTGTTTGTAATAGCTGAGTAGTATTTCACTGTGTAAATATACCACAATTTATTTATCCATTCTTTGGTTTAGGGATATCTAGATTGTTTCCAGAATCTGGCTATTATGAATAAAGCTACTATGAACATAGTTAAGCAAATGTCTTTGATGTATGATTTAGTTACTTTCTGATATATGCCCAGGAATGACATAACTGGGTCTTGAATTCCCACTTTTCTGAGAAAGCCCCAGTTTGAGTTCCAAAGTGATTGTAAAAACTTACGTTCCCTCCAGCTTGGAGAAGGATTCCCTTTCTCCACATCCTGTCCAGCATGTGTTATCACTGGAGTTTTTAATATTAGTTATTCTGAAGGGTGTAAGATGGAATCTCAGAGTCAGTTTTTTTGCATTTCCATGAAATAAGGATGTTGATCATTTCTTTAAGTCTTTTTCCAACATTCAATGTTCCTCTTTTGAGAATTCTTTGCATCATTTTAAAATGGATTATTTAGTTTGTTGGTGTTTAATTTGTGTTCCTTATATAATCTAGGTATTGAGCCTCTGTAGGATATAGGGTTGGTGAAAATGCTGTCCCATTTGGTAGGCTGTCATTTTGTTCTGTTGATAGTGTCCTTTGCTTTACTAAAGTTTTCAGCTTCATGAGGTCCCATTCTTTAATTGTAAATCTTAGATCCTGAGCTATTGGTGTTCTGTTTGGGAAGTTGTTTCCTGTACCAATACATTCAAGTCTCTGCTCCACTTTTTCTTCTAACATCTTTGGTGTGTCTGGTTTTACACTGAGGTCTTTGTTCCACTTGGACTTTACTTTTCTTCAGGGTGATAAGAATGGATCTATTTGCATTTCTCAAATACAAGCATCGCGTTATACCACCAACTTTTATTGAAGATGCTGTCTTTTATTGACTATATGTTTTAGCTTTTTGTCAAAAATCAGGTGCTAAGTGTGTGGGTTTATTTTTGGAACTTTGTTTTAATTCCATTGGTCCACCAGTCTGTTTCTATTCCTGTACCATGCCATTTTTATTACTATTGTTCTATAGTACAGCATCAGATCAGGTATGGAGATACATCCAGAATATCTGTTAATGTACAGGATGGTTTAACCTATTCTCAGTTTTTGTTTGTCTATATGAATTTGAGAATTCTTCCTTCAAGATCTATAAAGAATTGTGTTGGTATTTTGATGAGAATTTCATTGAATCTGTAGATTGCTTTTGGTAGGTTGGCCACTTTTTCTTTGTTAATCCAACAAATTCATGTGAATGGGAGGTCTTTCCATCTTCTGGTATCTTAGTCAATTTCTTTCTTCAGAGAACTGAAGATTTTTGTTTGTTTGTTTGTTTGTTTGTTTGTTTTAGGTTTTGTCACATAATGCTTTGTCTTGGTATTTAATTTTTGATCATAATATTTTTTGATTTTTATAAATTAGAGTTTATTCAATTTGTATCCCCTTTTAGCCCCCTCCCTCATCTCATCCTAATCCCACCCTCCCTCACTCATCTCCTCCCATGCCCTTCCCCAAGTCCACTGATAGGGGGTTCCTTCTCCCATTTCCTCTGACCTAGGGTCTTATCAGGACTGGCTGCACTGTTTTCCTCTGTGGCCTGGTAAGGCTGCTTCACCATCAGGGGGAGGTGGTGAAAGAGCCAGACACTGAGTTCATGTCAGAGGTAGTTTCTGTTCCCATTAGTAGGGAACCCCATTTGAACACTGAGCTGCCATAGGCTCTATCTGTGTAGGGGTTCTAGGGGTTCTAGGTTATCTCCATGCATAGCCCTTGGTTGGAATATCAGTCTCAGAAAAGATCCCTGGGCCCAGAATTTTTTGATCAATTGCTTTCCTTGTGGAGCTCCTGTCCCCTCCAGATCTTCCTATTTCCCCATTCTTCTTTTTTTTTTGACAGTTTCTTTTTTATATGACTATTTTTATTTTTATTAATTAGAGTTTATTCACTTTGTATCCTGCCTGTACTTCCTTCACTCCTCCCCTCCCAATCTCATCCTCCCTCTTCCCCGCCCCTGTCCCTTTCCCAGTCCAATGATAAGGGAGGTCCTCCTCCCCTTCCCTCTGATCCTAATCTATCAGGTCTCATCAGGAGTGGCTGCATTGTCTTCTGTGGCCTGGTAAGGCTACTTCCCCCTCAAGGGGAGGTGATCAAAGAGCAGGCCAATCAGTTTCTGTCAGAGACAGACTCTGTCCCCGTTACTATGGAGGCCACTTGGACACTGAACTATCATAGGCTACCTCTGTGCAAGGGTTCAGGGCATCCCCATGAATATTCCTTAGCTGGAGTATCAGTCTCAGAAAAGACCCTTGTGTCCAGACATTTTAGATCTGTTGCTGTCCTTGTGGAGCACCTGTTCTCTCCAGGTCTTTCTATCTCCCACTTCTTTGGTAAGATTTCCTGCACTCTGCCCAAAGTTTGGCTATGAGTCTCAGCATCTGCCTCGATACCCTGCAGGGTAAAGCCTTTCAGAGGCCCTCTGTGGTAAGCTCTTATCCTGTTCCCTGTTTTCTCCCTCCTCCAATGTCCATTCTCTCTCTTTGCCTTTCTGAATGGGGATTGAGCATCTTAGCCAGAGTCCTCCTTCCTGATTAGCTTCCTTGGGTGTACAGATTTTGGTATGTTTATTCTATTTGACAGAAGGCTAATATCCAGTATATATAAAGAACCCAAGAAGTAAAACAGCAACAAATCAAGTAATCCAATTAAAAAATAGGGTACAGAGCTAAACAGAGAATTCTCAATAGAGGAATATCAAATGGCAGAGAAACATTTAAGGAAATGTTCAATGTCTTTAGTCATCAGGGAAATGCAAATCAAAACGACCCTGAGATTTGATCTTACACCCATCAGAATGGCTAAGATGAATAACCCAAGTAACAACACATGCTGGGGAGGATGTGGAGAAAGGGGAACCCTCCTCTACTTCTGGTGGGAATGTAAACTTGTACAACCACTTTGGAAATCAATAAGGCTCTACTCAGACAATTAGGAATAACGCTTCCTCAAGGTCCAGCTATACCACTCCTAGGCATATATCCCAAAGACGCTCAAGTATACAACAAGGACATCTGCTTAACCATTTTTGTAGCAGCTTTTTTTTTTTTTTTTTTGTAATAGCCAGAAGCTGGAAACAGCCCAGATGTCCCTCAGTTGAGAAATGGATACAGAAATTATGGTACATCTATATAATGGAAGATTACTCAACGATAAAAAAAAAAGAAAGAAAATCATGAAATTTGCAGGTAAATGGTGGGAACTGGAAAAGATCATCCTGAGTGAGGTATCTCAGAAGCAGAAAGACACACAGGGTATACACTCACTCCGCATTCTTTCATAAGTGTTGGTATAATGTTCTTTTGGAATGTATACACCTTACCCTTGTTCATTCAAATACTGATTTCTCTCCCCCACTCTCTGGTTTCAACCTGGACATTGCATTGTGATACTTATTCTAAGCATCACCTATCTCAACTTTGTAAACATGCCAAAATAAAGCAACCCACAATGTTGAGCAATGGAGGAGTAGGAGGGACAGGGGAAGAGCCAGAGAACAGGAAGGAATAGGAGGCAGAGGAGGAGGAGGCTGGGAGAAAGGCTGGAGGAGAGGTCTTGGAACAACTTGGAGAAATGAACCAGACCTAAGTTATCACTAAAAGTAAGTATAATGTGGGGAATCTGAATGGTAGGAAACTATGAGGGCTTGGAGGCTTAAGGATGGAGTAACTATTGCCCAGCATTGTGTTCTAGGTTAAGAAAATAAATCATAGTCTCTGGGTGATTTGGTTATACAGCTGTTTAGGAGTAACAGCAGCGTTGCTAATAGATCAATAGTAAATATTAATCAAAAATACAACACATATGATTCTCTGCACTGTGCTCAAAGTTTGGCTATGAGTCTCAGCATCTCCTTCGATAACTTGCTGGGTAAAGTATTACAAAGGTCCTCTGTGGTAGGCTCCTATCCTGTTCCATTTTCTCCCTCTTTTAATAACTATCCCATTTGCCTTTCTGTGTGAGGACTGATCATCTTACCCAGGGTCCTCCTTCTGGCATAGCTTCTTTAGGTGCACAGATTTTAGCATGTTTATCCTATATTATATGTTTAAAATCCACTTATAAGTGAGTATATACCATGTGTGTCATTCTACTTCTAGGATACCTCAGTCAGGATGATGTTTTCTAGTTCCCACCATTTGCCTGCAAATTTCATGATTTCTTTGATTTTAATTGCCAAGTAGTATTCCATTGTGTAAATTTTTGTATCCATTCCTCAGTTGAGGAGCATCTGGGTTGTTTCCAGATATAACAAATAAAGCTGCTACAAATATGGATGAGCAAATGTCCTTCTTGCATACTTGATCATATTTTGGCTATATGCCTAGGAGTGCTATACTTGGATCTTGAGCTAGCACTGTTCCTAATTGTCTGAGAAAGTGCCGGATTGATTTCCAAAGTAGTTGTACAAATTTACATTCCCAGCAGCAATGGAGGAGGATTCCCCTTTCTCCCCATCCTCTCCATCATGTTCTTGTCACTTGAGTTTTTTATCTTAGCTATTCTGATATATGTAAAGTGAAATCTCAGGGTCATTTTGATTTGCATTTCCCTGATGACAAAGGATGCTGAGCATTTAAGTGTTTCTCTGACATGTGATAGTCCTCTATTGAGAATTCTCTGTTTAGCTCTGTACCCCATTTTTTAATTGGGTTACTTTATTTTTTTTGCTGTAAAACTTCTTGAGTTCTTTATATGACCTGGATATTAGCCCACTGTCAGATATAGGATTGGTGAAGATCCTTTCCCAATCTGTAGGCTATCTTTTGCTCTGACAACAGTGTCCTTTGCTTTACAGAAGCTTTTCGGTTTCATTAGGTCCCATTTATTTTATTGTTGATCTTAAAGCCTCTGCTGTTGGTATTCTGTTCAGGAAGTTGTCTCCTGTGCCAATGAAATCAAGGCTTTTCCTCATTTTTTCTTCTAAGAGACTTTGTCTGGACTTATGTTGAGGTTTTTGATCCACTTGGACTTTAGTTTTGTGCAGGGTGCTGAATATGTGTTTGCATTTTTCTACATGTAGACATCCAGTTAAACCGGTACCATTTGTTGAAGATGTTGTCTTTTTTTCCATTGTATTATTTTGGTTTCTTTGTCAAAAATCAAGTGTCCATAGGTGTGTGGGTTTATTTCTGGACCTTCTATTCGATTCCATTGATTCACCATTCTGTTTCTATGCCAGTATCATGCAGTTTTTATTCCTATTGCTTTGTAGTATAGCTTGAGATCACAGATGGAGATACTTCCAGAAAATCTGTTGTACAGTATTGTTTTATCAATTCCGTTTGTTTGTTTGTTTGTTTGTTTTTTCATGTGAAATTGGGAATTGTTCTTTCCAAGTCTGTAAAGAATTGTGTTGGTATTTTGATGGGAATTGCATTGAATCTGTAGATTGCTTTTGGCAGGATGGCCATGTTCACTAGGTTAACCCTGCCGATCCATGAGCATGGGAATTCTTTCCATCTTCTGATAGCTTCTTCAATATCTTTTTTCAGTGACTTGAAGTTTTTTTTCAAACAGGTCATTCACATGCTTGGTTAGAGTTACACTAAGGTACTTTATGTTATTAGTGGCTATTGTGAAGGATGTTGTTTTCCTAATTTCTCTCTCAGCCCTTTTGTCTTTCTTATAGACACTGAGTTTTTTTTATAGGCTGCTGAGTTTTTTGAGTTAATTTTATATCCAACCACTTTGCTGTAATTGTCTATCACCTGAAGGAGTTCTCTGATTAAAATTTTGGTGTCACTACTGTATAGTAGTCATATCATTTGCAAATAGTGATACTTTGACTTCTTTTTTATACTATTTGTATACCCTTGATCTCCTCTAATTTTCTTATTGTTCTATCTAGGACTTCAAATACTATATTGAAGAGATATGAAGAGGGTGAACAGCCTTGCCTTGTCCCTGATGTCAGTGAGATTGATTTAACTTTCTCTCCATTTAGTTTGATGTTGGCTATAGGCTTGCTGTATATTGTCTTTATTTTTAAGTATGTGCCTTGTATCTCTGATCTCTCCAAGACTTTAAATATGAATGGGTGTTGGATTTTGTCAAATGCTTTTTCAGCATCTAAGGAGATAATCAAGTGGTTTTTCTTCTGCAGTTTGTTTATATAGTGGATTAAGATTCTCATGTAGGAAGAACTATGGTTTTTACTTGTAACCATACTTTGTCAATGTTTTGATATTTTTGTTGCACTATTCAATATCTTCTTTGAAAAAATAAAAATGTCCAATCAATAGACTTTTCAGATGAGCAATTTCACATTCTCCTGCAGCGCAGGACATTGATTGTTATCTCCATGGACCTGAGAGTCTCTGGACACCTAAGTCTTCCATGTGCAGTTAGTTACATAAATGATGAAAACCCATAACCTAACAGTTTCAGACCTATCTTAAGGAGCTCTGTTAATGGTTTAGCTTCACACTCCTCTTTCCCATGCTGACCCAACTTCTGTGTGAATTCACTCCAAATTTGCCTTTTACATGATTCACATTCTTGTTCTTTATCTCTTCTGGATTTACTTCTCAGTGTGGTCCTGATCCCACCAGATCTTAAAACGTCTACTGCTAATGTTGCACGATCCCAAAGATCCATCAGTTCCATGGCTTATCACACTTGATGTCATGTTTTGGGAATCATGGTGTGGGCCAGTGGACCCATGGTGTCTATCCTGCTGCAGTATAAGCAGAGGGTCCAACATATTCGTAGGGTTCTGAGTCCTAGGTCATATCATGTGACCAGAGACTCAAACCATACTTGCCCTGTTATGAAGTTTTGTGCTCTTTTGTACAACATCTGCTATTTTAACTGTGTGTTTGACTTTTCAAAATGGAATGACAAGGTAGCTAGTGAATGGCAGTGCAGCAAAGGTGGCATGTTTCCCAACATTCTGCCCCTTTCTTCTCATCAGACTTTATAGAGGAGTTTTCAGGTGCTGCTTACTTCCTAATACCAAACAACACAGGTTAGAATTCAGACTTCTTTGTCAAAGATCAGGTGTCCGTAAGTGTGTGGGTTTATTTCTGGGTCTTCTGTTCGGTTCCATTGATCCACCATTCTGTTTCTATGCCAGTACCATGCAGTTTTTATAACTGTTGCTCTATAGTACAGCTTGAGATCAGGGATGGAGATTCCTCCAGAAGATCTTTTATTGTAGAGGATTGTTTTAGCAATTCTGTGTTTCTTGTTATTCCATACGAAGCTGACAATTTTTCTTTCCAGGTCTGTAAAGAATTGTGTTGGCAATTTGATGGAAATTGCATTACATCTGTAGATTGCTTTTGGTAAAATGGCCATTTTTACTATGTTAATCCTGCGAAGCCATGAGCATGGGAGATTTTTCCATCTTCTCATATCTTCTAATTCTTTCTTCAGAGACTTGAAATTTTTTTCATACAAGTCTTTAACTTGCTTGATTAGGGTTACACCAAGGTACTTTATGTCATTTGTGGCTATTGTGAAGGGTGTTGTTTCAAAGATACCAAAACCATACAATGGAAAAAAGATAGCATCTTCAACAAATGGTGCTGGTCCAGCTGGATGTCTACATGTAGAAAAATGAAAATAGATTCATACTTATCACCCTGCACAAAACTGAAGTCCAAGTGGATCAAAGACCTCAACATAAAACCAGACACATTAAATCAGCTAGAAAAAAAAGTGATGAATACCCTAGAACTCATTGATACAGGAGAAAACTTCCTAACAGAACACCAACAACACAGGCTCTAAGAGCAACAATCAATAAATGGGACCTCATGAAATTGAAAAGCTTCTGTAAAGCAAAGGACACCATCAACAAAACAAAGCAACTGCCTACAGATTGGGAAAGAATCATCACCAACCCTTTATCTGACAGAGGACTCATATCCAGTATATATAAAGAACTAGGGAAGCTGAAATGCAGCAAACCAAGTAATCCACTTAAAAAATGGGGAACAGAGCTAAAGAGAGAATTCTCTGTAGAGGAATATCGAATGGCAGAAAAGCACTTAAAGAAATGCTCAACCTCATTAGCCATTAGGGAAATGCAAATCAAAACAACCCTGAGATTTCACCTTAAACCCATCAGAATGGCTAAGATCAAAAACTCAAGTGACAACACATGCTGGAGAGGTTGTGGAGAAATGGGAACCCTTCTCCACTGCTGGTGGGAATGTAAACTTGTACAACCACTCTGGAAATCAATCTGGCGCTTTCTCAGACAACTAGGAAGAGCGCTTCCTCAAGATCCAGCCATACCATTCCTAGGCATATACCCAAAAGAGGCTCAAGTACACAAAAAGGACATTTGCTCAACCATGTTTGTAGCAGCTTTATTTGTAATAGCCAGAAGCTGGAAACAGCCCAGATGCTCCTCAACTGAAGAATGGATGCAGAAACTGTGGTACATCTATACAATGGAGTTTTACTCAGCAATGAAAAATAAGGAAATCATGAAATTTGCAGGTAAATGGTGGGACCTGGAAAGGATCATCCTGAGTGAGTTGTCCCAAAAGCAAAAAGAAACACATGGTATATACTCACTCGTATAAACATACAACATAGAATAAACCCACTAAAATCTGTACATCTAAACAAACTAAGCAAAAGAGAGGACCCTAACTAGAATGTTCAATCCCCATCCTGCAAGGCAAAGAGGATGGACATCAGAAGAAAAATAAAACAGGAAACAACCTAGAAACCTGCTACAGAGGGCCTCTGAAAGCCAGAAGAAGAAAACAGGAAACAAACTAGGAACCTACCACAGAGGGCCTCTGAAAGCCTCTGCAGTATAGACTGTCAAAGCAGATGCTGAGCCTGATGGCCAACTGATGGGCAGAGGGAATGGAATTTTATGTAAGAAGTGGGAAATAGTAAGAGCTGGAGAGGACAGGAACTCCACAAGGAGAGCAACAGAACAAAATATTTTGAACACAGGGAACTTCCCAGAGACTCATACTCCAACCAAGGACTATCCGTGGAGATAACCTAGAACCCTGACAATGCAGCCACTTCTGATGAGAACTGATAGACTAAGATCAGAAAGAAGGAGAGGAGGACCTCCCCTATCAGTGGACTTGGGAAGGGGCATGCATGCAGAAAGGGGGAGAAGGTGGGACCAGGAGGGGAGGAGAGAGGGGCTTATGGGGGGATACAAAATGAATAAAGTGTAATTAATCAAACAAAACAAATCAAATCAAAACAAAACAACAACAAAAACAGAAAACATTAAACTTACTTCTAAGTATTCAAAAAAAAGAATTCAGACTTCTAACATTTACAATGTCTACTCTTTGTCTATTATTTTACTTCTGTTATGATCTATCTGTCATCTTATCATGCCTATAAGCTAACACTTAAGTTTCACTTTTACTCAGGACAATACCAAAAGATGTATGAAAATATTAAAACTTATCAATTCTTGACAATTAGATCATTTCTGATAGACAAATATCAACATAAGGACTATATGCACTATAGCAATTAAGAGCTTTTATGAAAAAGCATCTTTTTTATTTTTTATTTAACTTTTATTAATTACACTTTATTCATTTTGTATCCCCCCATAAGCCCCACCCTCCTCCCCTTCCGGTCCCACCCCCCCCTTTCTGCATGCATGCCCCTTCCCAAGTCCACTGATAGGGGAGGTCCTCCTCTCCTTCTTTCTGATCTTAGTCTATCAGTTCTCATCAGAAGTGGCTGCATTGTCAGGGTTCTAGGTTATCTCCATGAATAGTCCTTGGCTGGAGTATGAGTCTCTGGGAAGTTCCCTGTGTTCAAATTTTCTTGTTCTGTTGCTCTCCGAGCATCTTAATCCACAATATATTAGTGTATATTTTTATGTATATACATACATATGGGTTAAGATAGGTAGAGTAGATAGATAGATAGATGATTAGATAGATGATAGATAGATGATAGATAGATAGATAGATAGATAGATAGATAGATAGATAGATAGAAGACTCAGCTATACCTCTCCTAGGCATATACCCAAAATATGGTCCATAATACAACAAGGACATTTGCTTAGCTATGTTTATAGCAAATTTATTTGTAATGGTCAGAAACTGTCAACAATCTAGATGTCCCTCAACTGAAGAATGGATAAAGAAAATGTGGCACATTTTCACTATGATATATTACTTGATTCTTAAATAATGAAAAACATGGAATTTGCAGGCAAATGGATGGAAGTAGAACATATCATCGTGAGTGAGGTAACACAGTACCAGAAAGACACACATGGTATTTGCTCACTTATAAGAGGATATTGGCCATGTAATACAGGAAAACCACAATACAATTCACACACATATATAGGTAACGAACAAGTAGGGCTCAAGGGAGGATGCTTTAAAATCTCTCAGAAGGGGAAATACAATTGATAATTGAAGTGGTTGAAGAGAGGAACAGCATCAGAGAGGGACTGTGGTAGGTAATGAGGGTGGTGATCATATATTTGAAGAGTGGGGACAGCAGAAGAGCAGGCTTGCAGAGAGAACCAAGGTACCCTGTTGGCAAGGACATCTCTGAAGCATGCTGGAGACAAACAAGAGTGTAAGCTCCTGGGAAGATATGGGAGTGACTCTAGCTGAGACTGTTGGGGACATGGAGACTAAAGA
The DNA here is from genome assembly GCF_907164565.1 of Psammomys obesus. Taxonomy (NCBI): domain Eukaryota; kingdom Metazoa; phylum Chordata; class Mammalia; order Rodentia; family Muridae; genus Psammomys; species Psammomys obesus. Next base: position 23,500,733 of record NW_026596039.1, on the reverse strand, counting down.
GTCCACCCTTTAATATTACAAGACTCCTAGTGGACAAAGGGGAACACCAACCCACCCACACAAACTTGGAAACCATGATTTACCTTGCCTACAAGATGTGCAGGAATAAAAACAGAGCAGAGATTGAGAGAATGTGCAACCAATGTTTGGCCCTATCACGGACCCTACCCACGGGAGAGTGCCAACCCCTGACACTATTAATGATACTCTGCTATGCTTGCAGACAAGAGCCTGAAGGAAAAAACCACATGACCATCTCCTTAGATGCCAAAAAAAGCATTTGACAAAATCCAACACCCATTCATGTTTAAAGTCTTGGAGAGATCAGGGATACAAGGCATATACCTAAACATAGTAAAGGCAATATACAGCAAGCTTATAGCCATCATCAAACTCAATGGAGAGAAACTGAAATCAATCCCACTGAAATCAGGGACAAGGCAAGGCTGCCCACTATCTCCATATATCTTCAACACAGTACTTGAAGTCCTAGCTAGAGTAATAAGACAACTAAAAGAGATCAAGTGGATACAAATTGGAAAGGAAGAAATCAAAATATCACTATTTGCAGATGATATGATAGTATACATGAGCGACTCCAAAAATTCAACCAGAGAAGTCCTTCAGCTGATAAATACCTTCAGCAAAGTAGCTGGATACAAAATCAACTAAAAAGAATCAAAAGCCCTCCTGTATACTGAAATCTATTTATAAAGGTAATTACAACTCAGACAAAGTTGCTGATCAACTTCCACTATAACTCTTTAGAATTTGCCCTGTGCCCACTATGAGTGTTCCATGTGATTATGATTTTTGTATGTGTGTGAGGCAAGATCATTGCTGGTTGGCAACAATATTGATCATCTTCAGCAGCACTGGAGAACTTAGTTCACAGAGTCTTGTGCAGATAATATCCAGTCCTAACAAATTCTGTGACAAAAAAGAGAAGATATCATAATCACTTTCCACAGAGGATGTGAGATCATTGATCCAAACCTTTATTACAGACTCTACTTCACATCTGCAAACAGCAACCCAAGTGCTCACCTCCTGGTCAGCAAGCAACAAATATAAGCATTTATGGGGCGGCAGTATGATGTGTTTCCTGCTCTGATAATTCTATTTTTTAAATATCAACCTCATACCAAATTACAAAGTTTATCTTATATTTCTTTACTCAGGTATGGGGTTTTTCATAGCTAAACAATTGATATCTTCAGAGTTGAGGTTAGGAGCTCTATTCAAGTCTGCTTTCCAAACAGATGATTAAGCTGTTAAAATCACATAATGAGATTCTACTGATGCTCTACACCACTGTCTCCTTGTCCTCCATGAAAGTTGTGTAGGCTTGTGTTCTCTGCTATTGCGTGCTAGCTGTGCCTCTTCAGGACAACGCTCCCGGTTTCAAACATATTTGTAAGCAGTATAACTCTCTGAGAGCTGTTCAAAATGATTCCTAGGGCTATGAGTCAAAACATGTTGTATCACAACAATGAACTAGATATTAATCAAGTGGAATGACTGATTAGCGAATGTTATAGCCAGACCCTTGGATGAATGCTGGCCACAATAGGCTACTTTGGCCAAGTCCTCACCTTCCTTTTACCACTCGATATTTATTCTAAGAAATACTTGAATACGTTTATGGTGGTGGGAGAGTATCTGAACAAAGAAACAAACAAGTTTGTGGTTCTACTTTGGAACACAGTACTATGATGAACACACACATATATACACACAAGAATATTGGAAGGATATGTTTTAGAAAATCTCTGTCATGAGGCCTAATATCCAGAATATCTAAAGAACTGAAGAAGTTAAATGCCAACAAACCAAGTAATCCAAATTTATTTGGGGGAGGGGTGTGGAAAGGCTTTATTTAAGCTTACAACCTCAGACAAGCTCTGTTCCTGACAGAAATAAGAAAGGAACCTGAAAACAAAAAGTGAAGCAGATGCCATGGAGGAGCATGGCTTACTGGCATATTCCCATGGCTTACTCTGTTTTTGTTTGTTTGTTTGTGTGTTTTGTCTACTATGGACCATCTGTCCAGAGATGGAACCACCTTCAGGGGGCTGAGCTGGGCCCTCTGACATCAATCATTGATCAAGAGAATATACTATGGGCTTGCCTACAGGGAACATAATGCGGACATTACCCAGGTGAACCTCTCTCTTCTTGAATATACCTGGCTTATGTCAAGTTGACAAAAATTCAAACAAGTTAGGTGGGAAATAACTGCCAAATGGGTGTTGATTAACAATCTACATCCTACAAATTCCTTTACAAGTAAGACAGGCGTTATTGGGACTTCTAATATTCAACTGTTCAAGTCTCATTTAAAGCTGATAAATCTTCCAGAAAAATCTTACCCCAACAACGTGGTATCCTGCTGAAGAGTCAATTAAATTTGAAACTTTGCAACATAGTTCTAGAAGTCCTTGCTAGAGCAATAAGACAGTTGAAGGAGATTAAGGGGACACAAATTGGAAAGGAAGAAATCAAATTATCACTATTTGCAGATGACAACGATGCCAAAACCATACAATGGAAAAAAGATAGCATCTTCAACAAATGGTGCTGGTCTAAATAGATATCTACATGTAGAAAAATGAAATTAGATCAATAATTATTACCCTGCACAAAATTAAAGTCTAAGTGGACCAAAAACCTCAACATAAAGCCAGACATACTAAACCGCTTAGAAGAAGATCCTTGAACTCATTGGCACAGGAGACAACTTCCTAAACAGAACACCAACAGCACAGGCTCTAAGAGCAACAATCAATAAATGGGACCTCATGAAACTGAAAAGCTTCTGTAAAGCAAAGGACACCATCATCAAAACAAAATGAATGCCTACAGATTGGGAAACAATCTTCACCAACCCTATATCTGACAGAGGGCTAATATCCAGTATGTATAAAGAACTAAAGAAGCTGAAAAGCAACAAACCACATAAACAAACTGAAGGAGAAAAACCACATGATCACCTCCTTAGATGGTGAGAAGGCATTTGACAAAATCCAATATCCATTCATGTTTAAAGTCTTGGAGAGATCAGGGATACAAGGCACATACCTGAACATAGTAAAGGCAATATACAGCAAGCCTATAGCCAATATCAAACTCAATGAAGAGAAACGTAAATCAATCCCACTGAAGTGAGTGACAAGGCAAGGCTGTGCAATCTCTCCGTATCTCTTCAATATTGTTCTTGAAGTCCTTGCAAGAGCAATAAGAAAATTGAAGAAGATCAAGGGGATACAAATTGGAAAGGAGGAAGTCAAAGTATCACCTATTTGTAGATGATAAGATAGTATACTTGACTGACCACAAGAATTCTACCAGGGAACTCCTACAGCTGATTAACACCTTCAGCAAAGTGGCTGGATACAAAATTAACTCAAAAAAATCAGTAGCCCTCCTGTATACAAAAGACAAAAGGGCCGAGAAAGAAATTAGAAAAATAACACCCTTCACAAGAGCCACAAAAGACAGAAAGTACCTTGGTGTGAACCTAACCAAGGAAGTCAAAGACTTGTATGAAAAAAATTTCAGTCTCTGAAGAAAGAATTAGAAGAAGATATCACAAGATGGAAAGAACTCCCATGCTCATGGCTTGGCAGGATTAACATAGTCAAAATGGCCATCTTACCAAAAGCAATCTACAGATTCAATGCAATTCCCATCAAATTACCAACACAATTCTTTACAGACCTTAAAAGAAAAATTCTTACCTTCATATGGAACAACAAGAAACCCAGAATTGCTAAAAACAATTCTCTACAGTAAAAGATCTTCAGGAGGCATCTCTATCCCTGATCTTAAATTGTACTATAGAGCAACAATACTAAAAACTGCATGGTACTGGCATAGAAACTATCTGGTGGATCAATGGAACCGAACAGAAGACCAAGAAATAAACCCACGCACTTATGGACACCTGATCTTTGACAAAGATGCCAAAACCATTCAATGGAAAAAGACAGCATCTTCAACAAATGGTGCTGGTCTAACTGGATGTCTACATGTAGAAAAATGCAAATAGATCCATACTTACCACCCTGCACAAAATTAAAGTCTAAGTGGACCAGAAACCTCAACATAAAGCCAGACATACTAAACTGCTTAGAAGATCCTTGAACTCATTGGCACAGGAGACAACTTCCTAAACAGAACACCAACAGCACAGGCTCTAAGAGCACAATCAATAAATGGGACCTCATGAAACTGAAAAGCTTCTGTAAGGCAAAGGACACTGTCATCAGAACAAAACAACTGCCTACAGATTGGGAAAGGATCTACACCAACCCTATATCTGACAGAGGACTAATATCCAGTATATATAAAGAACTCAAGAAGTTAAACAGCAACAATTCAAATAATCCAATTTAAAAATGGCGTGCAGAGCTAAACAGAGAATTCTCAATAGAGGAATATCGAATGGCAGAGAAACACTTAAAGAAATGCTCAATGCCCTTAGTCATAAGGAAAATGTAAATCAAAATGACCCTAAGATTTCACCTTACACCCGTCAGAATGGCTAAGATCAAAAACTAAAGTGTCAACACATGCTAGAGAGGTTGTGGAGAAAGGGGAACCCTCCTCCATTGCTGGTGAAAATGTAGACTTGTACAATCACTCTGGAAATCAATCTGGCACTTCCTCAGACAACTAGGAATAGCGCTTCCTCAAGATCCAGCTATACAACCGTACGCATATACTCAAAAGAGGCTCAAGGATACAATAAGGACATTTGCTCAGCCATGTTTGTAGCAGCCTTATTTGTAATAGCCAGAAGCTGGAAACAGCCCAGATGTCCCTCAGTGGAGGAACGAATACAAAAATTGTGGTACATCTACACAATGAAATATTACTCAGCAATAAAAAAAATAAAAAACAAGGAAATCATGAAATTTGCAGGTAAATGGTGGGATCTGGAAAAGTTCATCCTGAATGAGCTATCCCAGAAGCAGAAAGATGCACATGGTATATACTCATTCATATAGACATATAATATAGACATATATACTAAAATCTGTACACCTAAGAAACTAATCAAGAGGGAGGACTCTTGCTAAAATGCTCAAATCCTATCCAGAAAGGCCAAAAGGATGGACATCAGAAGAAGGTGAAAAGAGGGAACAAGTCAGGAGCCTGACACAGAGGACCTCTGAAATGCTCTGCCCTGCAGATTATCAAAGCAGATGTTAAGACTTATGGCCAACCTTTGGGCAGAGTGCAGGAAATCTTATGAAAGAAGTGGAAACAGTAAGATCTGGAAAAGACAAGAACTCCATAAGGAGAGCAACAGAACCAAAAATTCTGAGCACAGAGGTCTTTCCTGAGACTGACACTCCAACCAAGGACTATGCATGGAGATAACCTAAGATCCTTGCACAGATGTAGCCCATGGCAGTTCAGTATCCAAGTGGGTTCATTGTAATAGGAACAAGGGCTGTCTCTGACATGAACTGATTGGCCTGCTGTTTAATTACCTCCCCCTGAGGAGGAAGCCGCATTACCAGGCCACAGAAGAAGACACTTCAGCCACTCCTGATGAGACCTAATTGACTAGGATCAGAAGGAAGGAAAAGAAGACCTCCCCTATGAGTGGACTTGGGGAGGGGCACGCATGCAGAGGGTGGAGGAAGGGAGGGATTGGGAGGGGAGAAGGGAGGGAACCACAGGGGAGATACAAAGTGAATAAAGTATAATTAATAAAGAATTTTTAAAAAAGAAAAAATATATGATAGATGATTCAAACTGTATTATAATTTCAAATAACTCATTTTTCAATCTAGGTAGTTAAAGGTTTTTGAGAATTAATTGAAATATTCATACTATTCATATATTGAACCATATGACATTTTGAAGCTTATATTTCTTCCACCTGAAATATAGCCTGAGGAAATAGGCAGTTACCAGGTTCATGATGTTTCTTGAGCTGTAAGGGTGGAATACAGATATTTGTGGTGGCTTAGATGATAAATGCCCTCCACAGACTCTGACATTCAATATTTAATACTCAATGTGTGGTATTGTTTGCTGGGGTTTAATAGGTGTTGCCTTACTGGAGTAAGCATTTTTTTTTTGGGGGGGGGTTGGAGTTTAAAAATTCACACAATGTCTAGTTCACTCTATTTTCTTTTACGTGAGATTTAAAATGTGAGGTATCAAATGTATTAGAATAACCTCTGCCTGTTCTCTACCATCATGGTCTATACACCTCTGGAACTATAAGCCCAAATAAACCATCACTTTTATAAGTTGCATTCATTGGTAATGATGTTTTATAACAGCAATAGGAAAATAAATATATAATATAGAGCTGAGCCTTCAATAGTCATAACTTTTCTTAGCTTTATGGTCTGTTTTAGTCTTGGCAAAAATTGCCACTCCCTGAAAAATGAAGTTTCACTGGTGAGACCTGAAAGCTACATCAAACTTTGGGGATAAGCTAAAATGCTTAGAAGGACAAGAGGAATGTTATGTCATGAAGGAGGAGGAGAAAGCAGGGGAGGAGGAGAAGGAGAAGAAGAAATGACACTCACCTCAGCGACGCATTAGTATCATGGCTATTATGATATCCATTGACTGTGTTAAATCTTGAAGCCAGGTCCACAGGGAGAAATTATTTATGTTGCTCTAACCTCTGTCAAAAACTCATTACTTAATGAGTCTTAAGCCATAAAGAAACTAATTGCAGTTGTTTTGCAAAAGTAACATGGGACAAAACTGCTTCTTTTCCCTTTCTAGAATTATTTATTTATTATTTATATACTACTCTTCTTGCATGTGTGCTTACATACCAGAAGCCGGAACCAGATCACATTACAGATGGTTATGAGCCACCATGTGGTGGCTGGGAATTGAAATCAGGACCTCTGGAAGAACAGACAATGCTCTTAACCGTTGAGCCATCTTTCCAGCCCCCAAAACTGCTTCTTAATGTTTATGTCTGTAACCCTCCAACACTCAATCATTGCTTACATTTTATACCCTCTCCTAGATTTACTCTTTACTACTTTTATATAACCTGTGTTTGTTTTAAATCTCTGCTTCTTAAAGTCATTTCCCACAGTAAGAGCCTGTTTTTAGTTTCCTGGATTTTATAACTTTTCCAAGAGAAAGAGGAAAATATAAACATTCAAAGCTAGGATGCTCATATTAGAGGATACATAGAGTATTTGTGGGCACTTCAACATTTTATAAAGGATTATGGAAGGCCCCACTTGGTCCTACTCTTCCCTGAGGTGCTATTTGGTTTAAACATTTCTTAGGTGAGAAGATGTGTTTTCTTCAATGATATAAGCACAAATAATTTATCTCTGTATCAAGTCAATATCCTCCAGGCTATATTTTGGTAGACTAAATTAAAATGTGTGAGAAATACAAGAGAAAACATGACATAATGAAGGAGACATATAGAGGAATACAGTTTCACTGGAAATGGGAGGGTGTTTAAAGATGAATGGAGAGTTTGAATACCTAAAACTTACTACATAAGTGTTTAACACCATCATATGCTTTTAAAAATTAAGACAAAGAAGGATCATTTTCTGTGAAACACTTTCTCCTGGATGTGTCATGCATCAGGGGTTAGCAGTAGTGATTACGTGCATAATACTGTCCTATGAGCATTCCATCATGGATGGAGGTGGAACTCATAAGAGCCCAATCCTATCATGTCAGCTGAAGGAACTTCATGATTGTTTGAGAAAGGGAGTCATATTCCTCAATGGTGTAGCCACTGGCAAACTGACTGTACAAAAGTATATAATCCCCCGCCCGTGCTCATGCAGCAAGCTTTTGTTAAATCCCGTGGAGCACAAAAAAATAAAGACATGAAAGAAGACAAAGTTGTTGGAGTGTTGAAGCTTCTGGTGGGCAGGTGGGGGTTATACATAAGAATCATGGAATGTCAGAAGCCATTCTCTTAAAGGAACTCATTAGGCAGATGGGCCCTCTGTAAGAGAATCTGGCATTTCAGAGTCTGTACCATGATACACGGCAAAACTGCTTCCAGTCTCTGACAGTCATTCTTTTTGCTGTATCTCTCTATACTCCGGTATGGTGTGAATCATTACTTCGTGGGTATCTACACACCCTGTTTGAACAAACTTCCTATGGGATCTTAATGAACATGTACGGCTGTTCAGATAAATTAATTCCTGATTATGGAAGTACTGATATGATTAAAACAATTTTAAAAAATTATATTGTTTCTGGACTTCTTTTTTTAGTTTTTGAATATTTTTAATTTTTTTATTTATTACAATTTATTCACTTTGTATCCCAGCTGTAGCCTCCACCCTTATCCCCTCACAATCCTGACCTCCCTCTCTTCTCATCCCATGCTGCTTCCCAAGTCCAACAGAGAGAGTCTCCTCCTCTTCCATCTGACCCTATTCTATCAGGTCTCATCAGGACAGTCTCCATTGTCTTACTCTGTGGACAGGTAAGGCTGCCCCACCCTCAGGGGGAGATTATCAAAGAGAGAATCACTGAGTTCATGTCACAGACAGTCTCTGTTTCCCTTCCTAGAGAGCTAATTTGGAGACTGAGCTGCCATGGCTACATCTGTGGAGTGGTTCTAGGTTATACATGCATGGTCTTTGGTTGGAGTACTTGAGAAGTTAAACAGCAACAAATCAAGTAATCCAATTAAAGAATGAGGCACAGAGCTAAACAGGTAATTCTCAATAGAGGAGTATCAAATGGCAGAGAAATGCATAAAGAAATGCTCAACATCCTTAGTCGTCAGTGAAATGCAAATCAAAACAATCCTGAGATTTCACCTTATAACCATCAGGATGGCCAAGATCAAAAACTAGAAGAACAACACATGTTGGAAAGGATGTGGAGAAAGGGGGTGCAAACTTGTACAACCACTTTGGAAATCAATTTGGTGCTTTCTCAAACAATTAGGAATAGTGCATCCTCAAGATCCAGCTATAACATTCGTAAGCATATATCCAAAATATGCTCAAGCACACAACAAGGATATCTGCTGAACCATGTTTGTATCAGCTTTATTCATAATAGCCAGAACCTGAAAACAACACAGATGGCTCTCAATTAAGAAATGGATATAGAAACTATGGTAAGTTTACACAATGGAATACTACATAGCAATTAAAAACAAGGAAATCACAAAATTTGCATGCAAATGGTGGGAATTAGAAAAGATCATCCTAAGTGACGTATCCCAAAAGTTTCAGAAATTCTAAAACAATATTAGAACGTTTATGGCTGCAAAAAATACCTTTGTGGCCCTCCAGATTCCTCACTGGTAGACATGCTTGAGAGAGATTTGTGTCTTCAAGCTAAGCCTTCATTTACAAATCATGGTAAACACCATAAATACAGGCAAGTTGTTCTAAGCTTCTATGAACCCAAATTATAATGGGACTACCAAGCAATGTCTAATTAAATACAAACCTTAATGTCAAAACATATACAAACTGTTCTGTTGTAACTCCTTATGCCTTCATGTTACAGCATTATATACTAACATTTTAAATTTACTTTGTCCCTTAGAATGAAAGACAGACACACTTATTGTCCTAAACTATAAACTTAGAGATAGCTGAAAAATGTGTAGCCAGGTCAGTTCTAACTGAAAAGACATATACTCTTGTAACGTTTAGACCCTCTTAACCTTTAGGCCTTGTCAAACTTTGTCACCCTGAACTCACTATTGATACATAAATAAGACATGTTTAGTTTTAAAACATGTAACCTGCGTCACTGCAGCCCCTGAGATGCATGTGCTCTTATCCAGCCATCTTGGACTCTCTTCACAGTCACCACAACTATTCAGGGTGGCCAGCAGGGGACCTTCAAGATTGAGAAGTAATACAATGCATATATGGAGCAGATCCTGATCCCGTGGATCACTGCTCAATGCTGAAAGTATATAGGCCAGCCCCAGCCTGGGCGTGAAAACTTCCAGAACATGTTCAAGGATGGCACAGCGCTGTGTGAGCTTATTAACTCACTACCCCCCGAGGAACAGGCCCCTTGTAAAGATGATCCAGATATCTGGCATGCTCTTCAAGTAGACAGAGCACATCTCTCAGTTCCTGCAGGAGCCTGAGCGCTATGGCATCAGCACCACTGACATCTTCCAGACTGTGGATCTCTGGAAAGGAAAGAACATGGCTTGTGTGAGGACACTAATGAACCTGGGTGGGCTGGTAGTAGCCAGGGACGATGGGCTCTTCTCTGGGAAGCCCAACTTCTTTCCTAAGAATTGCAAGGAGAACCCTCAGAACCTCTCTGGCAACCAGTTACAAAAGGGCAAGAATGTAATGGGTTGCCGATGGATGCCAACCATGGAGCCTCTCAGGCTGGCATGATCAGCTATGGGATGCCAAGGAAGATCCTCTGATCATACACACCTCTACTGCTCCTAGATTGCTAAGCTACCCTCCACCAGGGTAAGATCCAGCCTATCATGTCACCTCTGGCAGTGCCTGATAACTGACAAGCTCTCTCTCTCTCTCTCTCTCTCTCTCTCTCTCTCTCTCTCTCTCTCCATATATATATGTCTCTCTCTCTCTGGGCTTACTAGTACATTCCTTTCCTACAATCATGAAAACTGAACTACTTTCCCCCTGGGACCAACCTTCCTTTCTCCAGCATGTTTCTGCTTTCCTGACCTCTGTGATTTCCCTCTATTCCTTGTCTAGAAGTCCAAGGTCCTGTCCTGTGGTCCAACACTGCACTGACCTTTTTTCAAGTACACCTCTCCTCCAGCTGTGGCTTCAGGGACTTAATTTATAGGGAGGCACCTGTGACTGCCACTCAAGCCACAGCTGGGCCTTAGTTACCACACATGTGGGCAACTTTGCCTACAAGAGACACTTTAGAGCTGTTATTTTCCATTTCTCTCACTGTGGTTAGCAGAAGAGACAGAGATTCCTTATTTTTGAAAGAATCTCATTATTTTTTGAAAAAATAAATAAAACATGTAACCTATTGTATTTTAGAATTCATCTGTTTTGTGATATTGCATTTTGACTATGAAGTAATTCCTTTTCTGGAAGCTTTGTCTCAAAGGTATAAAGGCTGTACAGTAAACAGTGGAAGAAAACTCCATTGGCAGAACCCAGTGGTGGAAACCTATTGAATGGAAACCCAATGGAATTCACTTTATCCGTGAGTTGTAAATATGTATATAGATATGTGTTTACATGTGAATGTGTACTTCTGCTTCTTTTTTACATATGAGTGTATGTCAGTTTTCTATTTGTATGTAAGGAGCTCCTTTTGTATTGTCCATTGAATGTGTGTATGAATATGTACAGGTCTATATGTCTAATTGTTTCTCTTTGTGTGTCTACATATGGGCTGATGCTTTGGAAATGGCAGCCTAAACTTGCTGCAGTTTCTGTAGAGGAGATTCTTGTGAAATCAGCATCATCCTCATTAGCAAGCTTGTGGTAATTTCTTGAAGTTAAAGTTCTTTTTTTTTTTTTTTTTTTTTTTTTTTTTTTTTTTTTTTTTTTTTTTTGTTTTTTTTTTTTTTTTTTTTTTTTTTTTTTTTTTTTTTTTTTTTTTTTATTTTTTTTTTTTTTTTATTTTTTTTTTCTTTTTAGTTACATTTTCTTAACTCCGTGTCCCAGCTGTATCCCGCTCCCTCATTCCCTCCCCAACCCCACACTCCCTCCCTGGTCTCCTCCCTGCCCCTTTCCAAGTCCCCTGATAGGGGAGGACCTCCTCCCCTTTCATCTGTCCCTGTTTTATCAGGTATCTTCAGGGCTGGCTGCAAAGTCCTCCTCTGTGGCCTAACAGACTGCTCCTCCCCTGGGGGGAGGTGTCAAACAGCCTGCCCTTGAGATCCTGTTAGAAATAGTCCGTGTCCCCCTTACTTTGGAAAACTACTTGGTTACTGAGCTACCACAGGCCACATCCGAGCAGAAGTTCTAGGTTATATCCATAGATGGTCCTTGGTTGAGTTTCAGTCTCAGAAAAGACCCTGTGCCCAGATATATTTGGTCCTTGTAGAGCTCCTATCCTTTCCATATCATACTAACTTCCCTTCTTTCATATGATTCCCTGCACTCTGCCGAGGGTTTGGTTATGAGTCTTAGTGTCTGCTTTGAAACACTGCTAGGTAGAGTCTTTCAGATGCCTTTTGTGGTAGACTCCTGTCATAAGTTCAAGGCACATCCCATTTGTCTTTCTAAATGAGGATTAATCACCTTCGCCTGTGTCCACTTTCTTGATTATCTTCTTTAGGTGTGTAGATTTCATTATGTTTATCGTGTCTTGTAGGTCTATATAAGCGAGTATATACCAAGTTTGTCTTTCTCCTTCTGGGATACTTCACTCAGAATGATCTTTTCTAGATCCCACCACTTGCCTGCAAATTTCATGATTTCCTCCTTTTTGATTGCTGAGTAGTATTCCATTGTGTAAAAATACCACAATTTCTGTATCCATTCCTCCGTTGATGGACATCTGGGTTGTTTCCAAGTTCTGGCTATTACAAATAAAGCTGCTATGAACATGGTTGAACAAATGTCCTTGTTGTGTACTTGAGCAAATTTTGGGTATATACCTAGGAGTGGTATAGCTGGGTCTTGAGGTAGCACTACTCCTAGTTGTCTGAGAAAGCGCCAGATTGACTTCCAGAGTGGTTGAACCAGTTTACATTCCCACCAGCAATGGAGGAGGGTTCCCTTTTCTCCACAACCTCTCCAGCATGTGCTATCACTTGAGTTTTTCATCTTGGCCATTCTGATGGGTGTAAGGTGAAATCTCAGGGTCGTTTTGATTTGCATTTCCCTAATGGCTAATGAGGTTGAGCATTTCTTTAAGTGTTTCTCTGCCATTCGATGTTCCTCTTTCGAGAATTCTCTGTTTAGCTCTGTTCCCCATTTTTTAAGTGGATTACTTGGTTTGTTGCTTTTCTGCTTCTTTAGTTCTTTATATATACTTGATATTAGCCCTCTGTCAGATAAAGGGTTGGTGAAGATTCTTTCCCAATCTGTAGGCTGTCTATTTGTTTTGATGACAGTGTCTTTTGCTTTACAGAAGCTTTTCAGTTTCATGAGGTCCCATTTATTGATTGTTGCTCTTAGAGCCTGTGCTGTTGGTGTTCTGTTCAGGAAGTTGTCTCCTGTGCCAATGAGTTCTAGGCTGTTTCCCACTTTTTTTTCCAGCTGATGTAGAGTATCTGGTTTTATGTTGAGGTCCTTGATCCACTTGGACTTTAGTTTTGTGCAGGGTGATAAATATGGGTCTATTTTCATTTTTCTGCATGTAGACATCCAGTTGGTCCAGCACCATTTGTTGAAGATGCTGTCTTTTTTCCATTGAATGGATTTGGCTTCTTTGTCAAATATTGAGTATTCATAGGTGTGTGGGTTTATTTCTGGGTCTTCTATGCGATTCCATTGATCCTCCTTTCTGTTTCTATGCCAATACCATGCAGTTTTAAAGGCCGAGAAAGAAATTAGGGAAACAACACCCTTCACAATAGCCACTAATAACATAAAGTACCTTGGTGTGACTCTAACCAAGCAAGTGAAAGACCTGTTTGAGAAAAACTTCAAGTCTTTGAAGAAAGAAATTGAAGAAGATCTCAGAAGATGGAAAGATCTCCCGTGCTCATGGATTGGTAGGATTAACATTGTGAAAATGGCCATCCTGCCAAAAGCAATTTACAGATTCAATGCAATTCCCATCAAAATACCAACTCAATTCTTTACAGACCTTGAAAAAAAGATTCTCAGCTTCATATGGAGAAACAAAAAACCCAGAATCTCCAAAACAATTCTGTACAACAACAGATCATCTGGAGGTATCTCCATTCCCGATCTCAAGCTGTACTACAGGGCAACAGTAATAAAAACTGCATGGTATTGGCATAGAAGTTAAAGTTCTTAACTTCATCCATTTCTTCCCTTGAGAATGTGTGCATGAATGGTCTTTGCTTACTTTTTCTCCCTATTTCATTTCTTGCTGATTTACAAACAAGTTAACAGCAATTCATGGTATAACTCTTCATCCAAAGAAAAGCAGGGAAAAGTTTTACTACACCAGCCTGCTCCTGAGCAGGAGCTAATCTCAGATCAAAGAGCCCCTTTTTACATCCCCTTGTAGTTTTGTTTAGAAGCCCTTTTACAATCCTGGTTGCAGTCAAAAAAAAAATGACCAGTTAAAGTTTTTCTCCTTAGTAGCAGTGTAGCCAGTCCCTAGACCTAGAAAAGTAATCCTGGGATCTTTCTCCCATTTCTTTTTCTTTCACTCATTTTTTGTGGTGCATTGCTGATTAGTTGCCTGAGCCATCAACTCTGTGACCCAAGAGATAAAGTGAATAGGGGACTCTGCATCCTGTTCCAGATCCTACCATGGACCCTGGAACCTTACCAAAGCAGAAAGAGACATTGATGATCTGACATTACCAGACTTTTAAAATCGAAGGATATATTCAGAGTACATGATGTGGGTGTTCGTAACAACATACAAAATAATGAATTTTTAAAGATTTTATTTATTTAATGATTACTCTATCTGCATGTACACCTGCAGATCAGAAGTGGGCATCAGATCCCAGTATAGATGGTTGTGAGCCACTGTGTACTTACTGGGAATTGAACTTAGGACATCTGGAAGAGCAGTGTTCTTAACCTCTGAGCCATCTCTCCAGGCCTAAATAATAAAAAATTTAAAATGTAAACAGGCAGGTGTAGCAGTGCCTAAATGTTATCACTGTAGTGGCAGAGGCAAGAGAAATGATTGCCTCTTGCTGAAAGTGTTTATTGGTTGTAGGGGTTTCGTGGTAGAATTTTTAGGTTCATGTATGTATACTCCTTTCTGCAACTATGGTGATTAAAATTTTTGCTGGATATTGTAGTCTGGGCTGGTGTATCTGGTTCCTTAGAATTTTTAGCACATCTGTCCAGGCTCTTTTGTCTTTTAGAATCTTCACTGAGGGAGGGATCCAAGATTGTGGGGAGCCAGTGTGTACCGTATCTGAGAGGCAGAGGATTTGAAACTCCTAAATTGGTGAGTAGAGGAACAACTGAAGCCAGAAATTCAACATTGGGGCTTCCTGAATGAGAGGGGACATCACATGAGCGGAGAACATTTAGATTCAGGTCACCAGAGGACTTCTCTGGGGATGGAGATGGGCAAACATTTGAAAATCTTTCACTTCCCTTTTTCGAGCCTCCCTCTTCCTCAGAGGAGCTGGCCCACATCGAGAGAGACTCTCAGCACAGAACTCACTGTGTGGGGACTGGGACAGCAGAAGCTGGGCTCCTAGCTGGCTGGTTGCCAGCTGAACCAGCCTTCTGAGTCCCAGATACGCAGTACCATCCTTCCCAGTCCTGGGACTGTGATAGCATATAGAGGCCCTGCAGGGCCTCCCAGCCAGTGATGGTAAGGGCGGCCCAATCCCTCTGTGGCAGACAACTGGCTGTACAGCCACCAAAGCCCCCAGTCCCACAAAACCACCCAGGTACACCAGGCGCCAGGCTGCCAGTGGTCTGTGGACCACTGTTGTGGCTCCCAGGACTTCCCAGCAGGCACCTGCACCAGCTTTCCAGTGGCTGCAGCTGGACTCCCTAGTTCAGTGACTGCAGCACCACTGAGCTGATGGAGCTTGTCCTCCCACATTTGACTTAACAGGTCAAAACCTGAGAATAAAGAACAGGGGGAACCCCTATGCTTTCCGATTTGACCTAGTAGAGAGTGAGTGCACCCTCAAGTGCCTACAGAGGCCCAGATCCAGGGTGCTTCTAAACTAGCAGCCAGACATCAGATGACTGTAGGAAACAGAGGGATTCATGGAACATTGAAGCCCCTGCTCTGTGGGTCTACCAGTGGAGTTCAGACTAATAACTCCTTGAGCTAATTCAGAGATAAATACCAGTTGCCTGTAGGCTACTGAGGTATTCTGAGAATTTGAGCCCACAATCATCACCAGCACCTGTGATACCTTCAGTGCCTGCAACCCTTTGGTGTCTGCAAGGAGACCCTCTCTTACACTGAATACCTCTACATTCTCTAGCACCCTGTCCCACTTCCACGCACATGCATGCACACAAGCTTGCCCGCACTTTTCTTTCTACACTTGCAAAGTTTCCTCCCACAGGTACAGCTGAAACACCAACACACAAACTGAAAACACTGGACCTCTCTCATCTTCCTGAAGAATTTTCCAGACACCAGAGAAAGACAGTACCAGTCTGAACTGCAGAATCCAGGAACAAAAAGTGAAGCAAATGGCCAGAGATCAGCGAAAGAACATATCCAACAAAAATCAGGACATCGCCAGCAACCCCCAAAATCAATGGACAATCCAATTCATCAGAAACACAGAAAAATGACTTTAAAGCTATTCTTATCCAGTTACTAGAAGCACATAAAGAGGAAACAAATGAATCTCTCAAAGAAATTGCCACACTAATGGAAGCAAATAAAGAGGAAATGAACAAAGCTCTCAAAGAAACACAGGCAAATATTGCCAAACAAATAGAGGCACAAGTAGAGATACAATTAGTGGCATACACAGAGGAAACAAACAAAAAAATGGAACCATCATAGAGAGACATGAATCCACATTCAACCAGACGAAGGAAATGGTACAAGGAATAAAAACAGAATTAGAATCAAGAAAGAAAACCCAAACAGAGAAAATGCTGGAACTGGAGAACTTAGAGAAAAGATCAGGAACCACAAAGGTAAGCATCACCAACACAATACAAGAGATGGAAGAGAGAATCTCTGGTGCTGAAGATACACGTGCAGAAATTGATACATCTCTCAAAGAAAAAGTAAAATTGGAGACATCACAAACACAAAATATCCAAGAAACCAAGGGTGCCATGAAAAGGCAAAATCTAAGAAAAATAGAAATTGATGAAAAAGATTCCAGGCTCCACAGTCCAGAAGATGTTTTCAAGAAAATAAAAAAAGAAAATTTTCCCAACTTAAAGAAAGAGATGTCCATAAATATACAAGAGGCCTACAGAAAATCAAATAGACTAGACCAGGAAAGAAACTCCTCATTTCACATCATAGTAAAAACACTAAATCTATAGAACAAAGAAAACATATTAAAAGTAGCAAGGGAAAAAGGCCAAGTAACATATAAAGGTAGACCTAGCAGAATCACACCAGACTTCTCATCAGAAACTATGAAAGCAAGACGGGCCTGGACAGATGTCATACAGACTTTAAGGGACTACAGATGCCAACCCAGACTACTATACCAAGCAAAGCTTTCAATCAACATAGATGGAGAAAACAAAATATTCCATGACAAAACTAAATGTATGCAATATCTACACAGCAAACCATCCCTACAGAAGATACTAGAAGGAAAACTCCAATCCAACGAAAACAACTACACTAAAAAAAACATAGGATACAGATAATTTCCCAACAAAAAATAAAAGAAAACAAGCAATGAATCACAGTTAGACCACCAATTCCACAATAAAAGGAACTAACATTCATTGGTCACTATTATCTATCAATATCAATGGACTCAATTCTCCAATTAAAAGACACAGACTAACAGAATGGTTGCAGAAACAGGATCCAACATTCTGCTGCATCCAAGAAACGCATCTCTGCAACAAGGATAAACACTACCTCAGAGTAAAGGGCTAGAAAAATGTTTTTCAAGCAAATGAACCCAGAAAACAAGCTGAGGTACTTATCCTAATATCTAATAAAATAGACTTTCAACAAAAATTAATCAAAAAAGATGAGGAGGGGCACTTCAGTCTCATCAAAGGAAAAACCACCAGGAGGACATCACAATTTTGAACATCTACGCTCCAAATATGAGACCACCTACATTCATAAATGAAACATTAGTAAAGCTGAAATCACATATTGATCCCAACTGCTACACTAACTCCAGAAATCGTTTGTGTAGCATAAAAATGTGCTATGTAAGCATAAAATTATGCAAACAGACGAGGAGACACTTTCCTATGGGAATTAGCTCTCTGGAAGTCCCTAGCAAAAATACCCTATTGGAATAAGACACGCTCTTATAATCCTGCTTTCTCAGATGCAAGACTGGAATTGATGAGCCTTTTTTTTTTTTTTTGCTGTTTCTCTATGATTCTTGAAACAGTGCAATTAACTATTCAAGGAACATTTCTAATAGATCACTAAAAACTTTAGGAAATAAGAGGATAAGGAAAATAAAATTTTAAGAGAGGTAATAAATCAGATTCAGCATCAGGAATTGCTTGTGGAAAAACCAAACATTGTAGGTAGTAAAAGGACAAGACTTTTAGGGCTTTCTAAAGAAAATGTTTAATCAGGATCTGTTAGGATAAATGCTCTGGATATTCCCACTGCAGTAAAACTACTACAAAAGCATTACCTAACACGGGTATTTATGATGAGGCAGAAAGAAGATAGGCAAACATAGAAGGTCAGAGAGTTTTGTATTATACTATAAGTTTTACAGACAGGCTAGCTCAAGCATCTCATCTCTAAGGAAAGATTATAAATCCTTAGCAAGCCAAACAGGAGAAATTCCCCTCAATGCTTAACTCCAGGGGGTTTATAAATCTTTAACTGACTTGGTTTGGAGGGCAATGACAGCCCCTGGCCTTCCACTCACTAACTAGTAGCAGTAAACTGTGTAAACACCGCTAGTTTAAGGTTTTGTGTTTGCTCTGCTTAAGAGGCTGTTAGGCCAAAATTTTTTGTAGACACTGCTTCTACCAGGTTACTCTTTCAGTTAAAATGTAAACTTTGTATTATTGGTAAAAAGTTTGAATGCTCCGGGAAATATGTCAACTTCAGGTGCTTCTTTATGTAATCACTATATAAGTGCTACCTTGACTTCAGTAAATTGCAGAAGATCCAAACCAACTACCTGGTGTGGTCTCTCTCATTTCGCCTATCTGTGCCTTCCTGATATCTGAATTCCCTGATTCTCCTGCGGATGCGGGACACCTGACGAGGCCGGTCCACAGCACCCAACACCTTAAGAGTGGGAGACTTCAATACCCCACTTTCACCAAGGGAAAGATCATCCAGACAGAAGCTAAATAGGGAAATAATGGCACTTACAGAGGCCCTAAGTCAAATACACCTCATAGATGTCTACAGAACTTTTCACCCAAATTTAAAAGAGTATACCTTTTTTTCCACACCTCATGGAACCTTCTCCAAAATAGAACAAATATTTGGTCACAAAGCAAGCCTCAGCAGATACAAGAAGATTGTAATAATCCCTTCTATCCTAGCTGATCACCATGGTCTAAAGCTGGGCCTCAACAACAGAAATAGCAAATACCTACACACCTACTGAAACTGAAGAACTCCCTACTCCATGACAACTGGGTTAGGAAAGAAATAAAGGAAGAAATTAAAATCTTCCTAGAATTCAATGAAAATGAAGGCACAACATACCCAAACTCATGGGACACAAAGAAAGCAGTGCTAATAGGAAAGTTTATAGTGCTAAGTGCCTTCAGGAAGAAATTTGAAACATTGCATACAAGCTACTTAATAGCTTACCTGAAAGCCCTAGGAAAAAAAGAAGCAGACACACTGAACAGCAGTAGATGGCTGGAAATATTCAAGCTCATGGCAGAAATCAATAAATTTGAAACAAAACAATTCAAAGAATCCATGAAACAAAGAGCAGGTTCTTTGAGAAAATCAACAAGATAGGCAAGCCCTTAGCCAATCTAACTAAAAGGCACAGAGAAACTGTCCAAATCAGCAAAATCAGAGACGAAAAAGGAGACATAACAAGAGACACTGAGGAAATCAATCATTAGATCTTACTACAAAAGCCTATATGCCACAAAATTTGAAAATCAAATGAAATGGACAATTTTCTTGAT
This sequence comes from Psammomys obesus, assembly GCF_907164565.1. Lineage (NCBI taxonomy): Eukaryota > Metazoa > Chordata > Mammalia > Rodentia > Muridae > Psammomys > Psammomys obesus. Next base: position 23,480,883 of record NW_026596039.1, on the reverse strand, counting down.
AGATTCCACTTACAAAATTAAATCAAGATCAGATAGAAAGATTGAATGGTCCTATATCCCCCAAGGAAATAGAAGCAGTCATCAAAAGTCTCCCTTCTAAAAAAAGCCCAAGGCCAGATGTTTTGAGTGCAGAATTCTACCAGACTTTCAGAGAAGTGCTAAGTCAAATTTTCTTCAAACTATTCCACAAAATAGAAACAGAAGGAACCCTACCAAAATCACTCTATGAAGCCACAGTCACCTAAATCACACATAGAACCAACAAAAAAGAGAACTTCAGCCCTATCTCTCTTATGAACATTGATGCAAAAATACTCAATAAAATACTGGCAAACTGAATCCAAGAACACATCAAAGATATCATCCACCATGATCAAGTAGGCTTCATCCCAGGATGCAAGGGTGGTTCAACATACGGAAATCCATCAATGTAATCCACCATAGAAACAAACAGAAGGAGAAAAGCTACACGATCATCTCCTGAGATGATGAAAAAGCATTCGACAAAATCCATTCATGTTTAAAGTTTTGGAGAGATCAAGAATAAAAAAGCACATACCTAAACATAGTAAGGGCAATATACAGCAAGCCTATAGCCAACATCAAACTCAAGGTAGAGAAATTTAAATCAATCCCACTAAAATCAGGGACAAGGCAAGGTTGCCCAATCTCTCCATATGTCAACATAGTACCTACAGTCCTAGCTAGAGCAATAAGACAACTTAAGGATATAAAGGGGGATACAAAATGGAAAGGAAGAAGTCAAAGTATCACTATTTGAGGATTAGATGATAGTATATGTGAGCAACACCAAAAACTCAACAAGAGAACTCTTCCAGCTGATAAACACCTTCAGCAAAGTGGCTGGATACAAAATAAACTCAAAAAAAAAATCAGTAGTCCTCCTGTATACCAAAAACAAAAGGTCTGAGAAAGAAATTAGGGAAACAATACCCTTCACAATAGCCACTAATAACATAAAGTACATTGCTATGACTCTAACCAAGGAAGTGAAAGACCTGATCAAAAAATAAATAAATAAAAAATAAAAAACACTTCAGGTCTCTGAAGAAAGAATTTGAAGAAGATATCAAAAGATGGAAAGGTCTCCCATCCTCATGGATCAGTAGGATTAACATAGAGAAAATAAGCATCCTGTGAAAAGCAATCTACAGATTCAGTACAATTCACATCAAAATACCAATAGAATTCTTTACAGACCTTGAAAGACAAATTCTAAACTTCATATGAAAAAACAAAAAACACAGAATTGCCAAAACTATTCTGTATAACAACAGATTATCTGGAGGTATCTCTCTCCCTGATCTCAAGCAGTACTACAGAGCAATAGTAATAAGAACTGCATGGTATTGGCATAGAAACAGCGTGGTGGATCAATGGACTGGAATAGAAGATCCAGAAATAAACATACACTAAAGATAGTTGATTTTTGCCAAAGAAGCCAAAACCATTTAATGGAAAGACAGCATCTTCAACAAATGGTGCTGGTCTAACTGGCTGTCTACATGTAGAAAAATGGAAATAAACCCATATTTATCACCCTACAGAAAACTAAAGTCCAAGTGGTTCAAAGGCCTCAACATAAAACCAGACACACTAAATCAGTTAGAAGAAAAATTGGGGAAGAGCCTAGAACTCAGTGGCACAGGAGACAACTTCCTGAACAGAACACCAACAGCACAGGGTCAAAGAGCAACAATCAATAAATGGGACCTCATGAAACTAAAAGCTTCTGCAAATCAAAGTACACTGTTGTCAGAACAAAACGACAGCCTACAGACTGGGAAAGGATCTTCACCAACCCTATATCTGACAGAGGGCTGATATCCAGCATATATAAAGAACTAAAGAAGTTAAAAAGCAATAAATCAAGTAATCCAATTAAAAATGGGGTACAGAACTAAACAGAACATTCACTGTAGAGGAATATAGAATGGCAGAGAAACACTTAAAGAACTGTTCAGCATCCTTAGCCATCAGAGAGATGCAAATCAAAATGACCCTGAGATTTTACCTCACACCCATCAGAATGGCTAAGATCAAAATCTCAGGTGACAACACATGCTGGAGAGGTTGTGGAGAAAGGGGAACCCTCCTCCACTGCTGGTGGGAATGTAAACTGATACAACCATTTAGAAATCAATCTGGTGCTTTCTCAGACAATTAGGAATAGTGCTTCCTCAAGACTCAGCTATACCACTCCTAAGCATATATCCAAAATTTGTTCAAGTACACAACAAGGACATTTGTTCAATCATATTTGTAGCAGTTTTATTGCTAATAGCCAGAACCTGGCAACAACCCAGATGTCCCTTAATGGAGGAAAGGATACAGAAACTGGTACATTTACACAATGGAATACTACTCATCAATTAAAAACAAGGAAATCCCACTTCTTTCATAAGATTCCATGCACTCTGCCCAACAGTTGGCCATAAGTCTGCATCTGCTTTGATAGTCTGCAGGGTAGAGCCTTTCAGAGGCCCTTTGTGGCAGGCTCTTAACTTGTTTCTTGTTTTCTTCTTCTGATGTCCATCGTCTTTGCCTTTCTGGATGGGGATTGAGCATTTTAGACAGAGTCCTCTCTCTTGATTGGTTTCTTTAGGTGTACAGATTTTAGTAGATTTATCCTATATTTATATGTTTATATGAGTGAGTATATACCGTGTATGTCTTTCTGCTTCTGGGATAGCTCACTCAGGATGATCTTTTCCAGTTCCACCATTTACTTGCAAATTTCATGATTTCCTTGTTTGTTTGGTTTTTTTAATTTCTGATTAGTATTCTGTTGTGTAGATGTACCATATTTTCTGTATCCATTCCTCAGCTGAGGGATGTCTTGGTTGTTTCCAGATTCTGGCTATTAAAAATAAAGCTGCTACAAAATGGTTGAGCAAATATCCTTATTGTGTACTTGAGCCTCTTTTGGATATATGCCTAGGAATGGTATAGCTGGATCTTGATGAAGCACAATTCCTAGTTGTATGAGAAAGCCCCAGATTGATTTCCAGAGTGGTTGTAAAAGTTAAGATCTGGAGAGGACAGGAGCTCCACAAGGAGAGCAACAGAACCAAAAAATCTGAGCACAAGAGTGTTTCCTGAGACTCATACTTCAACCAAGTACCATGCATGGAGATAACCTAGAACCCCTGCACAGATGTAGTCCATGGCAGTTCAGTGTACAAGTAGGTTCCATAGTAATGGGAACATGGACTGCCTCTTCCATGAACTGATTGGCCTGGTCTTTGATCACCTCACTCTGATGGGGGAGCAGCCTTACCAGGCCACAGAGGAAGACAATGCAGCCACTCCTCATGAGATCTGATAGACTAGGATCAGAAGGAAGGAGAGGAAGCCCTCCCCTATCATGAGACTTTGAGAGGGGCATGTGTGGAGAAGGGGGAAGGAAGGTGAGATTGGGAGGGGAGGAGGGAAGGGTTTATGGGGGGATACAAAGTGAATAAAGTGTAATTAATAAAAATTAAAATAAAAATATTAAATTTTAAAGAAAATAAGGAAATCAGTGGCTATCATGAAGGCTGTTGTTTTCCTAATTTTTTCTTGACCCTTTTCTCTTTTGTATACATGAAGGCTTCTGATTTTTTTAGTTGATTTTGTATCTGCCGCTTTGCTGAAGGTGTTTATCAGCTAAAGAAGTTCTCTAGTTGAATTTTTGGGGTCGCTCATGTATACTATCATATTGTCTGCGAAATAGTAAAACTTTGACTGCTTCCTTTCTGATTTGTATCTCCTTGATCTCCCTTAGTTGTCTTATTGCTTTAACTAGGACTTCAAGTACACAATAAGGACATTTGCTCAACCATGTTTGTAGCAGCTTTATACGTAATAGCCAAAACCTGGAAACAACCCAAATGTCCATCAACGGAGGAATGTATACAGAAATTGTGGTACATTTACACATGGAATACTACTCAGCAATTAAAAGCAAGGAAATCATGAAATTTGCAGGCATATGGTGAGATTTAGAAAAGATCATTCTGAGTGAGGTATCCCAGAAGGAGAAAGACACACATGGTATATACTCACTTATCAGTGGGTACTAGACCTATAGGATAAACATACTGAAATCCGTACCTAAAGAAGATAAACAAGAAAGCGGTCCTGGGGTAAGATGATCAAACCTCACTTAGAAAGACAAATGGGGTGAGGGCGGAGCCAAGATGGCAACTAGCATTCACAGATTCTGAGCTGTGGAAGAGCTGAACACCTGAGTTGGTGAGTGGAAAAACATCTGAAGCCAGGAAAATGACAGTGAGGCTTTCTAAATGACAGGGAACATCACATAAGGTGAGTACTTTGGTCTCAGGTCACCCTCCCTCCCCACCGGGGACCTGTTTGGGGAAGGAGAGAAACAATCCTTTGATCTCCCAGCACTCCCCTTTTTTCAGACAACCCTTCTCCTTGGCACAGCTCACCGAGATTCTCAGCTCAGAGCTAACTGTCTGGGGTCTGTAGTGGCTGAGGCAGAGCTCCTAGCCCCTTAGGAGCAACTCCCATTGGAACCAGTTTTGGAGTTCCAGACCCGCAGCACCATCCTCCCAGGGTCCCAGGTCTGCTAGCCACCATACTGGCTCTGCAGGGTTGTTCAGCCACTGACTGTACAACCCACCCTATCCCTTAGTGACAGATAATACTCTATATACCCACCAAAGACAAGCAGAAACACCATACAAGCTAGGCACACCAGGTGCTGGGGCTCCCTGGCTTGGCGAGCACAGTGGAGGACCCTCAGGACTTCCCAGAAGGCATCTGGACTGGCCTCCCAGTCTCTAGCTGCAGTTGGACTTCCTAACCTGGTGGCTGCAGCAGCACTGAACTGGCAGAGCATGTCATTCATCCTGCATAAGACCAAGCAGGGCCGAACCAGAGAGCAGAGAGCCCAGATACCATGATCCCTGCCAATGTGACCTGCTTGAGAGTGAGTGCACCGTTGAGTGTCTGCAGAGCCCCAGATCCAGGGTCCCTCTAAAATAGAAGCCAGATATCAGACCCTTCCCACCCACACACCCACTGTGGGATAAAGAGGGTCACTTGGGACATTGAAGCCCCTGCTTTGCAGGTCCCACTGAGGAGTTAAGGCAGTTAACTCTGGAAATTGTGCTACGACCATCACCAGTGCCTGCTACATACAAATAACCCCCTAAAAGCCTACAAGGCAGAGCCCCTCCCACACACTCAAGGGTTCAACATTCTCTATCACTTTGTTCCTCAAGACACACTTCCACACACACCTACACACCCGCACACACATGCACGCGCACCTGCATTTGCCCTTTTGTGCCCACGTACTTTCCTCCCACAGGTGCAGCTAGTGCACCAACGCACACGCTAAGAACACGGGACCCCTCTCAGCTTCCTGAAGAACTCTCCAGATGCCAGAGAGAGTCACTACTAGTCTGAAATGCAGAATCCAGAAACAAACAGGGAAGGTTTCAGATAAGCCAAAGGCCAGGGGTAGGAGAAATGACACACCCGACATAAATCAGGACATCATGACTTCACCAGCAACCCCCAAAATTGATGGATACTCCAATTCATCAGAAGCACAGGAAAATGACCTTAAAGCTATGCTTACCCAATTATTTGAGGCTCATAAAGAGGAAACAAACAATTCTCTCAGAGCAATAGCCATCCAAATTCAGAGGCTATGAACAAATCTATTCAAAGATTTGGCCAGTTAATTGGAGGTAAAGAAAGAGGAAATAGACAAAATTCTTAAAGAAACACAGGCAAATATGGCCAAACAAATAGAGGCACAAGTAGACATACAATTAGTGGCATATACAGAGGAAATGAACAAAAAAATAGAGACCATTGTAGAGAGACAGGAATCCACATTCAAACAGATGAAGAAAATGGTTCAAGGCATGAAAACAGAATTAGAATAAATGAAGAAAACACAAACTGAGAAACCCTGGAGCTGGAGAACTTGGAGAAAAGATCAGGAACCACAAAGGTAAAAATCACCAACAGAATACAAGAGATGGAAGAGATAATCTCTAGAGCTGAAGATACACTCACAGAAATTGATATTTCTCTCAAAGAAAAAGTAAAATCAGAAAAGTCCCAAACACAAAATATCCAAGAAATCAAGGATGCCATGAAAAGACGAAAACTAAGAATAATAGGAATTGATGAAAAAGAAGACTCCAGGCTCCAAGGCCCAGAAAATATTTTCAAGAAAATCATAGAAGAAAATTTTCCCAACTTAAAGAAAGAGATGTCCAAAAATATACAAGAGGCCTACAGAACACCAAATAGGCTAGACCAGAAAAGAAACACATCAAGTCACATCATTGTCAAAACATTAAATCTACAGAACAAAGAGTAAATATTAAAAGCAGCAAGGGGAAAAGGCCAAGTAACACATAAAAGTAGACCTAGAAGAATCACACCGGACTTCTCATCAGAAACTATGAAAGCCAGAAGGGCCTGGGCAGGTGTCATGCAGACTCTAAGAAACCACAGATGCCAACCCAGACTACTATACCAAGCAAAGATTTCAATCAACATAGATGGAGAAAACAAAATATTCCATGACAAAACTAAATGTATGCAATATCTACACAGCAAACCATCCCTACAGAAGATACTAGAAGGAAAACTCCAATCCAATGAAAACAACTTCACCCAAGAAAACAGATAATATCCCAACAAAAATTAAAAGAAATAAGCAATGAAACACAGTAAGACCACCGACTCAAATATAAAAGGAACTAACGTTCATTGGTCACTATTATCTATCAATATCAATGGCCTCAACTCTCCAATAAAAAGACACAGACTAACAGAATGGGTACAGAAGCAAGATCCAACATTCTGCTGCATCCAAGAAATGCACCTCTGCAACAAAGATAAACATTACCTCAGAGTGAAGGGCTGGAAAAATGTCTTTCAAGCAAATGGACTCAGAAAACAAGCTGGGGTAGCTATCTTAATATCTAATTAAATAGACTTTAAACCAAAATTAATCAAAAAGGATGCGGAGGGGCACTACATTCTCATCAAAGGAAAAATCCACCAAGAAGTCATCACAATTCTGAACATATATGCTCCAAATACAAGAGTGCCTACATTCATAAAGGAAACATTATTAAAACTCAAATCAAACATCGATCCCAACACCTTAATAGTGGAAGACTTCAACACCCCACTTTCACAAAGGGACAGATCATCTAGACAGAAGCCTAATACAGAAATAAAGGCACTTACAGAGGTCCTAAATCAAATGGACCTAATAGATGTCTACAGAACTTTCCACCCAAACTCAAAAGAGTATACCTTCTTTTCAGCACCTCATGGAACCTTCTCCAAAAGAGACCATATAGTTGGTTCAACAGATACAAGAAGATTGAAATAATCTCCTGTATTCGATCTGACCACCATAGACTAAAGCTGTACCTCAATAACAATGGAATTAGAAGAAAGCCTTCAAGCACATGGAAACTGAACAACTTGCTGCTCAATGACAGCTGGGTTAAGGAAGAAAGAAATTAAAGACTTCCTAGAATTCAATGAAAATGAAGGTACAACATACCTCTCCACTCTCTCCATATCTCTTCAACATAGTACTTGAAGTCCTAGCTAAAGCAATAAGACAACTAAAGGAGATCAAAGGGATGCAAATTGGAAAGGAAGAGGTCAAAGTGTCACTATTTGCAGATGATATGATAGTATACATGAGCGACCCCAAAAATTCAACCAGAGAACTCCTTCAGCAGGGTGGCATGATACAAAATCAACTCAAAAAAATCAGAAGCCTTCCTGTATACCGAAAACAAAAGGGCTGAAAAAGAAATCAGGGAAACGACACCCTTCACAATAGCCACTAATAACATAAAGTATCTTGGAGTGACACTAACCAAGCATGTGAAAATCTGTTTGAAAAAAAGCTTTAAGTCTCTGAAGAAAGAATTTGAAGAAGATATCAGAAGATGGAAAGATCTCCCATGCTCATGGATTGGTAGGATTAACATTGTCAAAATGGCCATCCTGCCAAATGCAATCTACAGATTCAATGCAATTCCAATCAAAATACCAACTCAGTTCTAGCAGCCTACTGGAGAAGTTCTGGGCAAAGAAGTTTTCTGGAATGTGTGCAGGATGAAGCAGTGGTGACTGGACCAAGGTCTCATGAAGCACGAGTTCCTGGCCAGCTACGGTTTCAGTCTTCTTTGCAGTTAGAGTTCAGGACATTCAGGGTCCAGTGAAATAATAAACAGTTAAGATGCCCTGATAGGATGAAAGCCAACCAGGCACTTAATAATTAGCTCTTTTGCACATCAGATGGGCAAGAGGGAAGACTCAAAGAGAAAGCTTTGAATGTACAGTGAGCCATGCACAGAATGATCAGCTCATGTAGGCTGCTAATTCCACCAGCTTATAAAACTCCAATACACATTTAGTTAATCTTAGAAAGACAAGGTGCTACCTGCTTAACTTTCTGTATTGACTTTTTAAGGGTAAGGGGTGAGTGAAAAAGTGGATATCAAACAAAATATATCACTTCAACAAAATAAGATTAAATATTTTTTTGTTTCTGATCCAGACCATATAAGTCTGGACAAAAACGAACAAGGATTCCTAAGAACAAAGTGTCCAAATGATGGAAAACACAGAGAAATGATGGGGTTGATGTTCACCAGCCACCAATTGTAATTACGCAAAAGAGCAATGCAGCCTCTTAAGAAGGAGGAGAGAGTATAAAAAGCCAGAAAGGTGGAAACTAGGAGCAGGATGTTCTGGGTGGCCCTGGAGTCAGGGGAGGTCCTGCTGGAACCATGAGTGCTGCGGATGTGTTGAACCCTCTGCTTGTGTCTGTACAGGATGACAATCATAAACATGCTGGACCAGGCAATGAGCACAGAAAGAAAGACTTCAGGGCACATCACCAATACTGCATAGAGTAACTCACTGATTTCATCATGGATTACAATAGTGCAGTATCCATAATCTCGTTTTCTTGTCACATTTTTACTATTTCTACTGATAAATGAGTTCATAAAGAAAATTAAATTTATCAACATAGGGAAGGTCCAGAGGATGGAAATGGAGGAGCCAATGTACTTGGCAGTTCTGTGTTTATAATCCTTCCAAAAGGATTCCCTGGGACTGATGGTCATGGCCTGGAAGACACTCAAAAGGCAGGTGGAGCCAATGGACACAGTCCTGCTAAATCCTTGAATGTATATAAGGAACCTGCATGCAAAATCATTCAATAACTGCTTCAACCCAAAAGCTGACATGGTGTGAGGCACTCCAAAGGAAAGAATGGTCAAGGCATTGGCTGCCATTATGTGCAGGAGAATCAGATCTGTGGGCTTTAATGTGCACTGTCTGCAGTCAAGGATGAGGAAGTAGAAAATAAGAGAGAAATTTCCCAGAATTCCAATTGTTGTTTGTAATAGGAAAATGATTCTGAGGGCCACATTCCAGAAGTCCATTCTGTGATCTCTACACAATTTTCTTGAGGTTATGGCTATGGATATTTCTCTGGTCAAAATGAGTAAAAAGAAATCCTGTAGTTTGTGGAAAAAGAGGACACTTTCAATCCATGAATCCACTGACAGTGTGAAACAGAGTCCTTTAACCTCTGTTGTTAAAGGCCAACATATACCTCATAAAAATGTCATCCCACAAATTTTTACTAGTTTCCATTAATGTTACTGTGATATTGCTCAATACCTTAGTATGGATACATTGATGGAAGGAAGAAGAGTCACCATATTTCGTAGAAAATACAACATTTGGGACAATGCAATGTAGGCCTGTGAAAAACAGTGAAAATGAGACCTCACATACAAAGAGAATTCCAGAACATACTCATATTGATCGTTAAGGTATGTCTTTTCTAAGATTAAAACATAACAGGTAGGAATGTTATAATACTATTCAAAATATATCTATGGTCGTATGACAGGGTAAAGTTCCCTCCATCTTTTCTCAATTGGAGGCATCTTTTGTTTAACCTGATACTGATACCCAACTTTCCTCTTTTAGCCTCTTTCATAAAAAGTCCCATGGGAAATTACAGAGCCCTGTTCTACAAACTCAGCAACAAATTATATTCTGGTAAACTGCTCACTTTCCTAATGCAACTGTCAACCATCATATATGTTTCTGGAATCTCTTACTTTTATTTAACATAATATTTTATTAATATTTTGGGGAATTTCACATCATGAACTCCTGTCATACACACTTCCCAGCCCTCAGAGAACCACTACCCTGTGCTCTCGTTCTCGCAGCAGGGAAAACATTACAGGCCTCATAGGCATTGGCTCAGTGCTGAAGGCTGGCTTGTCATAATTTGAACTGTTTCTGTGAGAGCACCATGTCCTTGCCTACCTCCTTGTTGTGAGTGCACACAGCCCCACGGTTCATCAGGTAAGGTCTTTGTGCTAGAGGCCAGCTGGTTGAGACTGGGCAAGTGGACTATACATTCCTAATTGTCAGCTGTACTCAGCAATGCTTGGCCACATTTCCTACCAATTTCATCAGTTCACTTTTTAAAAGCACTTTCTCATAAGACTTACCATTTTTTTCTTATTTGTTTCAGAGGTATTGTGGACTCAGCAGATTTTTTTTCTGTCAGTGCATTACCTTTCATAAGCCTCATGAGTCTTTGAATCTCCTCAAGCTCTGCTCCAATCCTGGTGGCTAACAAGATCTGTTTTGTTGTTTTGTTTTGTTTTGTTTTGTTTCCTTGTTTGCCTTTATAGCTCCCTGTAATATGCATTCTAGGTATCTCTGCTCTGTCTGTATAATGTCCTTTGTATGTACATGAAATCAGTGTTTACCATTTAAAACTGGACAACCAATTGTAGCCTCTTGCCTAAGAAAGACTGTATTTGCCTCCTCTCAGCAAACCTTTCTGTAGTTCTAAATGCTCAGGAAAAAAAAAATCTCCTTGTCAAATAAGGTCATTAGTAAAAAATCTGAGATGACAGGAATTCAGAAAACAAGTGATTGTGTGGTGTCAGGCCCCAATTGATTCATCTACTATTCAACTCCTGCACAGGACGTTCATGGAACATTGTTACAGAAGAGGCAGGTGAATTGTAAGAACCAGAGGAACAGGTATCAGCTGTGTGATTTCATCTCCTAGAAATGCCAAGGAAACTACTTCATAATGTATGGCTGTCTAAACAAACCTGGGAAAGGACACCAACAGACAGACTAACATGGAATGGGAAATTGCTCTGGGATCCAGTAATCCCAATTATAAGAATGACCATGCAGATAAATTGACCTTTTACATAATCTAGTAACAATCATGGGAGCTTTTACTGCAGATCATCTACTCATGCCCGTTAGCACACTATGATCAATTAATGTTTCACACAAGATAGAAGGACACCTTCCAACTCCAGCCTCTGAAGATCTTATGGCAACATTCCTGGAGGTGCATGGGTGGCTACTGCTGGCCACCTGGGTGGGCATGTGCTGAGGCCACGATGCACCAGAAGCCAAGCAACCATCAAGCCAACGTTTGCATTTATGGTTCAAAAGCATGAACTATTTGTGTGCAGTTTTTCTCTGCTAGGGGTGCTGCAACATTGCTCACAGCCTACATAAGCAGGAGTAACATTTAGCTTCAAACATTGAGCAGAACTGGTTGGATCAGCATCATTGGCAGGTGGCTAAGCAACTCCAAGAGGAAGATCTAAAACTCCAAACTACAGTCAGAAGTTCTGTAAGTATGAACAGAAACACCGAAAACCTGCTAAGGAAATCAGGTGTGTGTTCACTGAAGGGTATTTACCAGTGTTCTCCCAGTTAATACTCACATCATCTTATTTTTAGGAGTTCATCTTAAAATAGAATATATAATTTTAGAGGGATTAGCTTATTTTTATGGTCTGTATAGCAAAGCATATCATTCAAAACCTTCAGATCTTCTACCTGTTATGTCTCCTACTGTGGATCAACACTGCACCTAAAGGCCAATACCACTGCTGAGATCCCACCTTTCTTAACACTACTGTGAACACAATGATATCCCATTCAGTGAACAAAAGAACAAAAGCTAAATCTCATGTGTCTAGTTCCCTCAATCATGCCTGACCATTTTCTATGATCTTTCAGACCCTTATACTGACAGAGATAAAATGCCTGCAGAAAATGGAAATTTCCAGTGAGTCAGTGACTTATTTATCTGCTATTGAGAAATATACACATGCTTTGTTTCAAGAAGATGTAAATTGCATTGTTAATTTAATCACATCAAATCAATTTTCAGTGACTTCATAAACCAGATTATGACAGATGACTTTCTTATTTGTTCAGAAAACTCTCCAATATGAACAGTTCCAATACAGAGTGCTCCTCAATGTTCATTGAATCCTGTACAGAGCCATGACAAAAACCCCATGTCCATACTCAACCTTAGATCTTTCCTTTTCTGTGGATTTACAGGTTATATTTCATAGTGGATTTCTACTGCTTCTTCTGTACTCAATCCTCTTGAATCCTCAATGTTATAAGAAATGGCAGATGCAGTTTTTTATGATTAAATGGCAAGCAGTGATAACAATTTGTAGGTTACTAGTATCCAGTGTATCTGAAACCTTCCTTGATTTTAATAACAATCTGATATGGACAGTAGATTTATTTCCAATGTCAAAACCAGAACTTAGAAACACAAAAGGTAAGTGAGTTATAAATCCTTGTGAGAGTGCACACTGGACAGTCTTAAACATAGGCATTTTGGAACAAACACAGTCACTTCTGTCCCTGATCACAATGATATGAGATCCAGTCTCAAACACACTCCAGTTTTATATGCAGTTTTTATTCCCCACTTGACACTCTGTTCACTTTGTTGACATTTATTTCTTGTTATTGTTTGCAAACAATTTTTTAGATTGAAGAATTAGAAAAATAGCTCAGTGGTGAGGAAGAGAGACTTGGGTTGTTTTCCAGAATCAACACAGAAGCTCATAACTACCTGTAGCTCTATTTCCAGAGGTTCTGACATTCTCTTCTATCCTCTTCTGACACTGTATTCCAATAGTGGACATACACACACACACACACACACACACACACACACACACGTAATTTTATATATTCTGGCAAACATTAGGCACACACACACACACAAAAACTAATAAATACTTCTAAAATTAAGGTCAGGTTTATCTCATAGGCAAATGTGAAGTACCAGTAAGGCTTCTGAGATTTTACTAAAATGAAGTGATCTAAATATGGTTTGTTGTGACAGAAAACTGTCCTATCTCACAGTTTCATCTCACAAGCACAAGACTGACCTAGTGTTTATAACGCCACCAGAACTATGTATTGTATCTGCTGCAGGATAAAGGCTGTATTGGTAACAGCAAATTAATTACTAACGTCATTATTCTGCAAATATGCAACACAAAGCACAAATGTCTGCTGAAATCCCAAGAAAAGAGAATAAGATAGTGACACACTTCCTTTAATATTCTGCATATAATTAGTACTTACTATATTGATGAATATAAGTAAAACTTATAAAACACTCAAATACATATGATGAATGAGATATACATAAAAAGTTATCAGCAAATTGTGTACACTTTAACATTGTCTGAACAGAAATAATCAACTAAATGTCAGACAAATAGACCTGAACTGTAGATCCCAGCCCTGCACAAAGACTTGTTTTCAGTCAACAGCAACAAGAAATAGAGAGGGAAGGCATTGCACCAGTTTGCTCTCAACAGTAGAGCATGACTGAGCCAGGAGAGATAACTCAAGACACATTTGGTCCTGGCTGCCATTGCTGGTACTCATACTGTAACTTCCCTTTATGTTACTTCCCAAGTCCAAGACAGATTTCAAGCCAGGTCTTTTACCACTATTCATACAATACCCAGTTACTGCATCTATAACTAGGAAATATAGGTTTATATAGAATACCTTTTATTCCAGGAACAGCCACACATCACATAACTTCCAGATTTGTGTGCTTATGTATTTCCATTCAAATGTTTTCTATGAAGGTGAAACTATGGTATGTTCAACTATAATGATAATACTGCAAAGATAGTTTATACTTCATGTTAGGTAAGGTGAATTATCACATTGATTTATGATCACAGTCCTTGAGCAACTTCACAGATGAACTGCATTCCCTGGTGATAAGCACAGTTATCCTCAGTCAGGGACTTACATTACTGGAGGAAACAGCAGGGATTGGCACACCATTAGGTGTGCTTATCCTTTATCACTAACATCTCAGCTGTGGAATTATTCTGTGCATTCTCTGTCCATTCCGCAGATCTGTTTATACCCAAGATTTCTAGTACTAGAAATGAACAACTATTCAGCCCTAACTTCTTTGGTGCTTCTGCAGCTCAGACTGAAATTGAACATACTCACCAGCTTCTTGCCTCTGCAGGATGGTGTGCTCATTGGGTACATCCAAGACTCACTAATAAGCAGTGCTGTAAGCATCAACTGAAGCCTGAGGTCTGTGACTCTGTGACCTCACCTCCCTCCAGAGCTGTAATTATCATTTCGCCATCAGTGGCAAAGGCACTGCTGGCTTTGGGATTCAAAACCATTCATGGATCTTTTCAAGTTGCTAAATAACAAACTTAATTAAGTTGATTTTGAACATCTCCAAAGAGAAAGGGTGTTTTGAGAAGACATTGCATTTTCATTTTCATAATTGTTCTTCATGTTTGTTGACAAGCCTCCTGTGAAAGATGCTAGAAACTTTGAGCCGGATTGAAGAGAAAGTTAGAGAAGTCTGTTTTACTTTTTTTTAAATTTTTTTATTTAACTTTTATTAATTACACTTTATTCATTTTGTATCCCCCCATAAGCCCCTCCCTTCTCCTCTCCCGATCCCACCCTCTCTCCCCTTTCTGCATGCATGCCCCTCCCCAAGTCCACTGATAGGGGAGGTCCTCCTCTCCTTCTTTCTGATCTTAGTCTATCAGTTCTCATCAGAAGTGGCTGCATTGTCATCTTCTGTGGCCTGGTAAGGCTACTCCCCCCTCAGGGGGAGGTGATCAAAGAGCAGGCCAATCAGATTATGTCAGAGGCAGTCCCTCTTCCCATTACTATGTAACCCATTTGGACGCTGAACTGCCATGGGCTACATCTGTGCAGGGGTTCTAGGTTATCTCCATGAATAGTCCTTGGTTGGAGTATGAGTCTTTGGGAAGTTCCCTGTGTTCAAATTTTCTTGTTCTGTTGCTCTCCTTGTGGAGTTCCTGTCCTCTCCAGCTCTTGCTATTTCCCACTTCTTTTCTGTTTTACTTTTACCAGGCATTAATGAAGTATATGAACAAAATAATTAATTATTTTTATAAAAAGATTTAGAATATTTACTACCTCAATATTTCTTTGAGTTCTGAATACCATTATATGAATTTTACTGGAGTTCAACCATCATTATCTCCTTTCCAATCTCTTTCCTAACCTGCCTCTCTCATTCTCTCTAAATTACATGTGTTCCAAACACAAAGAAATCCAAAATATAAAAAAAGGGTTACAGATCAATTTTGCTTAAGGACTTAGTTACAGAAATTTTCAATACCATATTTTCAAACAAAATCAGGAATACATCAAACAAATCATCCCCCTCTTCAAGCAGGCTTCATTCAGGAGGTGCCATGACAGTTCAGCATTCATAGTTGATAAATATCCACTATATAAACAAAGTGAAAGACAAAAATCAAATGATCATCTTTTCATATGAGGAAAGACTTATGACAAAATCTAATACACATTCATAATATAAGACCTGAAAAGACTAAGATAATAGGAATGCATGTCAACATCCTGAGGGCAGTTTACAGCAAACACATAGGCAACGCCAAGTTAAATGTAGAGAAATTAAAAGTAATTCCACTAAAATCAAGAACAATAAAAGGTTGTCTCCTTTCTGTTTACTAATTCAAAATAGTTGGTATATATTGAAGCCTTAGACAAAGTTATAAGGCATATATAGGAGATCAACAGGATTAAAAGAAAAAGAAAAAAGTTAACATACCGTTACTTGCAGTTAGTATTTTAGTATACAAAGCCGATCCTAAAATTTACAATAAGAAACAGAGTTCACAAACATTTTCAGCAAAGGATCCAGATACAAATTTAGTCAGAGAAATCAGGCACCCTCCTATATACATGTGACAAATAGTTTGAGAAGGAATTCAGAGAAACAACATACATGACAGTCGCCTGAAATAATATAAACTATTTTTGTTGGGAGCCATGCAGGAGCAACAGCAAACAACACTAGAACTCATGCAATGTGGCCCAATAGTTAGCAAAGCCATGGTGGATGTGTCTCGGCATAGCACAGCACCGAGAACTGTGTCCTGAGACCTTCATGCTGTTACAGACCGCAGCTCTGCTTGTTATGCTTGAGGGGCCAATACCCCTCCTATATATGAATTGTGCGAAAACTCAAAGGGGTCTTCCAGGCCCTGACTGGGGAGTATATCTGGCACCTACAAATATCAATGCTTTATCTCATTCAGGCATTGCTGCTGGAACAGATAAATGATTTTTTATATATATTTAATGACCACCCCTAAAAGGAACCTACAGATATTGATTGGTAGCAATGACCTACCTTTAGAAAGAATTTGGAAAAATAGGTTGTTTAGCAAGGTTAGGTAAAAATGTTTTGCTAGTGACTCTGATGTAGAGAATCTTAGAAAACAAACTTTAAAAAGGAGTTATATTCGTAACAGCAAAGCCAGGGACTTTTTAATATTGGTGAGTAAAGACAATAGCTGAGGCAGCACTGGCTGACATGACACTCTCAAGCTGGTCTAGTCACTGAGACAACAGTTGATTTTCTTATTCTTGCTTTTGCCCTCAGCTTCTTGATAGGGTTTAAAAAAATTAATGAGTTGATGCACAACTTACAGTTTTAAAATGTTTTTCCATATTTTTATTTTTATTAATTACACTTTATTCACTTTGTATCCCTCCATAAGCCCCTCTCTCCTCCCCTCCCAGTCCCACCCTCCCTCCTCTTTCTTCACGCATGCCCCTCCACAATTCCACTGATAGGGGAGGTCCTCCTCTCCTTCCTTCTCATCTTAGTCTATCAGATCTCATCAGGAGTGGCTGCATTGTCATCTTCTGTGGCCTGGTAAGGCTGCTCCCACTCATGGGGAGGTAATCAAAGAGCAGGTCAATCATATATGTCAGAGGCAGTCCCTCTTCTCATTACTATGGAACCCACTTGGACACTAAACTGCCATGGGCTACAGGGGTGCAGAGGTTCTAGGTGATCTCCATGCATGGTACTTGGTTGGAGTATGAGTCTCTGGAAAGACCCCTTTGTTCAAATTTCTGGTTCTGTTGTTATCCTTGTGGAGTTCCTGTCTACTCCAGATCTTACTATTTTCCACTTCTTACATAATATTCCATGCACATTGCCCAGCAGTTGGCCATAAGTCTCAGCATCTGCTTTGATAGTCTGCAGGGCAGAGCCTTTCAGAGGCCCTCCATGGTGGGTTTCTAGCTTGTTTTCTGTTATCTTCTTCTGATGTCCTTCCTCTTTGCCTTTCAGGATGGGGATTGAGCATTTTAGTCAGGGTCCTCTCTCTTGATTAGTTTCTTTAGATGTACAGATTTTAGTAGGTTTATCCTATGTTACATGTCTATATGAGTGAGTATATAGCGTGTTTCTTTCTGCTTCTGGGATAGCTCACTCAGGATGATTCTTTCCAGGTCCCACCATTTACCTGCAAATTTCATGATTTCCTTATTTTTCATTGCTGAGTAATATTCCATTGTGTAGATGTACCACAATTTCTGTATCCATTCTTTAGTTGAGGGGCATCAGGGTTGTTTCCAGCTTCTGGCTATTACAAATAAAGCTGCTACAAACATGGTTGAGCAAATGTTCTTATTGTGTATTTAAGCTTCTTTCCTGATCTTTGACAAAGATGCCAAAACCATACAATGGAAAAAAGACAGCATCTTCAACAAATGGTGCTGTTCTAACTGGATGTCTACATGTAGAAAAACGCAAATAGATCCATACTTATCACCCTGAACAAAACTGAAGTCCCAGTGGATCAAAGACCTCAACATAAAACTAGACACATTAAATCGGTTAGAAGAAAAAGTCAGGAATACCCTGAAACTCTTTTTAAAGTGTGCCATATTTCCTGGATGTTTCATGTCATGATTTTTATTAGATTTAACATTGTTGAAAGATGATTCAGCATTCTTCTATTGCATCTTCAACATCTAAGAGTCACTTTTCCATTTTCTCTTCTATTTTATTAGTAAAGTTTGCCTCTGCAACTCCTTCTCAAATTGAAATTTATCCTTTCTAGAATTCCCTCTTCATGTTTTTCTTACTTATTATACTTCAATTTTCAGAACTTGAGGTCCTCTTCCCCTTCCCTCTGACCCTAGTCTAACAGATCTCATCAGGAGTGGCAACATTGTCTTCTTTTGTGGCCTGGTAAGGCTCCTCCCCCCTCGGGCTGGAGGTGATCAAAGAGCAGGCCAATCAGTTCATGTCAGAGACAGTTCCTGTCCCCATTACTATGGAGGCCACTTAGAGACTGAACTGCCATAGGCTACCTCTATGCAGGGGTTCCAGGCCATCTCCATGAGTGGTCCTTGGCTGGAGTATCAGTTTCAGAAAAGACCCCTGTGCCCATATTTTAGGATCTGTCGCTGGCCTTGTGGAGCTCCTGTCCCCTCCAGGTCTTACTATCTCCCCTTCTTTCATAAGATTCCTGGGACTCTGCCAAAAGTTTGGCTATGAGTCTCAGCATCTGCCTCGATACCCTGCAGGGTAGAGTCTTTCAGAGGCCACCCAACAAGGTATCAAAGCAGATGCTGAGACTTGTAAGAAAAGGTTGAGCAGAGTGGAGGGGATCTTATGAAAAAATGGGGATATAGAAAGACCTGGAGTGGACAGGAGCTACACAAGAAAAGCAACAGAACCAAAAAATCTGAGTACAGGGGTCTTTCCTGAGACTGATACTCCAACCAAGGTCCATGCATGGAGATAACCTAGAACACCTTCACAGATGTAGCCCATGACAGCTCAGTGTCCAAGTGGGTTCCCTAGTAAGGGAAACAGTGATTGTCTCTGACATGAACTCAGTGGCTGGATCTTTGATCACCTCCCCTTTGATGGGAGAGCAGCCTTTCTAGGCCACAGAGGAAGACAGTGCAGCCAGTCCTGATGAGACCTGATAGGCTAGTGTCCAAGGGAAGGGGAGGAGGACCTCCCCTATCAGTCAACCTGGGTCAGAGAATGAGAGGAGATGAGAGAGGGAGGCTCAGATTGGAACAGAATGAGGGAGGGAGCTACAGCTAGGACACAAAGTGAATAAACTATAATTTATAAAAAAATAAATAAATATTTTTTTAAAAAGAGTTAAAAAACAAACAAGAATAGTAAAAATAATAATGCACAATAGAAGACCTTCTGGAGGTTTCTCTATCCCTGATTTCAAGCTGTACTACAGAGCAATAGTAATGAAAACAGCATGGTACCGTCATAGAAACAGACTGGTTAGTGGAATTGAATCAAAGACCCAGAAATATACCTATATACCTATGGTCACTTGATTCTTGATAAAGAAATCAAAACCATGCTTGGAAAAATGATAGAATCTTCAACAAATGGTGCTGCTCTAACTGGACATCTACATGTAGAAAAATGGAAATAGATTCACCCTGCACAAAACTGAAACTCAGTTGGATCAAAGAACTCAACATAAAATCAGAAACACTAAATCTACTGGAAAAGAAAGTGTAAATCAGCTTGGAAACCACTGGCATGGGAGACAACTTCTGGAAAAGAACACCAAAATGGCTGGCTCTAAGGTCAACAATTAATCAGTGAGACCTCACAAAACTGAAAAGCTTCTGTATGGCAAAGGACACCATCAATAGAACAAAATGTCAGGCTGCAGATTGGGAAAGAATCTTCAACAGCCCTACTTCTACAGGGGGGAATGCCAAAATAGCTAACGACACAAGAAATTAAGCACCAACAAACCAAATAATCCATTTTAAAATGGGGTACAGAGCTCCACAGAGAATTTCCTACAGGGAAATATCGAATTCCCGAGAAGCACTTAAAGAAAAGCTCTTCTTGTGAGTAAAGTGTAATTAATAAAGAAAAAAATAGAAAGAAAAAAAAAAGACAAGTGCGGGCACTTTTGCAGATTTTAACATCTGCTAGCTTGGGCATTTAAGAATTGTCACTTGCTTTTAGGGGGAGGGGATAGGGAGAATGAGGGAGGTAAGGTGGGATGGGAGGAGATGAGAGAGGAGCTACAATCGGGATACAGAATGAATTGTAAAAATTAAAAAATAATAAAAAGGAAATAAAATTATATATATATATATATATATATATATATATATATATAACAAGCTGCTTAGTTACAAATGTATATGCATTCTTGGGAATAATTTTTCATATTTGTTTTTCACCCATAATACATAAAACATTTGATCACATGAGGACACTAGGAAACATGCTTTTCTTACTTACTCTCACTGTAATAGTTGGTTTACTTAAAGAAAAATAGAATGTAACTATGTTGTGATTTTCGTACTACTTGAAAGATCTTGATGGGCTCTATAAGATGTAGGAAAAAGAATGAAAGTGTGGTTTGGAACTCACTCTTCAGAGTCTGTTCCATCCACCAAGATGTGTGTGTATGTATGTGTATGAGGTTGTTAGAATATTTTTTTCATCCACCAATGTATGTGTATATGAATGTATGTAAGGTTGGGTTGGAACTCATTCTCTGGAGCTTGTTCCATCCACCCAATGTGTGAGTGTGTATGCATGTATGTACATGTGTATTTATATGTGTATATATATGTGTGTGTACATGTGTATGCATGTATATGTATGTATAAAGCAGAAGAAGCCTGTAAGACAAGCTAAATGAAGAGAAAAAGCTTGTTGGAACCTACTTGCTGGAGTCTGTCTTACTTCATCATCAAGTCTAAGTGCATGTGTGTGTTTGTCTGTCTGTCTGTCTTTCTGTGTGTGGTCTTTTTCTCTCCTTTCTTTTCTTTCTTAGACACTTTGCCACTACCAGTGGAAAGCCAATGCTAGAGCAAATAGCCCTAGTTGACACTCACGATAATAACTGTAAGCACATGCCAGGTAGCTACCAGCACTGGCTGATGCCAGCAATTTAATTCTGGTCCCTCAGTCTGCCACTATCACTGGAAGCAAGGGTTGGAAACGATCAGTTCCAGCCCTGGAAAGTTACCCTCAGAAAAAGTTCTGCTGGGCCACCAGACAGTCACCAGGCCTATGCACAGCTTCAGTTCACCCTGTGGTGTTGAAGCTGGTATTCAGTAATCATTCCTGTGCTGGTTGGGCTCTAGGAAGGAAGGGAGGGTGAGGTTGCAGATTTAGGAGCTGGTCCTGACTCTGATGCTCCCGAGGCACAGGGTTTGGGTTGTGTGCTTACTTAAGAAGAGGTTACTAGGTACAGGGAAGGCCACAATTTTCTAGTAGTATTTGCCTCTGTGAGAAACAGGAGTGAAACTTGTCTAAGAATGTGAAGGAAAGTGAGGAACTGAAAACTCTTTAAATGATTCCACATAGTTTCTCTGAATAAATATACTATCATCTAGATATGCTTTGGACATCTCCCCCAAAGGCTGACCTATGAGCTTGTACCTCAAATGTAAGTGGTACAGCTCAGAGGAGGTAGAATCTTTAAGAGGTGGATCTGGAAAGGAAGTTAAGTCATTGGAGGGACTGCGCTGGGGTGAGATTGATTAAAAAAAAAAAAAAAAAAAAAAAAAGCTCAGTGTCATTAAACATCAGAGAAATGTACATCAAGATGACCCTGAGATTTTTTCTTATGCCAGCCATGTTGATGAGGATGTGGACAAAGGGGAACACTCCTCCATTGCTGGATGGAGTACAAACTTTTACAACCACTGTGGAAATCAACTTGGTGCTTCTCAGAAAACTGAGAATAGCTCTACCTGAAGACCCAGCTATACCTCTCCTAAACATATACCCAAAATATGGTCCACCATACAGCAAGGACATTTGCTCAGCTGTGTTTATAGCCACTTTTTTTGTAATAACCAGAAACTGGAAACAACCCAGATGTCCCTCAACAGAAGAAAAAGACAGGGCAGAAATTGAGAGAATGTCTAAATGATTCCTGTCTGTACCTGGGAGAGTGCCTGGCCCATGGGAGAGTGCAAGCCCCTGACACTATTACTGATACTCTGCTTTGCCAGCAGAAAAGAGCCTAGCATTGCTCAGAGAGGATCTACCCAGCATCAGGTTGAAACAGGTGCTGAGACTCACAGTAAAACATTAGGTGGAGCACAGGGAACCTTGTGTCAGAGAGGGGGATTGATAAAAGGGCTGGAGGAAACAGAAACCCCACAAGAAGACCAAGAAACCCAAGTAACCTGGACCCATGGGGGCTTGCGGAGACAGATGCACCATCCAAGGACCATGCAAGGACTGTACCTAGGACCCCTACACACAAGTCCTCAATGGACAGCTTGATCTTCATGCAGGTTTGCTTACTAGGGATTTAAATAATGGGGGACGTCTCTGAAATGGACTCTGTTACCTTCTTTTCGGTCACATGATGAGTTTGATTTTTATGGTCCAAGACAGCAGATTAGTGGCAGTTATTATTCACATACAGAAGGAGAGTCTGGGACATTTGTAGGTAAAGCCTCTCCTCATGACACTTTATTATAGAGTATTGTTTTAGCCATTCTGGGTTTCTTCTTTTTCCATATGAAGGTGAGAATTTTTTCTTTCAAGAACTGTAAAGAATCCTATTTAAAAGGGGATACAGAGCTAAACAGAGAATGGTCAATAAATTAATAACGAATGGGAGAGAAGCACTTAAAGAAGTGATCAACATACTTAGTCATCAGTGAAATGCAAATCAAAATGACCCTGAGATTTCACCTCACACCCATCAGAATGGCCAAGATCAAAAATTCAAGTGGCAACAAATACTGGAGAGGATGTGGAGAAAGGGAACCCTCCTCTTTTGCTCTTGGGAATGTAAACCTGTACAACCATTTTAGAATTCAATATTGCACTTTCTCAGATACTTAAAAATAGTGTTAACTCAAGATCCAGTTATACCACTCCAGGGCATATTTCCAAAATGCTCTTAACCATACAACAAGGACAATTGCTCAACTATGTTCATAGAAACTTTATTCATAATAGGCAGAATCCTATTACCTGCCCCTTAATGGAGGAATGGATACAGAGATTGTGGTACATTTACAAAATGGAATACGACTCAGCAATTTTAAAAAAAAATGAAATCATGAATGTTGCAGGCAAATGGATGAACCTAGAAAAATAATCATCCTGAGTGTGGCAACCCAGAAGCAGAGAGACATACAAAGTACGTACTCACTTATAGGTGGATATTAGCCATAAATTATAGAATAAACATACTAAAATCTATAGTTCTAAAGAAGCTAAACAACAAGGAGGATCCTAGGAAAGAGGCTTAATCCTCTCTCAGAAAGAGTATAGACATAGGAAGTAGAAGACAGGGAACAGGACAGTAGTCTTCCACATAGGGCTTCTGAAAAACTCTACTCATCAGGGTATTGGGTATTGGGTATTGGGCTGAGTGTAAGAAATCTTATGGGGGAAAAAATGGAGAGAGAAAACCCTGGAGGGGACAAGAGCTCCACAAGAGACTAACAGAGCCTAAAAACATGGTTCCAGGGGCCCTGTAGAGACTGATACTCCAAACAAAGACCATACATGGAGAGGACCTAGATCCCCTGCTCAGAGGTAGCCCATGTGATTCTCAGTCTCCATGTGAGTTCCCTCATAAAGGGTGCAGAAGCAGGCACTGACAGGAACTGCGTTGTGTGCTCTTTTATCACGTGTCCTGATCTGGTGGCCACAGAGAAAGAGGATCCAGCCAGTTCTGATGAGACCCAATAGGTTGGAGCCAGATAGTACATGAAGAGGATCTCTCATGTGAGTAGACTAGAGAAGAGACATACTGTGTGGAAGAGGAAGGGAAGGTGTGACTCGGAGGAGATGAGACAGGGAGCTACAGCAGGGATACAAAGTGAATAAAAGGTAAAAAAAATAATAATAAACAAAACTATTTTAAAAAGAAAGACAAAGTGTTACCTGCTTAACTTTCTGTGATGATCTTTTAAAGGCAAGGGGAGAGTAAAAAACTGGTATCCCACAAAATATATCATTTCCAGAAAATAATATTAAATATTTTTATTTCTGATCCAAACCATATTAGCCTGAACAAAAATGAGCAAGGATTCATAAGAACGAAGTGTCCAAATGATGGAAAACACAAAGAAATGGCAGGATTGATATTCACCAACCACATATATTGATTACGAAAAAGAGCAATGCAGCCTCGTAAGACGGAGGAGAGAGTATAAAAAGCCAGAAAGGAAGAGAGGAGAAGGAGGATGTTCTGGGTGGCCCTGGAGTCAGGAGAGGTTTTGCTGGAACCATGAGTGCTGCGGATGTGTTGAACCCTCTGCTTGTGTCTGTACAGGATGATAATCATAGACATGCTGGACCAGGCAATGAGCACAGAAAGAAAGACTTCAGGGCACATCACCAATACTCCATAGAGAAACTCACTGATTTCATCATGGATTACAATAGTGCAGTATCCAAAATCTCGTTTTCTTGTCACATTTTCACTATTCCTACTGAAAAATTTATCCATTGAGGAAAAGATATTTATCAACATAGAGAAGCCCCAGAGACCAGAAATGGAGGAGCCAATATACTTGGCAGCTCTGTGTTTATAATCCTTCCAACAAGATTCACTGGGACTAATGGTCATGGCCTGGAAGATACTCAAAAGGCAGGTGGAGCCAATGGACACAGTCCTGCCAAATTTTTGAATGAATAACAGAAATCTGCATGCAAAATCATTCAAAAACTGCTTCATCCCAAAAGCTGTCATTGTGTTAGGCACTCCAAAAGAAAGAATGATCAAGGCATTGGCTGCCATTATGTGCATGAGAATCAGATCTGTGGGTTTTAATGTGCCCTGTCTGTAGTAAAGTATGAGGTAGTAGAAAATAAAAGAGAAATTTCCCAGAATTCCAATTGTAGTTTGTAATAGAAAAATTATTCTGAGGGCCATATTCCAGAATCCCATTCTTTGAACCTACACAGTTTCCTTGAGGTTATGGTTTTGGATATTTCTCAGGTCAAAATGAATAGAAAGAGATGCTGTAGTTTTTGGGAAAAGAGGACACTTTGAATCCATAAGGCTACTGACAGGGTGAAACAGAGTCCTTTACGCTCAGTTGTTAAAAGCCAGCCTACACTCCATGAAAATGTCATCACACAAATTTTGAAAAGTAGTCATTTCTATGTATGTTATTGTGATATTGATAAACACCTCTGTATGCATATATTGATGGAAAAATTGCCACCAAGTTTCATAGAAAATGCAAAATTCAGGACAGTGTAATGTTGCCTGTTGAAAGTGAAAAAGTGACATCACATTCAAAGAGAATTCCAGAACATACTGATATTTGCTACAGATAAAATGAAAGAAGATAATTATAATAATGAAAAAAATTACTTATATTGATTGTTAAGGCATATTTACCTATAATTAAGACACAACAGGTAGTAAATTAATAATATAATTCAAAATATACCTATAGTCTTAGGAAAGTGTAAAGGTTCCTCCATCTTGTGTCAGCTGGAGGCATCCTTCATTTAACCTGAAACTGATAACCCCACACCCCTTTATTCCCTTTCGTGAAAAGTCCCATGGGAGAGTACACAGCCCTGGTTCTACAAACTCAGCTGCAAACGATATTCTGTTTAGCTGCTAGCTGACTTGACTCCTCCCTGCAACTGTCACACAGCAGGTATGTTTCTGGGATCTCTGACTTTTGTTTAACATAATATATTTATTGGTATTTGGAGAAATTTCACATCATCAACTCCTATCACACTCACTTCGCAGCTCTCCCAGTCCTCACAGATCCCTGCCCTGTGCTCTCCTTCTCCCATCAGGACAAACAGCTCCAGCATCAGTGCCAGTGACTCCATGCTGAGGGCTGGAGTGTGGGGCCTAGGGACAGTTCTATTTAGTATTTGCTTCTTTGTATATGTCCCTGTTGTGAGTGTACACAGCCCATGGCTCATCAGGCAAGACCCTTGTGCTGGAGGCCTGCTGGCGCAGAAGGAGCAACAGGGCTATAGATCCCTCACTGTCAGCTGCCCTCAGCTCTGATGGCCACATTAGTTACCAACTTCACGAGTTCTCGTTTCAAAACATCTTCCCTTTTTTCTCAGTTGTAACAGTAATATTGTGCACTCAGAAATTTTTTGGTCTGTAAAACTTATTCTAAATAGTTTATTTTTAAATATGGAAAGAAAATATTTATACCTTAATTATTTCTCAGGGTTCTTTAATTAATTTTATGCATCTTTTGTTTCTTCTTTTTATTTTTTATTAATTACAGTTTATTCATTTTGTATACCAGCTGTACAACAGAATCAAAATTTCTGAGAAATTTTCTTTTCTGCCAGTGAAGTACCTTTCAAAGCCGCTGGATATTTCAGACCCCTGGGAGCTCTGCTGCATTCCTGGTGAATGCAGAGATCTATTCTCTCTGCTTCTGTGCCTTTTAAGCTCCCTGTAAAATGCAACTGAGGCATTTCTGATCAGTCTGTATGTCTTTGAATGTGCATGATTTCAGTGTTCACCATTTGAAACTGTATAAACAATTGTAGCCTCTTTCCTAAGAAAGACTGTTTTCTCCTCCTCTCAGCAACCCTTACTGTAGCTCTAAACACTCAGGAAAAATTCTCTTTGCAAAATAAGGTCATTAAAAAAATATCCCAGTTGACTGAAGTTCAGAAAACAACTGATTGTGTGATGCCAAGCCTCAGTTCATCCATCTAGTATTCATCTCCTGCACATCAGTCTCAGAGAACATTTTGAAAAAGAGGCAGTCATATTATAAGAGCTACAGGAACAGATATCTCCTGTGGGATTGCAACTCCTTGAAATGTCAGGAAAGCTACTTTCATAAAGCATGGCTGCCTAAAAACCCAGACAGAGACACCAACAGACATGCTAACATGGAAGGGGAAATTACTCCGGGCCCCAATAATCCTACCTTTGAGAATACCCACACCAATAAGGTGGCCTTTTTCATCATCTAGTAACAATCATGGGAGCTTGACCTGTAGATCACCTACACATGTCCAGTGGCAGCCCATGATCAATTAATTGTTACACACAGGCAGAAGTATACCTACCAATTCCAGGCTCTGAGGACCCCAGGCCCTCATGCTGGACGTGCATGGGTGGCAGCTGATAGCCAGCTGGGTGGGCCTCTACTGATGTCACCAGCAGACACCATGACAACATCTGTGTTGACAGTTCCACAGCGTGAACTAGGAGTGTGGTGACGTTGCTCTTCTGGAGGGCTGCACCACTGTTCACAACCTGTGAAAACAAGGGGTTCACCAGCATTTGCCATCAAACATTCACCAGAACCTGTTGGATCAGCATCATCTGCTGGTGGCCAAGCAACTCCAAGAGGAAGATCTAAAAATCCAAACTCAGAGCTGGATTGTCTATCAAGATCATGAACCATTATGGAAATGCAAATCAAAACAACCCTGAGATTTCACCTTACACCCATCAGAATGGCCAAGATGAAAAACACAGGTGACAACACATGCTGGAGAGGTTGTGGAGAAAGGGGAACCCTCCTCCACTGCTGGTGGGAATGTAAACTGGTACAACCACTTTGGAAGTCAATCTGG
>NW_026596039.1:23445075-23453059 GCF_907164565.1 Psammomys obesus | reverse complement strand
TTTTTTTTTTTTCAACAAAAGGCTTATATTTATAGCTCCAGTCCTTCTCCAAGAACCAACTCTTAAGAAGTTTGGATTTGACAGGGTTGTGGCGTCCCTCAGGTCAGCCCATGCTGCCTCCCCATAGAGGTCTCCATCCCACCCTCCCTTCCCTTCCTCCCCTGATCCAGGCCAAGTCTCATGGTTTCTAACCCCACCTCAGAAGAGCGGACAGTGATGGAAAAAGCTTTGTGTTGTTTCCCAGTACCAACAATCCCTGGGGTCACCAAAGGCGGCTACATCCACTCCATGGGCCTTGGTTTCCCCACCTAGACGTGAAAGTGACCAATAGATTTCCAGAGATAGGCAAAAAGTTGAGGGACTGTGTCACAGTGTCCAAGAAACTGGCAAGGAGCTATTTCCTCTAAATTAAAACATTCTTGGCAGGAAGCTCATTAACATGCAGGAAGTAAACAGAACATGGACATCTCAAGAAGCTCCCGAGATCATATAGACAGTAGGGATTGCTGAGAAGGGACTCTGACGGCACCCAGGCTGCAGGGTGGGCTTTTCATTGACAAAGCTGTCCTTGAGTCACCCATACCCCTGAAATAACTCCAGTACAAACCAGCGTTCGCCAAGACTGACCTGTATGGAATCATTTCTTTGGCCTGTTGTTGATGCCTATTCTGCGGTGAAGAGATATGTGTTCACATCTCCCCAGGAAAAGCCGCACACCAGAGGCAAAGCAGCAGCTCTGGGCCACACTGGGGCACCACGCAGGAAGGCATCCCCAGCCATCCAGGGCCTAAATAGAAGAGACGGAGAAATGGGGGCGAATTTTATGTATCAAGGCGGGATAGGGGCTCACCTGGTATGGTGGTTTGAATAAGACTGGCCCCCATAGCTTCATAGAATTGAATGCAGTGGCACATTTAAAGGATTAGGAGGTGGCCCTTGCTGGAGGAAGTGTGTCACTTAGGATGGACTTCAAGGTTTCAAAAAGCCCAAACCAGACTCAGTATCTGCCTTTTCCTGACTCCTGTGGATCTGGAAGTAATACACCCAACTACTTCTCCAGACCACTCCTGCCTCTATGCTGCCATGCTTCCCACCATGGTGATAATAAACTAAACCTCTGAAGGTGTGAGCCAGCCCGGATTAAAGGCTTTCTTTTGTAAGAGTTGCCACAGTCAAGGTGTCTCTGCACAGCCACAGAACAGTGGCTAGCACACCTGGAATGATGCTGGAGTGACTCACCTGCCCTGTTTCCAGTGTTCTAGCTTCCTTTCTGTTGCTGTGATTGAAACACTGTGACCAAAAGCAACAAGGAAGAGGAAGGGGGTTATTTCATCTTCCAGGTTACAGTCTGTCACTAAGGGAAATCAGGGCAGGAACTCAAGTAGGGGCCTGAAGCAGAAGCCATGGAAGAATGTTGCTTTTGCCCTCTAGCTTGCTCGGGCTCAACTCCGCTGGCTTCGTTATACAGACCAGGACCATCTGCCCAGGGAATGGTGCTGCTCAGAGTGGTCTTGTCTCTCCTACAACCATAAATAAAATAATCCCTTATAGACATGCCCACAGAACAACATGACAAAGACAATTACTCAGTTGAGACTTTTTATTAGGTGATTCTAGACTGTCAAATTGACAGTTAATGCCAAGTTGGACAAACAGAAAGTTCATTTCAACAGCCATGTAGTACAGCCTGGTAGGCCATACTACATCTCATTAGAATGAAAGGTGTTATATTTGGATACCATTATGTTTTGGGTGATTTTCCCTTCCATAAGACTCAAGATAACCATTTACAAACACCTAGGCCATATAGCTAGGCTCTTCTCTGACTAGCTCATAACATAAAATAACCTATTATACTAGTCTACATTTTGCCATGTGGCTGGTTACCTGAGCTCAGGCACCATGCACCCACCTTCCTCACATCTTGCCAGCTGAATCTCTCATGCCTGGCTCTGTCTCAGAATCTCTCTGCCTACTGGATATCCCACCCTATTTCCTGCCTAAGCTATAGGCCATAGTTGTTTTTTAATTGACTGGTGTTGCATCCATACAAAACACAAGAGATTTCTTCTACATAAAGGAAGTTACATTTGAAGAGAAATAGAAAAGGGTTGAGAGAGAGAGAGAGAGAGAGGTCATTATTTTCAGCAAGTCGATACTGAGGGGGTTCCTCCTGGGTATAACCCCAAGTCCAGGCAAGGACATTGCCACCACCCCTGCCAAATGCAGCTACAGGCTTTCCATACTCCCCACCCTGCCTACCTTCTCCTCCCTCTTCTTTCCTCTCTCCTCCAGAGCAAGGTGGGCTTTGAACCAGCTTTTAATGCCATTCCCTACCTATTTACCAGGTGTGTGTGAACAGACAAAGTTAAAGCATCTTGTCATCTGGGAGGAGTCCAGAGTCTGGGACTTTAGCCTGTCTCTGGCCCTAGCACAGTTCTCTGATTGGAACACGCCTCAACTTTGCTGACTGGGCAGGGCAAGGTGAGGCCACAGTCTTGGTCTTTGAAAGAGGAAGCATCTCCCTTCTGTGTGCTAGATGACACAGCAGTGCCTCCTTCAAGAGGGGAGGAAGTAGAAGTAGAGAGACACACTCTTTATATCTACACTATGCATGTATATGTTCATACCATAAAAGCATGTGTGTTATTTATGTCTATTCACACATCCTCTAAAGCACATATACATGTATACAAATACACTAAAATATGCATATATACACCGTGTGTCATATGTGTACACATTACAGCATATATGATCTTCGTGCAAACGGTCACATGTACACTGCATTACATACTAAAGAATTTATCCTCCAGACATGCACATGAACCCACATCTCAGCCGGACTCTGGTGCCACTGGTGGCCTTGACAAGTTATTTAACATCTCTGAGGTCAGCCTCTTGTCTACAAAGTGGAGAAAAGTCCAGGGACTTGGGGGGTTTTCGTGAGTGTCAGAAGAATGCCCTCTGTACTCGCTGCGGCTCTCCTTTGCAGTAGAGGGCAGCTGTGGCCAGGACGCTGCTGCTCAGTGACAAATGCCCTCTGAGGCTGGACGTCTTAGGGGTTCTGAGAGAGGCAGGAGCAGCCTGGGGCTTCCCCCAGGTAGATCTGGCACCCTCTCCTGGCCTCCTCGGGTGCCAGTACTTGCATGCACATACCCACACGGTGCCCACCAATTAACAACAGAGCAAAACCTTTCTTTTATAATAGAGACATCTAATGTACTCTCCTAAGCAATACTGTGTGATAACCACCAACTTTAATAATGCTGCATTTCAGTCAGCCCAAAGAATGTTCTAATTTCTTTGATCTTGTTTGGTTGGTTTTTTAGTTTAGTTTTGTTTTTTGACCAGTTTGCCTGGGGACTCACTATGTAGCCCAGGCTGACTGCAGTCTCCAAGTTCTGGAATTGCTGCTGAGAGCCATCACGCCTGGCTCTGATTTCTTGTGTTACGTCTTCTTTTATTTAGAAGTATGTTTGACTTCCAAATGCTAGGAATTGTCCAGACATCTTTCTGTTACTGATTTCCAATTCAAATTACAGATAAAGAACATATAATTTATGCCTTTGAGTTTGTGCTCTGAGTAGATTTATGTTCAAGATAATTATTGATATGATTGCACTGAAATCTACCATTGTGTGTGTGTGTGTGTGTGTGTGTGTGTGTGTTTGAGTGTGTTTGAAGTCAGGTATCCTGCTCTCCACCTAATTTCTCTCCACCTAATTCCCTTGAGAGGGGCAGCCTCGGGGAGCTTGGAGCTAGGAAGAGTGGCCAGCAATCCTCCAGTTCTCACGCAGCCACCCCTACAGTGCTGGTGTCACAGGCTTTTCTGTGGGCTCTGGGGATCCTGCCTGAGCTGCTCATGCTTCCCCAGCAAGCACGCTCACCTACTAAGCCAGCTCTCCAGGTACCATCCTACTTTTAAACTTCATACATATGTGGGTGTACATGAGTTTACGTGCAGATGTATACAGAAGCCTGAGGAGGTCAGAAGAGGACGTCAGACCCCCTGGTATCTGATGTAAGCCGTCGTGGGGTTCCTGGAAACCAATCCAAGGTCCTCTGCAGGAAGAGTAAGTTCTCTTGACTCCTGATGCGTCTCTCCAGCCTGCCCACTTTGGTTTTACTTTTCATCTGTCCAGTCTCTTTCTTGCCTTTTATCCTGTTTACTCAGAGTTAGCTGAATGTTTTGATGACACTATGAGTCTCCACCACAATTATAAACTCTATTGCTCTGTTTAATGTTTTAGTGTTTGTGCTTGGGTCACACACAGCATGAACTGCCTGTGGCCTGTCTTTATGCCTTATAACCCCGCTGAGAAAAGCCGTCACCATGCTCTGCTTTGCTTTTCTCCTCTCTTGGTATCTGTGTTTTGGTTCTCATATATTCTGCTTTTGCACATGTTACAAACCCCGTGGTATATTGTTACTAGACAGTTCTCTTTTTTAGATGTTTTATTATTTAATTATGCGTAAAATGTGTACGGGGTGGGGTAGGAGGGGCCAGAAGAGGGCACCAGGACCTCTGGAACAGGTGTGTTGTGGTTTGAATGAGTGGTGTTATTAGGAGGTGTGGCCCTGTTGGAGTAGGCGTGGCCTTGTTGGGGTGGGTGTGGCCCTGTTGGAGTGGGCGTGGCCTGTTGGAGTAGGTGTGGCCTGTTGGAGTAGGCGTGGCCTTGTTGGGATGGTTGTGGCCCTGTTGGAGTGGGTGTGGCCCTGTTGGAGTGGGTGTGGCCCTGTTGGAGTGGGCGTGGCCCTGCTGGAGTGAGCGTGGCCTGTTGGAGTAGGTGTGGCCTTGTTGGAGTAGGTGTGGCCTTGTTGGAGTGGCCCTGTTGGAGTGGGCGTGGCCCTGCTGGAGTGGGCGTGGCCCTATTGGAAGCAGTGTGGCCCTGTGGGGTGGGCTTTGAGGTCTCCTGTGCTCAAGGTGCACCACTGTGGCACGCCGTCTCCTGCTGCCAGCAGGACTCTCAGCAACTTCTCCATCACATGTCCGCCTGCGCACTGCCATGCTTCCCACCGTGATGGTAATGGACTGGACCTCTGAAACTGCCAGCCAGCCCCAAGGAAATGCTTTCCCTTATAAGAATCGAGTGGTCCTGGTGTCGTTCACAGCAATGGGAACGTAAGTAGGACAAGGTGGCTGTATTGCACTTGGCAGGGGAATTGAACCGTGGTCCTTTGCAAGAGCAGTTCCCCCTCTTAACCACTGAGCCATGTCCCCGCCCCCTCAATTATCTTTTCAAAAGAGATTTATCCTTTCATGCCTACTCTCACTTCCGGGGAGCTCCCCTGCTCCCGTGCTCTAGGTCACCCTCTGGCTCGGGCATGTCACGCGGCCTCCCTCCTCTCTCATTTCAGGCCTAACGAGCTGCAGCTGGTCAGCTCGAAGCTTCTGTTTGTTGGTGCGGGTCTTCAACACCCCAGAGTTTTGAAACACTGTCAACCACTCTTAGTGCGTTTTCTCTTGTTTCCTTAAAGGTGTCTCTCCACAGCCTTCGGCTTGCACGGTTTCTAACACGGTAACTGCTCTCCACGTAAACGTTATTTCTATCCTTACCACTGAAGACGCTTTTACCGTCCTCACCAGTTTTGTTATGTTGAGCTGTGATTTGGTGGTCTGGCTTTGTGTGTGCACATGTCCCTGGGTGCGCTCACGTGTGTGCACGCAGCTAGAGGTAAATCTTTAGCGTCTTGTCTTTTTAAAGATTTATTATGTACAGTGCTCTACCCGCATGTGCGCCTGCAGGCCAGAAGAGGGCACCAGAGCTCACTATAGATAGTTATTAGCCACCATTGAACTCAGGACCTTTGAAAGGATAGCGGGTGCTCTTAACCTCTGAACCATCTCCCCAGCCCTTGATTGTCTTTTTCTATCACTTCCCACCTTATTTTTAATTTTTATTTTTTGAATGAAATTTTAAATTTTTATTTCTTTATTTTGTTTGCATTGGTGTTTTGCCTGCATGTATGTCTATAAGAGTGTCTGATCTTAGAGTTACAGACAGTTGTGAGCTGCCATGTGGGTGCTGGGATTTGACCCTGGGTCCTCTGGAAGAGCAATCAGTGCCCTTAACCTCTGAGCCATCTCCCAGCCCTGCCCATGTTACTTTTGAGGCACCCAGAGCTCACCAATTAGATGTCTCCTACTCCCCAGTACTGGAATTACAAGCACACTTCACTATGCCTAGCTTTTTCACATAAGTTCTGGGATTCCAAACATAGATCCTGGTGCTTGTGTGGAAAGCTCTTTACTGACTGAGCCCTCTCCTGAGCTCTTTGTCTTACTTTTAAAAATGTCTCTTGCTCTCTTGAGTTTGTTGAACTTTTTTCAAAAAGTTACATAAAGTTACCATCAAATCCGAATGAAATTTCATTTTCTTCTCTGTGTTTTTCTGTTTCCTTTCCCCCTTTCTGTCATTTCAAGTTAACACTTGTTAGATTGCTTGGCATTACCTCACAGACATCCTACCTCTATCATGCCCGCCTGGATGCTCCCTCTTGTCTCTCCCTTGATTCTGAATTGTTTTTGTTGTCATGTGTGCTGGCTGGCTTTATGTCACCTTGACACAAGCTTTAGTCTCAACAGGAAGGAACTGTGAGGAAGAAAATGCCTCCTTAAAAATCATCCCAGTCAAAAATAAAATAAAATAAAATAAAATCATCCCAGTCTGTAGGCAAACCTGATTGATGGGGGAGGGACCACCAGCCCATTGTGCATGGTTCCATCCCTGGCCTGGTGGTCCTGGGTTCTATTAAAAAAAAAAAAGAAAAGAAAAGAAAAGAAAAGAAAAAAGAAAGAAAGAAAAGAAAAAGAAAAAAAAAGCTGAACAAGCCATGAGGAACAAGCCAGTAAGCAGCACCCCACCAAGGCCTCTGCATTAGCTCCTGCCTCCAGGTTCCCTCCCTGTTTGAATTCCTGCCCTGATTTCCTTGGATGATAAAAAGTGATGCAAAAGCATAAGCAGAATAAAAGTTTTCCTTCCCAAGTTGCTTTTGGTCAGGGTGTTTCATCAAAACAATAGCCTCTTAGCCAGAGTTACTATTGCTGGGAAGGAAACCTGGGAAAGAAACAGTTTATTCAGGTTATACTTCCACATACAGTTTATCACTGAAGGAAGTTGGGACAGGAGCTCACACAGGGCAGGAACCTGGAGGCAAGAGCTGTTGCAGAGGCCATGGAGAGGTGCGGCTTACTGGCTTGCTCCTTGTGGCTTGCTCAGCCTGTTTTTTTATAAAACCAAGGACCACCAGCCCAGGCATGGCACCACTCACAATGGGCTGGATCCTCCCTTGTCAATCACTAATAAGTAATCACTAATGTCTACATGAGCCAGCCCTGAGGAGGGTGTGAGAACAGGAGAGCTGTCCCTGCTCCTCACAGGCTGCAGCCACTTGGGAGAGTGGCCCGCTGCCTTGGCTGGGCAGCTCAGTGGAGCTGGCTCTGCAGCCACGAGTGTGGGTGAGCCTTCCCTGAGGGCATGAGAGCAGGAGAGCTGACCCTGCCTCCTGCTGATGGTGACAGTGGGTAGCCTAGTGGGCACAGTGCTGGAGAGCTCGCTCTGGTGGTGAGCAGCTCAGCTACCATCCAAGCACAAATCCAGGGCTCTGAGTTGGCCCACCTCAAAATCTACACCATCTCCGAATAGTTAGGACGTGTGAAAGGGCTGGTCTTGCTGATCTGAAGCTGCAGATCTCCATGGCAGAGGGCAACAACAGGATAACCAGGAGGAGGCCAGCTGAGGATCCAATATTGATGATGGCACAGTAGCCAGAGATCTCAAATCAGACCAGTGATTTTTGCAATGAACATTTGCAAGTGAAGATGTGTGGACAGAGGGGTCTACTGTGAGACACACTGTGACACACTACAGCTTCCACAATGAGATGTTTTCTATGCTTTGTATTGTTTGTTTACACACACACGTGTAACAAGAGTGTGTGTGTGTGTGTGTGTGTGTGTGTGTGTGTGTGTGTGTGTGTG
>NW_026596039.1:23424657-23445065 GCF_907164565.1 Psammomys obesus | reverse complement strand
GTGTGTGTGTGTGTGTGTGTGTGTGTGTGTGTGTGTGTGTGTGTGTGTTATGTTGGTACCAGGGGGAGGTTGCAAAAGTGAAGAGCAGATATGAGGGGTGGAAGACAAGTGGACTGGGGTGCATGATATAAAACTAAGCATCAATAAGGTTTTTTAAAAAGAAAATACCCCAGCCAGAACTTTCGGAGGCATTTTCTCAGTCAAGGTTCCCTCCTTTCAGATAGCTCCAGCTTGTGGCAAGCTGACAGTAACTAGCCAGCACAAGTAGTAAACTAACCCCAGCTCGGATAGCACGTCTTCACTGGGCTGTGTCCACGTTCACTGGTCTTTTCTTCAACAGTACCTTTTTAAAACATTGCTTTACTGCAATTTGTTTATGAATTTTGTGTGTGTGTAAGCCGCGGCATGCACGTGGAGGGCAGAGGACAACTTGCAGGAGTTGGTTTTCTCCTTCTACCATGTGGGTCCTGGGAATTGAATTCAGGTCGACACGCTTGGTGGCAAGCGCCTGTACCTGCTGAGCCATCTCTTAGGCTTTGATATTCTTAATAGCATTTGGAAGAGAGCTGGTGTGGGTGTCTAGACTGGTGGAGTTCATTGGAAACAGACCCTGTGGCTTTTAAATTAATCACAAGATTGTCATGAATGGATTCAAATTCCTTTGATAAACACAGCTTATAAGTTCAAGTAAATAGACACAGTTTCCTACAAGAAACAGTCAAACAGATGTCATTTTCAATAACAAACATCCAAAGGCTTAAACTCCAGCCAGCAGTCTTTGGCAGATAAACCTTAGAATATTGCAGGGAATCTCTGCCTTTTCTGGTAAATAACAACCTCGGCAAATATTTGCAGGGCGCTGGCTTTGCTCTACGTGTTTCTACACATATGAATTCATTAGAAACCCCATTTTGTAACTGCAAGCCAGGAGCAAAGGCTCAATGTAATTTAAAATGCCTAACTGCTGGCATCTGAATACTTGCGGCTTGCTTCTCCCTGAGCTGAATAAACAAAGGAGTAACAGCAGACACAGAACCTCACACTCCCCAAGCCAGTTGAGCCAACAGCTTCATTACACTGAATTTCTGCTGAGGTTTCTCATTAATCACAGCTGAAGCACATAGACTCTGATCTTAACTTTAATTATACACCGAGGTTTGTACAAAAGAACTGCTGGTTTTTAACTTTCCGTTTCTCCAGTGTGAGCTTCATTTACCTTGAGTTTGTATTCTGTCCGTAAAGGGCTGTAGGTGTCGGAAATGCACTTCCTGCTCTTCCCTAGTTTCCTCCCTTGAGATGTTGCGGCTTGGGATGTGGCCTAGATGGTAGAGTGCTTGCTTAGAGGGTATTTTGATTCCAGCACTTCCAAGAAGAGAAGATGGGCTCTGTAGTGGGCCTTTGGAGTACACCAAGAGGGGAAGTCTTACTGAAATGAGGTAAAAGACAGCAGGGGCCCTGCAGCCTGCAGGGGACAGCGAGGCTGGGAATCCAAGGTCAAAACAAGAACTATAGTCATGGCAGCCAGGGAGTGAGATTAACCTTATAGCCAAAATCCAGACATAGCTGAGATGATCTCTTCCTCCCCAGGTATGTGTGTGTCTGTGAGTGTCTGTGTGTGTGTCTATCTGTTTCGGTCATTTGCCCTCTTTACACTCCTGTATCCACGAACGCTATTAATGATCCTCCTTTGAGGATCAAGACGAAGACAATACCTTTCTTTGCCTCAGAATCCAGCCGTCTGGGACTTAGACTTCAGCTCACCCACTCTGGCAACCTCCCCCTCAACGCCTGGGCTGATCACATCCTGGGTCACAGGTGAGCCTGTGAAGCCTGTGAAGGTGAGCAGAGGGAGGGGCTGGAGCTGGGAGGGAGTAGCTTTGGTCCCTTGCTGAGGCCTTCCTCAGAATCACCAGAGGTGGATCAGTGGGTAAAGGCACTTGCCACACAAGTGTGAGTACCTAAATTTGGACCCCCTGAGGGGCCAACACAAAGCCAGACATGGTAGCAATGTCTGTAATCCCAGTTATCCTAGTGCAAGAGGAGAGATGGAGCTGGGAGAGTCCCTGAAAGAAGCAGGCACTCGCTCTGCTTCTCGACTGAAAAGGCAGTTTGACCCGCTGCTTCAGGTTGTCTCTGCTGTGAACTTTCTCGCCTGCTGTGATGGACTGGACCTCAAACTGTGAGTGAGAATAAAGCCTTCCTTCTTCAAGTTGTTTTTGCAAGGGGTTTGGTTTGGGTTTTGGTTTGGGTTTGAGGTTTTTTGTTGTTGTTTTAATCATTGCAGCAGGAAAAGCAACCATCTTGGTTATGTTTCTGTTGCTGTAGTAAAACACTTTGGGAAGGAAAGGACTTATTTCATCTCACAGTTCTACATCAGAGTGTGTCACCAAAGGAAGTCAAGGCAGGAACAAGAGGCAGGGACTGAAGCAGAGACCGTGGAGGGGTGCTGCTTACTGGTTTGCACCCCACAGCTGGAGCAGGACCACGAGCCCAGGGATGGTATAACCCATGGGGCAGGGGGCCTAGTTCCTCCCACATCAATCATTAGACAAGAAAATGCCCCCATAGACTTGTGTATAGGCTAACATCACAGAGGCATTTTACTAGTGTGGGTCCCTCTTCCCAGGTGAGTGCAGTCTGTGTCAGGTTGACCTAAAACTAACCAGGAAAGGAACGACGACACTGGTCACAGGTAAAAGAACTCGATCAGAAGATCTGAGCATCCTTCTGCCCTCCCCTGAGTAATTCAAGGTGCCCACATCCCGCTTTCTCTGCAGGCAGACTCCAGCTGCCCACAAGAGGGTGCTGTAGAACCAGGGATCTCAGGAGGCTATGCTTGGAGAGCAGAGACCTGCATTAGTTCCTAAAGGAGGAACCTTAAGAGGGTTGGGGAGGACCCAGTGACAGATTTTCTTCCCCAGGCAGCACCTCCTGGCTCATTCTCCACATTGCTGGATTACCTGTGTGTGCCTGTCCTTCCCTGAATCAAGCTGTGCACTCCCCAGGTCTGTCCTGTGGCCCTGAGGCCTAGCACAGATGAGGTGGAGCTGGCCTAAACTGGCTAGCAGTGTCACTGCTAGCAAGGGAGTACTAAAAATAGCAGCCAGGGCGTGCAGTTAATTTTATAGCCGGAGTCCAGACATATCTGTGGTGTACATCTGTGATGAGCTCTTCCTCCGTGTGTCTGTGTGTGTGTGTGGTGTCTGTCTGTCTGTCTGTCTGTCTTGGTCCCTTGCCCTCTTTTCACTCTGTATGTGTATAAGCGCTCTGGAAAGGACACCAACCATCAAACTGTCAGTTGGAATTTGGAGAAAAGGGGAGTGCAAACACAGGAGGCTGAATGTCTCTGCCAGACCCACTCTAGTTTTGACGGACAGCCCACATTAGCAAAACCGAATGATTAGGTAGAGTCAGCCCCGGCAGCTGTACAGTATGTGTGTTAATACACTGGGAGCCAGGGGACACTGGTGGGAGGAGATGCACAAGCTCTACCAAGAAGTGCCGCCAGCCTGGCAGACAAGACTGAGATCGGGAGGCGCTGGAGACAGCAGTGCCCCAGCACTGGCCCTGCACAACACCTGCTCGGCAGCAAAGCCCCTGCTCTCTGGCAGTTCAGGCACTGCATTGACATGGCCTCTACCTTAAGAGGCCATGTGGCTCAACCCCTCCAGGCCTCACTCAGTGACACACAAAGTGAACGAATTATCGCATGTGTGTTGAAATGTGGGTGCCATTTCTAAAAGGATTCACAGAAATAGTGATTATTTCTGCTTGCTTGGGGGGAGGTGGGAACAAGGGAGGTGGGGAAGAATTTCGGCTTTTTATTTGTTTGACTTTCTTTCCCGCTGTGAAGTTTGGGGCTTTTTCGGTTGGATGTAGTGACACATGCCTGTAATACAGCACTTGGATGTGAAGGCAGAAGAATCAAGAATTTAAGGTCAGCCTCAGCCACATAGTAAGCTCAAGGCTAGACTGGGCTACATGAGAACCTTCCTCAAGAAAAAGTTTGAAGGTTTTTTTATGATAAAGACATATTTTTAAAAAGAAACTCAAATAGAACATTATGTTTTAAAAAGACTATCTAACACACCCATTCATATGACAGAAAAATAAATGACAAGCTTGTAGGATGGCTCAGCAGACAAAGGCACCAACGCTAACCTGAGTGCTACCCCAGGACCTAGATGGTGGATGACTCCTTTGAAATCTGCTCTGACCTCCACTTGGCCTTCCTTCCCCCCTTCCACTCTCCTCCCCTTTCTCTTCTCTTTATCCTTCTCTCTCTTCTCCATGCCTGCATGATGATTCTCTCACGCACAGGAGCTCCAGCCCAGTGCCCAGGCCTCACTTAGGGCACCCTCCCATGGCCCTGAGCCCTGGGCCCCCTTGATGCAGTGGGGCATTTGGCAGTCAGGGCCAAAGTCCATCTTCTGGAACTGGCACAGCCAGCTGCCAACGGTACTCTATTTACCCATACTCTGCTTTCACCTGGGCTCCCCAAATCCTAGGGAGACGCTGAAGAGATGCTCAGCAGATATGAGCACTCACTGTTCCTGCAGATACCAGAGTTTATTTTCCAGCACCCATATCAGATAGTTCACAAGGCTTGTAATTCCAGCTCTGGGAGATCCTGTGCCTCTCCTAGACTCTGTGGGCACAACTCTAGTCACACACACTGTGGTGGTTTGAATGAAAATGGCCCCCATAGGCTAATAGGGAGTGGCACTATTAGGACACGTGGCCTTGTTGGAGAAAGTGTGTCACTGGGTCTGGGCTTGGAAGTTTCAGATGCTCAAGCCAGGCCCAGTGGCTCTTTCTCTCTGCCTCCTTTGGATCCTGATATAGAACCCTCAGCTATTTCTCCAGCGCCATGTCTGTCTGCACACCCCCGTGCTTCCCACCATGATGACAACGGACAAAATCTCCAAACTGTAAGCCAGCCCCCAAATTAAATGCTTTCCTTTATAAGAGTTGCCATGGTCACAGAGTCTCTTCACGACAATAGAAAAACCCCAAGATACATGTAAATGAGAAATAAGCCTTAAAAAGACTTTAGCCACATGTGTGTCACTCATGATATATTTCAAATCCATGTACTTATGCTTCTATAATTAAAAAAATAGGCAAATGTAGAGCTTGTCTGTAATGTCAGCTGCGATCCCACTGGGGAGATGGAGTAATGTCATTGCTGTGCACGCGTGAGAACCTGAGTAAAAAGCTGTATATGATGGGGTACCCTTGTCCCCCGCTGCACGAGGGAACAGGGGTAGTAAAGATGGAGGCTCCCTGGAGTTTATCAGACCAGTCAATTGGAATATTTCCAGGTGCAGGAGGGAACCCTGTCACCAGAAATAAGGTAGAGAGCAATAGAGGAAGACATTGGACATGAACCTGGCCTCCACACACTTACACACAGGCACTCACTCATAGCTGCACATGTATGTACATTACACACAGAGGCAGGAGATCCAAAGTGCTCAAGTGAACATATTTCAGATAAAGGCTGAAAGCTGGGCCACCTAGTCAGTGTATAGGTGGAACACCGGTACCCAGACATGGGAGCTGGATTCATTATCTTTAGGCCCAGGCCTAAATAATCTAAGTATTAAAATGAGAGGCTCGTGAAAGCCTGAGGCGGGCCTGAAAAGCCTGCAGGGATCTTGGGCAGGTATAGAGAAGAAGTTGTGGACACAGGGGACCAAGTCCAGCTCGTGCCCAGCCGGGAGTCCAGACACTGGGGCATGGTCTGTGCTGAACAAATACATCACCAGTCTCGGGCATGTTGATGTAACTTTTGTGGTCCATCTTTATCGTGATGCTGCTCTCCTTTAAAAATTAAGTGAATTTAGAGAAGACATTTATTTTATGATGGAACGCATTCCATGAGGAGGAAGAACTGAGCTGAATGGCAAGAGAGTGGGAAGGAGACTCTCGGGGAAGCTTCCAGACTCCCACATTTCATCACCCTGCCCTCAGTAAAAGAAAAATTCCAAAAATCATCCACATTTGCCTGGATCTGAGTTTAAACACTCCTGAAGGCCGTAAAGAAAAATGAATAGCTGATCTCGCTCTCCAGGGGCCGGGCAGTCACCAGTGCTACTGGATGACTCCTAGGGAGAGGCGAACAACTGTCTAGTCAGCCCAGAGAGTGCGCTAACAGCAGACCAAGCACACCCCACCACTCGAGTCTGACGTGGTGGGCCAGGGAGTCTGTGGGTTACTCACAGGAGCATGACTCCAGTGCAGCTGCAACACAGGAAAGCCACCTCAGCATGAGTGAGGCCTCCTAAAAGCTGCATGCCTGGAGTTTCCTTCGGGACTTGCAGGAGGCTCAGCATGGGATGATGGCTAATTCTTACTGTCAAGTTGATTGGATCTGGAATGAACTAAGAGACACACTCTGTGTGAGTCTGTGGAGGTGTTTCCACGATGGGTGAAGCTCCCAGGGCAGGTAGATGTGCAAGGCAAACACGCTGCTGTTCACCTGCCTGTCTTCACTCCCTGTTGGTGAGTGTGTCTACCCCACTGCCTTGATAAGCGCAGTTTCTTTAGCCTTTCAGCAGGGCTGAAGCCCAGAGGCTCTCCAGGAGGAATGTTCCCAGCCTTCAGCTCTAGAGTGGGACTGCTGGAGCATCCAGCCTTGTAGATAGAGGAGCTCTTCACTGTGTGGACAGCTAGCTGCGAGCTACTCTGCCCATATCACGGAAGCCAATGCAATACATCCCCTTTACAACACGTACTCTGTCTTGGATCTTTTCCTAAAGAACCCTGGCTAAGGTATAGTATTGTGTGAACTTCTTGAGGGCAGGCGTCCATGCCTCTGTCTCCCAAGTAGGGAATTTGGACGCCTGTTTGGAACTCTCATCTCCTTCCTTCTCTGATACTCCATCCTTGCAGCAGACAGGACAGTGCCACAAGGCCAAGTGGGCAGCTGCTGCCCTGTAAGGTGAACTCTCAAGGGCCCTAGAAGATTATGCGCCTCCACCCCCCACGCCTCCTCCTCCCACCCACACCTCCACCCCCCACGCCTCCACCCCCCACGCCTCCTCCTCCCACCCACTCCTCCACCCCCGACGCCTCCACCCCCCACACCTCCTCCTCCCACCCACGCCTCCACTCCCCCATGCCTCCACCCCCCACACCTCCTCCTCCCATCCACGCCTCCACCCCCCACACCTCCACCCCCCACGCCTCCACCTCTCACAGCCACTTCCGTTCCAGAGCAAGAGGTCTGGTTCCATTTGCAAATCTGACCTGCCTACAGAGTTATGCTCCACCTCAGTCCCCAGACTGGAAAGTCTGCTACTCTAACTCTCTCCCTCTGAAAAATGAGAAGGTGGCATTCACGGTCCCCATTCCTCTGTTTCAACCTCCTCCTCTTCCTTGTGTTTCTCCCTCCCTCTTTTAGCTCAAAAGAGATGGATGACTTACAAAGAGCAAATGAGTCAGAAATAGGGAAGCGGTAAAAGAGAACGATTTTGCCAAGTTATTATTCAGAGGTGCACTCTGGGACCGAGAACAAGAGCGACCCCATCAATCATGCAGCAAGCACCGGGGCCGGCGATCTGTGGTGTCAGCAGAGAGCCATTGCATGAGCAAGTAGGCCAGAAGCCTGGGGT
This sequence comes from Psammomys obesus, assembly GCF_907164565.1. Taxonomy (NCBI): domain Eukaryota; kingdom Metazoa; phylum Chordata; class Mammalia; order Rodentia; family Muridae; genus Psammomys; species Psammomys obesus. The sequence goes on along the minus strand of NW_026596039.1, from coordinate 23,437,446 downwards.
TACCTGCTAGCCACCACAGAAGAAGGAGACCCTGTGGACACACACAAAAGAGACAGTTAGCCCAGAGGTCAGAGAAGACATGCAGGGACCTGCTTTCTTGCACAGGTTAGAGTCCCTGCAAGTCCTACTCTGGACCAGGCTCAAAACAGGAGAGAGGAGGCCAGTAGGAGCCCAGTCTGGAACCTGCACCCTTGGCTACACTGATGGGTAGAGGCAAACATGACCTCATCTGACCAGATGGAGCCCTAAAGCGCATTCGCCCTGAATTCCACCCTCAGCACAACAAATGCGTCCTAAATGGATACAAGATTGAGGAGCATGTGTGAGATGCTTTTTCCCCCTTATATTTTTATTACGTACTTTAAACCTCACTTTATCATAATTTTGATGTATAGGTTAGCCCTGCATATTAAGTTGTAATTTTAATCTCCTTGAGGACAGGAACAGGTTTCTCTTAATGTACACACAAATCCTTCACAGAGACTTTTGCAATATAAGCAGATAGGAAGGAGGGATGGGCAGAGGGGCAGAGCCAACCAAATGGCCCAGAGCCACCATCCCTTTCCGCTTTTTTGGTGGCACTACAGTGTTGTTTAATAGATGAGTCTGTCTGCTGGAGTTCAACAGTGGACGGAAAAATCAAGATCTCTCCTCTGAGGCTCCTCATCTGTAAAACAGGAGATAACAGTGGCTCAGCTCAGGAAGAAAATAATAAAGGAGAAAAGCATTTGTGTACACAATGTGCTTAACGCAACCGCAGGGAGTGAGTGTTAGCCGGGGCTTCTGTTGCAGTGATAAAACAATCAAAAGCAGCTAGGGGAAGAAGGGTTCATTTCATCTTACAGCCTCTGGTCTGTCATCCACGGACGTCAGGGCAGGAGCTCAAGGCAGGAACCTGGAGGCAGGAACTGGTGCAGAGGCCATGGAGGGGTGCTGCTTACTGGCTTGCTCCTCGCGGCTTGCTCGGTCTGCTTTCTTATACACCTAGAACCACCAGCCCAGAGGTGGCTTCACCCACAATGGGCTGGGCCCTTCCACATCAATTATCAATTTAAAAAATCCCCACAGGCCAATATGATGCAAACATTTTCTCAATTGAGAGTACTTCTTTCCAAATGATTCTTTGTCAGGTTGACATGAAACAAGTCACAGAATGAGTTTCAGTACACATTGGTTGTCTTCTCTTCATCGTCACCTCTATCATCTTTATTGTATACCATCTTTATTGTTCCAGAGCCTGTGGAGTTAGCAGACAAAAGCCAAGAACACACGATTACAGAGTGCTGTTCCTCAAAGCAAATGCTCTGATAAAAGAAAACAGAAGGGAATGTGATCCCAGGGAGGCTTCAGGAGCTGAGTCAAACCTCACAATCTACTTCCCAAGAGGGAGTGATGCAGGGAAGCTGGGAGAATTCTGGGGTGTGCAGGCCACAGTGGCTTGTACCTGTCAATCACCAGAATTTGGGAGGCAGCAGCAGGAGGATCATGAGTTTCAGGCCAGCCTGGGCTACATAGCAACAACTTGCCTGAAAAATCAAGGAAAGATGGAGAGTACTTGAAGTAGTTTAATTATACATTGATTGATTGATTGATTGATTGATTGATTTTGGTTTTTGGTTGTTTTTGTTTTTGAGATAGGGTCTCACGTAGTCCAGCCTGGCCTCAAACTCAATATGGAGTTGAGGAAGACCTTAAATTTTGACCCTCCCATCTACCTGCTTGTCATTCCAGACTTGCTTTTACCGGTGTTAGAAATCAAACCCAGGACCTCATGCATGTTAGACAAGCACTCTACTAACGGAGCTACATTCCCAGTTATGGAGTTTCACCTTGATTCCTGGGTGGATAGAGGTCCTAGTGTCAGAGTGCAATGCATGAGATTGAGCATGCCTGAGCCCTGTGTGCTCACGAGCTGTCAATGATCCTTCCGGATCCTGTCTGCTCTGATCTCGACTGATGTCAATTCAATGACAATGGTGATTCAGGAATTTTCATACACTAGGTTCTTCAGCTGGGAGGTCCAAATGGATCCTAATCTCACATTTCCCCCTCCTCAGTCTGGTAACCCAACCACATTTGGGGACCTCATCAACACCTTCCCTTCCCAGAGAGTACACCTGGCTCCAAGGAGTCAGTAAAGGCAGCCTGCAGGGGGGTGGGGGGAGCCTGTGGAGTGCACCAGGACCAGACTGGCCTTCCCTGATGTCTTTCCTAATCTAGCTGTGGGAGGCAGAGCAGCAGGCAGCCCCTCCAGCCTGTAGCCAGCCTTGTGAATTCCAGGAGCCATGCATGCCCTTTTCTCTCCTGATTGCTGTGGAAATCTCCTGCTTGTTTAGCAAATGTGAGCCTGTGCTCTTCTGGCTCTGCCCCTCACCTCCAGAAGAGAAAAACAGAGGAGATCTCAGCTCTGAGGACACAGAGCAGGTTGTATAGTGGGTTGTGACTCCGACTGGGGAGATGCTACAGCTTCAGGGGCAGGAAGCAGAAAGGCTTCACAAAGCACCTGTCCTCCTAACCCAAATTTTCTCCCTGCAAAGCCTTATGATGCATGATCTGAAGCCCTCACTTCTTTATCAGAGGGTCATTCACGCAGCCATGAGTCTTTGTCCAGGCAATGAGGACCACAGTAAATCACAGCCCCAGGCCCACAGTGAGACAGAATGTACTGGCTCCTGTGTCAGTACCATAACACCAGTGCCAGCCCAGGAAACTGATGCCAGCATAGTGCCTCTTAGCAAGGGAGCAGTCATCAAGGTCAAGGGCACGGCAGGGCCAGCTGTCCCCTGGTTATGGTCTTAGAGGAGGAGTGGAATGTCACCAGCTTGGGAATGGAGAGGGGCCTGGTGGGGCTCTATGAATGAACATAGGTCCTGGCATGGGCCAAGGCCCATAAACCTGTAGTGCAGATAGAGTTACCTTGGGGATGGCTAAGGCCAAGTCAGGAGACCGTAAGAAAAGGGATGTAAGTGTGGTGATGGGGCTTAAGGGGAAGCTGAGGTGTTCTGACTTTGACCCTGAGCTGTAAAACCCACTGAAAGCTTTTAAAGCAAAGGCCTCTGCACTAAAATTCCCCGGGGGGGGGGGGGTGAAGCCACATCTGTATTGAAGACTCCACAAACTGACAGATTAGAGATGGCTGGTAGGGAAGAGTTAAAATGTCGCTGACTGAAAGCCAAAATTCTCTTCGGGCTATCTTCAGTCTCCTTGTCACTTGCTGCTGGCCTCTACTCTGACTGACGTATTTGTGACCACTGAAAACTTTTGAACTACATTCTCTTAGTGGACTGCCGCCTTCCACCAACCTAAAAACCAGGGATGTCACTAGCATCCAGAAATAATGGCAGAGATTTCTCCTCTTTGCTGTAACCCACCTACTTGATGTTCCCATCAATGTAGTTGGTAACTGCTCTGATTTGTGATTTTCTATTGTCGACATGTAAGCTTTCCATACTGGAGCACGTTACTCTAGGCAACCTAACCATGTTCCCTGCCCATGGTCACTGACATTTGGCTCAGAATAGATTATCTTAATCCTTTGAGAGCACAAGCTGAGATTTGCATGATGAGGCTGGGATTGGGATGGGTTCAGCTACTACCCAGCTTTGTGTGTTCTCCAGAAGGGGATGTGCCTACTTCAGTGCCTTCATTTGCTGATAGTTGTTACCAAGTCTTTGTAATGGGTTTTAGCTTTGTTTTCTCTTTGTTTTTGAGGGACAAAGTCTTGTCATGTACCCAGGCCTCACAAACACTGTTAAGAGCCAGTGTACTTGTAAGCAACTGGACTCCCAACTAATTGTGGCCTAGGTACTGCAGGTAATTACTCAGTCTGCAAAGGATTGTTCAGTGGTAGCAAAACACCAGAGACTATTCTAGAGGCTGTGGGTACTACAGTGATGAAAGTGTCCTTCCCTGCTCTCAGAGGACAGGAAGGTGCCTGAGACCAAGGGAAGCCTTGTCCTATGGGCAGTGCCCCAGGAGGCTGCCTCCTGGTCATAGGATGGCTACAGATGCTGGGGATCTTGGTCAAGATAGGAAGCAGTAGAAGGAGGTGACAAAACCTTATCTGTTCCTTCCTGTACTCTTCAGATCCTCCTTTACTTTCTACCTCTGGGGAGAATGGATTTTGGGCTGCACAAGAGTTTCCATGATTAGTTAATCAGGTCACTGTTTATCAGCTGGGATCACCCAGACTATATCAGGGTTAGGTTTGCAAGGGAGATGGAGCCATAGCAGTTTGAATGAGAATGTTCATCATAGGTTCATATGTTTGAATGCTTGGTTTCCAGTTAGTGGAAGTGTTTGGGAAGGATTAGGAGGTGTGGCCTTGTTGGAGAAGGTGTGTACCCAGTCTCTCTCTTTCTCTCTGACTGCAACTTACAGATAAGATGTGAGATCTCATCTACTGTTCCAGTGCCATGCTTACCTGCCTGCTCCCATGCTCCCCCATGATAGTCTTGGACTAACCCTGTGAAACTGTAAGCAAGTCCCCAACTAAATGTTACCTTTGAAAAGTTACCTTGGTCGTGGTGTCTCCTCACAGCAATAGAACAGGAGCAAAGACAAAGCCCACGCAGGTTGAGGCTGGGCTTCTGAGTAGGTAGAACATGTGATGGGGAAGAAATGACCTGGCCTCAGGGGACTTTCCGACTGGCCAGAGATAACATACACTGGAAGCAACCATGTCCATGAGAAAGTGAAAAAGGATATACAGGACCCAGGCATGATGGTGTTATACACCCACAAGCTAGCATTCAGGAGTCCAGAGTAGGAGAATCATTAAGCTCAAGGTCAGCCTGGGCTACTAAATGAGTTCAAGACCAGCCTGGGAAACTTGAGATTCTGTTTCCAAATAAAAAGTGGAAAGAAGGCAGAGGATATATCTGAGCAGTAGATCGTTTGCTTAGTATGCAATGGGTTCTGTCACCAGTATGGGGCACGAGGAAATGTGAGACCAAAACAGAAACAATATACAAGTTTATATACAATATACAAAATTGCAAGTTACTGGGAGGCCAGAACTGGAGAAATATGCCTTGCAGGTTAAGAGCGCTGTTTGCAGTTAAGACAGTTAAGAATAAGTTTCTTTTTATTCTGTAAAGGTTCAGATTTATGTTTGTATTCCTGCGTTAAATCCTTACAATAGTTAAAGAATAAGTTCCTATTTGTCCTATGAATCCCAGCGCTCAGGGGGGCAGAGGCAGGTGGACTTTTGTGAGTTCAAGGCCAAACTGGTCCACAGAGTGAGTTCCAAGACAGCCAAAGCTATGTAGAGAAACCCTGTCTCAAAAAACAAAACCAAAAACCAAAACAAAACAAAAAAAGGTACCTCAAGAGGCTAGGAGGGGCTGCTTTCACAAATCCTGATTTAGGGTGAAACAGCCAGCTTGCCAGTCCTGATTATACCCTAAAACACAGCTTGCTTTAATTGGACCACCTTGGATTTGGTCTTTTCTCCTTTCAATTCTCCGGGTTAACAGAGACCAATGTTTGTTGAGATTATACATGGAGTAAGTTGGGTAGAAACACACACGAAGGCACTTACCTAAGATTTTAAGAGAGGTGCTGTCTTGAGCCTTTCTCTGCCGCTGACCCTGCTACCACTCAGGAGTGTCTGAATCACTCATCAGCAGTCATGGTTCTCAGAGCCAGCTGTGGGCGTAGCCAGATCCTCCAAGGCTGGAGAGTTTCTAAGCACCAGGAGGGGAGCTTGGCCTTTCAGTTCTCCAGGACCAGCCAACTGGCTCTGACTTTGGTTGCTACTTCCATGCCTGCTCCTTACCCTGGGAAGGGCCCAAACAGGACTCCTCGATCCCATGCTGTCCAAGTGGAGGCATAAAAGGACTCTCTGCAAACAGGCCCCGCCTCTCTCCCAGGTGAAGCCCCAGCCCCATCGCCAACCAGTGCTAAGAGGACATTCACCCCCCCCAAGAGACTCTGCTTCCACAGATGCTCAGCACTCAGTCGTGAAGGGATTATGCACCATCTAGCAAATTATACCAGACTAGATGGGCTGGTGAAAGAAAAAGTCATAAAATATCCAGCTCGTCTGAGGTTATACTACAGGCCCAGAATCCAATTTTCCCCATTAAAAAACAAACTAACAGCCCCCCTCAGAAGACACCCAGAGGCCCAGGTGACACTAAGATGAACAAACAGTGGTGGAGAGATGGGAGAGAAAGAGAAGCAGAACAGTGTGTACACAATGAAATAAAGAAAGGCAGAACTGGAGACAGGAGGGCAATGATGGACATCCTGATGTGAGTAGCTTGTCCTGCCATCTGAGGCCATGGTGAGGTCCTGGCCCATGCTGCTGCCAAGGACCTTGTCTGGCTCTGTGGTCCTGCAGCAACAGGGGTCTGTGTCGATGTCCATAGCATATGTTACCACCAAAAGCCATGCAGATGTTTCTGGCCTAGAATGCTGCCTAAGCCATGTTGAGTCTGCAGGCTGTGCAGGGATGGCCACCCCTCACTGGCGGCAGCATGATAGAGGTGGCCCTGGTTGGGAAGGGAGATGTGAGTAAGCTAGCCCTGAGGGTGTGGGCAAGAAAGAGCTGACCCTGCCCCACAATGGCATGAGAGCTGGCAGGTTGACCAACTCAGCTACCATCCAAGCCCAGATCCAACATTTTGAGTTGACCCACTTCAATATCTACAAACTACTGGAGTTCCTGAAGGGGCCAGTCCTGCAGAAACAAAGCTGCAGAATCTCTATGACACAGGCAACAACAGGATATCCAAGAGGACTCCCAGTGAGGATGGATTGTGTAGCAGAAGTCAGAGGCCTTGAACCAGACCAGGGACTCATTTGCAAGTAAAGCTGTTTGGGCTAAAAAGTACACTATGGGACACAGTGTGACACAGCGAAGCCTTCATGGTGAGATTTTTTTTATTACTTATTTTTATTTTTTTGTTTCCTTTTTTGGGGAGGTTGACATGGGCAGGAGGGTGGTTATGGAGGGATGAGGAGATGAGTGGGAGTAGGGTACATGATATGAAACTCACAAAGAATCAATAAAAAAAACAAAATTTTTTTTTTGTTAAAGAAACAAAAAAATTAAAAAAAAAAAAAACAAAGCCACTTCAGTAAGTACATTTTAAATTTCAAAATGATTTTTACCTTTATTATTTTTAATTGTGTGTGTGTGTGTGTGTGTGTGTGTGTGTGTGTGTAGGTGTCAGACACCCTGGATCTGGAGCTACAGAAGGTTGTAAGGTCCCTAATATGGAGGCTGAAAAGTGAACTCAGGTCCTCTTTAATGTCTAAGTCATCTCTCCAGCTCAGGCTGGTTTGAACTTCCCTTCCTCCTGCCTTTACCTCTCCAGTGCTAGGCTTGCACGCGTGTGCCACTATCCTCAGTTTACACCACACTGCTGATCAAAGCCAGGGTTCCACGCATGCTAGTCAAATGCTCTTTCAACGGACTCCCCCTCCCCCCCCCCCCCCCCCCCCCCCACCATCATGGCATCCAGCTAATAAACTTGTAAGTGTCTCAGCTTTCTCTTTATCTGCTCAGTTTCTTCCCAGGCTCTTCTCAGTGCCTCTTCCTGGCAGCTAGTCTCTAAAGTGTGTTGTCCTTCAAAATCCAGCCCCGGGGAGTATACCCTGCTTCCCTCCCAACTCATGCTCTTTGGGCTTTTGTGCTCTGCTGTGAGTGTGTATGTGTACACGCAGACATGTATGTATGTTTTGTAGTGGCCTGTCCAAAATCTTGCCAAACTACATTCCTGGGGGCAGTTTCTGTGTCTATCCACTGACAGTCCAAGGTTTGGTCCATAGTGATTAGGGCCAAAATGATTAGCTCACAGTGATATGTACCCTCATGGTTTGTACCCTAACAGTAGGGCCAGTGACCCTTATTTCACTGGTCCACTGTTGCAACGTGCCCCTCGAAAGCTTAGCTGGGACTCTAGGACTCTGATCCACTCTCTCCTCTTCACACATTCTCCAGATCTCTGATTTGTATGGGATTCTTTCCATGTGATGTCCAGACTAGAGATCTAACCTCTTCTAGATTGGCCCTTGGCTCCCCGGTATGTACACAGAAACTTCCAGAGCACCATAGGGCAGGCAGAACTGGTCCACACCCATTTCTATCCATTCTTACAGTAAAGTCAAGTCACAAGCCTGCTCAGATTTGATGTTGGGGTGGGGAGAGCACAGATAAGGCCTTGACTATGGGAGGAGCATTCTGGGCTCCTAGGAGACTGCATAGAACCCTTACTTGCCCTTGACAATTGCTTAGTCACATTCTGTGGAGCCTGTGGGCTTGTTTCTAGAATGCTAAGATTTCCACAAAACCCAAGTTGTCTCTTAGACTATTTTTATTAAGAGCAAGAACACACACACACATACACACACACACACACACTGAAATGCTGCCACCCCTACCTGTAAGAATTTTTAAATTGAAGACTGAGGAGGTGGCTCAGTCAGAAGAGTGTGTTTTCTGGTTAAGCATCTGGGTAAGGATCTGAGTTCAGATCCTTGGCACCTGCAAAAATCTCTAGGGGTTAGAACTGTGCATCTATAATCCCAGTGCTGTGGGCAGTGACAGGCAGGCCCTGAAGATTTCCTGACTAGTCCTGTTGAGCTGTGAACGCCAGGTTCAGTAAGAAACCCTCTCAAAAAGTGTGGTGCCGGGACCAGTAGTTAGCAGGTAAATGTACTTACAGGCAAGCCGAACAGCCTTGGTTCAGTTCCCGAAACCCACACAGTGAAATGAGAAAGCTGACTCCCACAAATGGCCCCTTGACTTACACACCGACACACACACAGCATGGAGTGTGTGCATGCACACATTCACACAGAAATAATTAAATGTAAATTATATCCAGATGGTGGTGGCAGCAGCACACAGCTTTCATCCCAGCACTCGGGAGGCAGAGGCAGCAGATTTCTGTGTGAGGCCAGCCTGGTCTACAGAAAAAGTTCCAGGACAGCCATGTCTACACAGAAAGACCCTGTCTCGAAAAAAAATCAAGAAAAAAAAGTAAATTATAAATAACCAATAAGGTAGAGAAGCAGCTCTGTGGGAGAATGCACACGCGCCTGTACCACACACATGTGCATGCGAGCGTGCACACGTCGTAAGCTTTTTGTCAGAGGGAAGCTAGCATATGTGTTGCAATGCAGAGCACACACACCACAGTTTCCAGTCGCCTACCTAAGAGACACCTGGCTTAAAGGTGTCATCTCTGCAGGTCTTGAGTTCTACACCTTTTTCCAGGTGACGAGACTCCAGTGTTAACTGGCCAGAGTGGTAGAGTTCATCTAACCCAAAAGAATGATGGTAAAATGACCGAGATCTGGGCTGAGGGTGTACCTTGGTTGATGGGACGCTTGTTTAGTGTGCATGAAGTCCTGGGGTCCACCCACAGCACTGCATAGCTGACCTAGTGTGCTAGTACGTCTGTAATTCTAACACCTCCAGGGTTGAAGGCAAAGGCAGGAGGACCAGAAGTTCAAGGTCATCCCTAACTACATAGCCATTTTGAGGACAGCCTGGACTATAGGAGAACGTATTTCAAAAGTGAACAACAACAAAAACAAAAGCTGTGATCCTCAAAGGTGAAGCTCCTGGCGGGGTAGCCATAACCTCAATTCCTCAGAAACTAAAAACTAGGAAGGAATGGAATGATGTGTTTCAAGCTCAGAAATACAATGACTGCCAACCCAGATTACTTTGACAAGCAAAGGCTTCCTTCATAAGTGAAGGGGGGGGGGAGTTTCTATAATAAACACAAAAAGAATCCATGACCACTCAGACAGTACTAGGGAAGATACTTGAAGAAGTTCTACATATAGAACATCTATGAGGTCACAGTAAACCATGAACTGCATCAGAACAGTAAAGAAGTAAGTAGCTAACACAGAAAGAACAAAGATGGTTCAACACACACAAATCAATAAAGGTTAGAGACCTGCCCCACAGTAGGTGTACACTGAATGTCAGCCTCCAAATTCCCACAGCCGGCTATCCTTGACTTAAAGAATGCAACTATGGCCCCATCTGGGCTGATTCATTTTCCAAGCTGATGGAGAGGCCTGGAGGGCTGCTCGGGAGGGTTTGTTCCCTCTGCTGCACGCCTCTCCTCGCTGGCATCTCACACAACAGTTTTGAGCAATCTGTTCCTGGAAAGCAGAGAGAAGGAACAGATTGATGCATCGCCTGTGTGTGGCCAAGCAATTTATTTTTAATATGACTAAACAAGACACACACCTGCCTATAGAAACACAGTCACATTGATGCATCAGGGACTCAGATGGCCATTCAGGCAAGGAAAAGACAGAAGAGGCAGAAAAGAAGAGGGCTAAAGGAGAGGAATGGAAGAGCAGAAAAAGAAACAAGAATATAGAAGTGGAGGAGAAAGGAAGATAGGGGAGAGAGAAGATACAGCCCAGGCTAGCTCCTGACAGGTGAGGGTTCTGGTAGCATCTGTCAAGTGGTCCATATGCCCTTCATTCGGCGTTATTGGTACTTAAATCTCATCCTTAGACTGTCACTGCTGTGACCTCGCTGTAGGCAGCATGCCCCACCCCCACAGGGAGAAGCAGATCTCCAGGCTGCACCCACCATTTTTACCTCCGTAAGAAAGAACCTGGGAGATGTTTTATGAAATTGTTTTTCTTTTCTTTTTAGGAGCATGGAGGCATATGAAGTTTATGAGAGCCACCGGAAGGGGGGAAAGGTATAGAGGAGCTGTGAGGACAGCCTCTTGTTTAAAGTACCTGCTTTGCAAGCCTGAGGATCTGAGTTTCGTCCCCAGCAACCAGGAGAAAAGGCCAGCCATGGTGGCACATGCTTGTGATGCCAGCAGTGGAAGGCAGAGACAAAGGCCCTAAAGCTTGCCAGCCAGCCAGCCTGGCCTTCTTGGAGAGACTCTGTTTCAAACAAACAAACAAAACAAGAAAACAAACAAACCAAAACCCAAGGTGGATGGTTCTTGAGGACAACACCTAACACATGAACAAGACACACACACACACAAACAGGTCACAGGAAGGCAGAGAGAAGAAATGTTGATTCCTCCTCCCCGCACAAACCTTCTTCACAATTTTCCTGTTACCACAGCTGCCTTTACTGAATACCACCAGGTGTGTGGCACAGTCCACATGAGCATCACTATGGACACAAGAGGTGTGGACTCACATCATGGAGTCATCATTCCACAGGAGAGGTCATGGGTGACCAGACATGTACGCTCGACCCTTTATGGCCAAGTCTCTTGAAGATCTGCTGCCCTGAGAACAACGCCGGCTCACAGGCTGGAATGGCTGGGAGGTGAGTCTAGATGGGCTTACTCAAGGCTGCTGTAACCTGCTCCAAAGCATTCCAGTCCCTTCCCCCACTTCTCTCTCCAGGGCAGTCTAGGAAACTCGTGAGCCTCTGGTTTGGGGAAGCTAAGTGTCCTCCAGCCGACTCTCCTTCCTGAGTTAGAACGAGGGCTAGCATCACCATGAGCTAGGAACCTCATGAGTGGCAACCAAATTGATCCAGCCTGTTCACCGTTTTCCTCCCAACGCATCCTCTCCCTGAAGAAGCTGGGATGCCTTCAAAGGTGGTGTGATGCGCTCTGGGGCCCCATGGTTGGGTTCACAGCTTGAGGTGTGTCTTTCTCCATAGCAACAGCCTGTCTTGGTGTTTTCTAGTAATTCAAATTGTAGTGATTTTTTTCTTTTCTTTTTCTCTTAGCAATTTCATTCCAATCTCCTCAGTCTGCTTGAGTAGTGTTACAAAAGAGATTAAAGAGTCCCGACTGAAAGGGAAAGTCCATCAGACAGAAAAAAATCCAGTACAGGTGAGGGGAAGAAAGGGATATTCAAGCATGGCGGTGAAGCCTTGTTAGAGTGACATTCCACTGGTCTTCCCAAAGGATCATAGTAAAAAGCGACCGCCCCACCGCACCCCAGCAGGCGGCACCCCACACCCCGCTGACCAGATCAGTGAGGAAGTGGGTGCCCAGTCCTGGTCAAATCTCGTAGGGGCAGCACCCCGCACAGAAGCTTCACTGCACCTTGTGAGAAACGCTGTGTGGGAAGCCGCCCAACCCGGCAACACCCGGATTCTCAGCCGCCAAAATTTATGAGTATAAATTACATCAGTAGGGTTGGAGAGATGGCTCTGTGGCTAAGAGCACTGTCTGCTCTTCCAAAGGACCCAGGTTTAGTTCCCAGCTCGCACATGACAGCTCACAACTGTCTGTAACTCCAGTTCCATGGATTCTGACACCTTCATACCAATGTACAAAAGAATAAAGTCAAATCAATTATTTTTTTAAAAAAGGAAAGAATTACATCAGTAAACAATGTGCTGTCTGCACTCTTGAAAGGACACTCCATGGGTAAGAAGGCCTTCCTCAGATCCAAGCATGTTTGTGTCAAAGGGTCCTCCAGAGCGCCTTGCCTGGGACAGGCTGGGCCCTGGCCCCGTGACAAGGAAGGAGGAGAAGGGCGCAGCAGCCCAGCGGAAACACTGTGTGGCTGAGAACAGCGAAGAGGCAGCCGTTTCCAGCAGCCGTTGCTGTGGCTTGTCCACGGCAAGAGAGGCCTGCAGTGAGGGCCGTGGAGAGGCGCAGCCGGTGGGAGCCCTGCCCTTCCCGGCCGTCCAGCTCGGCATCCACGGCAGGCTGGCCACCTGCCAGTCCTCCCGGCCTCCAAGTGTACCTCACGCGCGCGCACGTGTGCGCCCATCCCTACTGCACAGCAAACACATATACACATTCACACACACACACCACACACATTATACACACCACACACACCACATACACCACACACATTACACAC
>NW_026596039.1:23348770-23424257 GCF_907164565.1 Psammomys obesus | reverse complement strand
ACATACATTACACACACACTATACACACCACATACACACCACACACATTGCACACACACTATACACACACCACACACATATTATACACACCACACACACACACTATACACACCACACACACCACACACATTACACACACATTATACACACCACACACACCACATATACACACATTATACACATACCATAAATGCACACTACACACATACACCTCAAACACAGACACTACACACACACACCACACATACACACCCTATACACACACTACACATATACCACACACACCACACACATGTACACCACAAACACAGACACCACACACACACACATACAGCACATGCCATACACACACCATATACACACAGCACACACCACACACACACATGCCACACACACACCACACACACCACAATTAAAAAGTAAAGCCCTTTTTCAAAATTATTCCTGGAACGGGAACAAGAAGCAGGAGGCTCGTCCAGGGAGAGAGGGCTCTGTCACACTGCTCAGGAGGAGCCAGGGCCGCGCAGGGCTCAGCTGGTCTCCGGCTGCGGATGGTGTGTGCTCCTGGGTGACCATCCTTTGCTGGCTGCATGATGCTGGCTGCTTGATGAACGTGCTCCTTCAAAACTGAAGGCCTGGCTATCAGGGCTCCTTCTCTGGGCAGAACAGCCGTATTTATTATGGTGTTACACTACCGAGTCCTGGAGCAATATGCTAAGTCGAAACAGAGAGACAGGAGAATAGTTAGGGCTGGGAGTTAGCTCAACTCACTGGCAGAGTGCTTAACTCGCACACATGAAGTCCAGGGTTTGATCCCCAGCACCACAGAAAAAAATGGCCCTGGTGATGCCTGTTTGTAACCCCAGCACCTGGGAGGCAGCAGAAGGAGGGTAGGAAGCTTAAGGGAATCATGGCAACTGAGGTGGTTCAGGTAAAGGCACTTACCACCAAGCCTGGTGATCATCAAGACTCATACACTCAGCTCCAGTCAGACTGTCCTCTGACTGCCACTTAGATGCCTTGGCGAGTATCCCTTCCCCACAATAAATAAGTACGTGCAAAAATAACATGATTAAGCTGGGCACAGTGGCATGCGCCTTTGATCCTAGCACTTGGGAGGCAAAGACAAGTGGACGTTTGTGAGTTCAACACCAGGCTTTTCTACAAAGTGAGGTCCAGGGCAGACAGGGCTGTTACACGGAGAAACCTGTCTTGAAAAACCAAAAATAAAATTCAACTAAAGAACAATTTAATCAAATTAAATTTTTAAAAGATAATAGCCATCGGGCTGGAGAGATGGCTCAGGAGTTAAGAGCACTTACTGCTCTCACAGACGACCTGGGCTCAATTCCCAGCACCCTCATGGTGGTCCACCACCAATCCATAACTTCAAGTCTAGATCCTCTTCTGACTCCGTTGGGCCCTGAGCACACATGCGGTGCACTTAGGCAAGCAAGCAAAAGCACTCATACATGTAAAATAAAGTGAAGATATCTTTAAACAAACAAAAAAGACAGTGCTCATTGCTTCTAAGAGCACCCCCCACAAGAAACATCACTCATGCACGATGAAATAAACTCACAGTTTACAAAATAACGCAGAGCAAAAGACATGTATGCCTGCCACTGACAGACAGCTCCCCAAGACATAAAGCAGCAAGGCTTCTAATACAATCCCAGTTACACAAAACACAAAAAGTTATGCCAGCAGGTACACACATACGTGTCTCCATGTATGTAAGATACCCACATGTGTCATCTGTTGACTATGTGCGTGTGGAGTTTGCCCACAGAGGAAGAAGCGGAGCCGGGGTAGAGCATGGCAGGGCAGTGTTCACATCCAGCCTCACGAATTATCTCAGCCTCTTAGTGAAAGCGTGAGCTAAAGAGAGCCAAGCAGATGATAGAAGGAACCAACGAGTGGGAGGGGCATGACACAAGTTAGCCAGGCAGTGGCTGCAGGTGCCCTCTTTAAAATATGAAGGCAGCACCGCCAACTCTCTGGCCTTGTAACAGGGACTGGCGATGCCGATTGACTGGTGATTGACCGGTAGCTTCTGATTTAGTATGTTAAAGAGGCACCTCGGTTAGCCATGTTTCCTGAGTTTGATCCCTACCACCAACGTCCCATGGAAAAGGAATACCAATGAGAGAGATAAACCAATTTTTTCTTCGTTGAGATGGGGTCACATGCAGCCTACATTGGTTTCAAGCTCACTGTGTATCCCAGAATGACCTTGGTCTTTTGATCCTCCTGCCTCCTGTCTAGGGCTTCCTGATAGCAGGCACACTCTGCCAGTTGAGATAATCTGGCTTAAGTACTCTACCAAACCTGGCTCGAGTCCCTCAGTAGCTCCTTAGGGCCATTGAGCTCACAGCCTGATACATGGAGACTGTAAAGGCTCCCACACTTTCCATGTATGTAGTTTAAAAGTGAAATACTCTACCAAATTATGGAACTTTTATTTATTTATTTTTGATAGTGTCTCACTATGTGGCTCAGGCTGACCTGGAACTTGCTATGTAGACCAGACTGAGCTTAAACTCACATAGCTCCATCTGCTTCTACCACCAGAGTCTACAGAAGTATTTGAGTCGGCCTTTTCTTGTGGCATTCTGACCCACCTATCATCCAGTGAGGTAAGCGAAGCTAACAGATTCCTCCTTATTACTATCCCATACCCAGCCCTGTCTCTTGTCTCTACTCACTTCTTTCTAGGGCCTCTGAGGCCAAGCCTCCCTCTCCATGACCTGGAGATTTGAGGGTCCTGGCTCCCCAGCCATTGGTTTTCACTCCCACAGGACCCTCCCAGACTCCATCCCAGCTTTCTGTTCACATGGGTCATGATGACCTGTGCAGGCCCTAGGCTGAGAGCTGATTCCCGCTCTCCAGCGGGACAGTATTCCCATCTCTGCTCTTCCACTCTCGGAACGCAGAGAGGCTCCTTGTCTGTTTTGCTTCACAACATTACCCTCAGAACCTGGCCCTGGAACTAACACACCGTTGCACTCAAAGGCAGGGCATCAGTGCTTGAAATTAACCAGTTATCCTCCATAAACTAGAGAGCCCTGAAGAAGAAGGTGGGGAACTCATTCTGTCACAGAGTTCAGCGTGGCAAGCTTGTTGAGCGCCGCCTGCACGCCACACAGGTAGTGCTCAGTCCATGCCAACTTCCCTGTTAGAATGGCCCCACCTAACTCTGCTGGCCCCCTAAAGGAAACCAATTATCCAGCCCTTTCCCTGGTGCCTGTGATCACCATAGAAATATCACCAGTAGCCAGTGCCAACAGGATTAGCTCTGCAAAGCGTTTTAAAGTTTAGCTGGAAAGCCTCTGCAAATGTCAACAGCACCGCTCTGTCTCGTGCAAACCAGTGTTCCAATCAGCAGGACTGCCTTTTCCAGCTCATGGAGCAATGACATTTTAAAAAGTCCCCACATAATCGCTTCTCTGGAAGAAAAATATCAAAAGGCAGAGAAGAGGCAATAGCAATCTCAGCTTCCAACTGCACACAGCCTGCAGTACTTACTGCAGAGAGAGGAAGGCTCCAGGCAGGCACCTTTCTTAATGCTGTGATCCGATGCATGACAGCAACTTAAGGAAGAGAAGAGGGCGTGAGGGAGGGAGAGAGAGGGAAGGAGGGAGGAAAGATTTAACTTTGAGAGTTCAAGAATGTAGCCTATCATGATGGGAAAGGCATGGCAGCCAGAGTTGGAGGCAGCCAGTCACATCATATCCACAGTCAGGAGAGAGAGAACTTCCTCCTTTTCACTCAGTCCAGGCTCCCAGCCATGGATGGTGCTGTACACACTAAGAGCAGATCTTCCTACCTCAGTTAACCTAACCTCACAGACGCACCTGTGAGTCTAAACGCCTTCAAGTTGATAAGTAAGAGGAACAACCATGATGCCCTATTTCCTTATTGGGTAACTAGCCTTGGGCTCCACTGGGGCTCAATATCCTAGATCGTAATGGCCTTTGGGGGTCAATCAGAAGAAAAAAGACTGCTGTTCTTCATGTCACATATCTTGAAGCTCTTCACTTCCTCCTGACAGCCAGGTGTAATGACACAATGCACATTTCTGGAAATTTCTCAGCTAAAGGAAGAAAATACACCCTTTATTTTTATAGGGGGAGGCCATTTGAGGTGTCTGTCTGTTGGGTTCCTGGCATAACAGCTGGAAGTCCTGGTGGGATTTCCAACTGGAGTTCCTAATGAAAATGACACACTAGGACTTTCCAAAGAAACTGCTAAAGGAGAATAGCTTGAAGTGTCGCATCAGAGTTGCCACGGCTGGGAGTGAGTAGTGAGGTCTAGTGAGCCAGGTCTAGACGAGATGTTAGATTCGGGGTCAGCTCTCAGCCTGGGGTCTGCACTGGTAGCAGATCTCAGGGGGAGTCAAGGGGAAGGCAGAAAACTGAACACTAAGGATGTAGTCTCTAGCCCAGCCACCAGCGGCATAGAGCTAAAGATCTGAAGCTTGTGTTTTCAGTCTAGAGAACCAACTTCTGAGGCTTCCGCATGTTAAGGCAGCACCCAGCCCCTGAGCTACCATGGCACTCCTCAGACATCTAACCTTAGACAAGACAAGCTGCTGTTTCTAGAAGCTTAAAGGCTTGGTTCCTGGCAGAAGCCGGCTGCAGAGTTTCAGATCATGACCTCCACCATCCCTGGGTTCCAAGACTAATGGCCCACCACCATCATTTGATGAGTTTTATTTGTGATGAGGTCTCATGTCTACTCTTGACATTGATGTGTAGTCAAGGATGACCCGAACGTCGTCTTCTGAGATTTATTTATGTATTTGTGTGCGCGTGTGTATGCGTGTACATGAAGTGCACTTGCGTGAAGGTGCCCTGGGAGGAGCTGGGGTTAACAGGAGGTTATAGGTTGCTTGGCGGGTGCTAGAAACTGAGCAGTTAAGTGCTCTTAACCACTGAGCTACTTCCCCAGAGCTGACTTTGAACTTCTGGTCTTTCTGCATCTATTTCCCTGGGGGAACAGGCATGCTCTACCATGCCGGGTTTTAGGCAGAGCTGAGGAATCCAAGCCAGGGCCCTGCCCATGTTAGACAAGCATTTGACCAATTTAATTGCCTCTCAGCCTAATGTTGTTTAAGACAGTGTTCTATTTAGGCCAGGCTTGCCTTGAACTCTGTACACAGCAGAGAATGACATTGAACTTCTGATTCCCCTGCCTCCACTCTCAAGTGCTGGGGTCACAGGTGTGGACCACCACACCCAACACCTTGTAAATACAAATGCTCAGGACTCCTCCCAGATGCAACATAATCTAGCAGGGTGTAGCCTGGGTGTCAAAGTTCTGCATGTGCTTCTGCCATGCTCTAAGCTTCCCAACCTTCTATCCAGTCCAGGCGTCACCAACATAAGACTCCCGTAAAGCATTCTGTCTAGTCACTTTACCTAGGCCTCTCCCTGGGTCTGGACTCATGGACCCCAAAATACTTTTGTTGTTTTGAAACAGTCATTGGCCTGGTATTTACGAAGACAAGGCTGTTCCTGAAATTGCCAAGATCGTCCTACCTTTGCCTCCCAAATGCTGAAATTACAGGCATACTCGATTGTGCCCAGCCTGAAAAATCCAGTTTTTTCCCCTTGTGTACATGTGTGTGTTATTCTTAAGGTTTTGCATGTGTTGGGGAGCACATGCGTGTGAAACACCAGGGTTTTAAAATCAGGGGTCACTCCTTATCACTCTTCCATTTTACTGACTGCACAGAGGTTTTCTCAGTCAAAGCCAGAGGTCAAGGACGGGGCTAGTCTAGGGTTTGTCTCCTAATCCAGCTTGAGATCTTTTGTCTACTTCCCAAGGCTGGGATTACAGGCAGACTACCACACCCAGAATTCTGGGGTCTGAACTCCAGTCATTATGCTTATTCCAAAAGCCCTTTAACCCCAGCACCCTGAAAATCTGTTTTAAAGCCAGGTTTTTGTTCTGGCTAGGTAAGCTCAAATACCCACAACTGTAATAAAATGTTCTGGTCTCATGTTATCAGACAATTGGTGTTCTGACATGCTGTGACCTTGTTTATGTGTGTGCTATTGGAACCATCATTAGAGTGTAAGTTTTAAGAGGAAAGAGGCCTTGATCTGTCTTTTGAGGTATTCCCAGCACTGAGAAGACTGTGAGCAAACACTGAGTATTTGATATATGAGTACTGCTAAATGAACAAATACAAGTGTTTCTTCGATTTTTTCACTTCTACCCTGTAAAGCCAGTTAGGGATGACATAAAACTTTAGTGGCTGGCAAGATAGCTCCTGGAGTAAGTTACGGTGCTTGCTACCACGGCTGATGACCTGAGTTTGGTACCCAGGTAGGTGCCTCATGATAGATGACCGCCACAAATTGTTCTCTGACCTTCACATGGGTGTTGTAGCATGCATGTGCTCCTCCCCACCACATAACACACAATAAATAAAAGAAAATATATACATATATGAATTCATATGCATGCATGCTAGTGTGTGGGCACGCGCACATGAGCGCGCGCGCGCACACACACACACACACACACACACTTTTTATTATGCTTTTATTACAGATCAGTGCTATTGTCGAAAACAAGTATTTATTGTATTTGGAACTTGACTTTCTTCATTCACTCATCAAGTGTATTTGCGGAGACTTGAAAACACAGATAGTAAGTATGGTTCAGGAGAAAAGAGTGTCCACAGGTACCCTGGGGAAGCTCCCCCATCCCTGCATGATGTCTGCTTCATTTCAAGCCTTACCCAGCTAACAGCCTCGGGCCTAGGAAGAATCCTGTACAATGTGTTTCCTCAGAAGTCATGATGCTGGCTGCTTTTATTTGTGCACATTCAGAAAACATTTACTGTTTAACTACCAGCTTCCAGCAAGTGCCCTGGGGGATTTAGCGAGAGATTCTGAAACATCCTTGCCTGGGAGGTAATTCTAGTTAGTGAAGCTGCCTGTGGAAGTGGGCAGTTCCAGGATAGCGTGATAACAAGGATACTGGCTCCAAGATGCTGAAAGATGTACTATTAATTTCTGTTCTGCTGGGGAAAACGCTGCCAACTGAACTGTGCTGGGCTGAGGGTTATAAGACACATTCTGATTTCAGTGTTATAAAAACGGAGTGGTGGTGGTGGGTGGCGCTGGGGTGGGGATGTAGCTCGGTCGGTCGAGTGCTTGCCTAGCGTGCAGGAGGCGTGGCGGTGAGCACCTGTATCCGAGCACTTGGGAGACAGAAGCAGGAGGATTAAGAATCCAAGTTTGTTCTCAACTACATAGCGAGTTCCAAGCCAGCCTGAGCTATGAGACCTTGTCTTAAAACGCACACAGACATAGGCACAGACATAGACAGACAGACACACATGCACACACAGACACACACCTGAAACAACAAAGCCCGGGGGGGGGGGTGTTAGCAGTGGGTAAGGATTCAACTGAATATTTCCAGGTTCTTGGCCTTTTAGCCAAAGAGTTAATAATAAAGGCTCACATAGATTTGAAAAAAGAAAAAGAAAAAAAGGCAAGAATATTTTATTTGGAGCAAAGCAACTGTGGATTAAAGGATAATACACTGTCAAGATTGCCAGCAGTGCACAGATGCAGATGCTCAAGGTTCAAGTACAGTTTGGGGCTTCCTTCTGTGGTGTTCAAGGGAAGGAAATGGTGGTGCTGAGGGGAATAGTTTGGGTGGTTCTCTATTTTGAATTATAATTGTTCCTCTAGCGAACATGTCCTTTCCCGTGCTCCAGCTGATTTTAATCACATGCACACCCAATTATGCATAAATAGGGGATTCTCCCTAAAAATCTATTAGAGCACACAGCTTTGCCTTACTGTGCATGCCCCCAAAACCAAGTCAGGCCAGACTGGCTTTCTGTTCTTCACAGCAGGACACACTGGGGAAACCCTTGAATAGAAAGTGTTTACATTTGACTGTTACTAGGATGGGGAAACACATACTGTCGCTCAGCCTGGTAAAGGTGATGGGTTCTGAAGGTCGCTGGGCATATGGTTTAGAGAGGGGCGTGCTAGCTTAGTCCATGTAGGTACAGCGTCAGGCTGCCGAGCGCATTATTACAAAAGGATGTGCGCATGACCTCAAATCAAATGGTCCCAAGGTGCTAAACCAGCTCCCGTACTTGTCTGCCTCAGGTGCACACATTTTAGAATTGATGAAACACGTAAGACGGGGAATTTCACACTGTAGGCACATGCAGCATGTGTTGGTTTTAATTGAGAACATGACACAATCTAGAATCACCTGGGAAGACCCTTTGTGAGGGACTGTCTAGATCAGGTTGGCCTCTGGGCCTGTCTATTGGGAAGTGTCTTGATGGCACTAATTGGCATAGGAAGACCCAGTCTACCATGGGAGGCACCATTCCCTGGGTCTGCGTTGTGCACTGTGAAAGAGGGAGCAAGTGAGTACAGAAGCATGCGTGCCTTCCTCTTCTGTCTGTTCTTGACTGACTGTGACGTGGCCAGCTGTCTCAGGCTGCTGCTGTGACCGTCCCACCCTAACCGGCTGTAACCTGGGACCGTGAACTAAAATAAACCCTATCTCACCTGAGTTGTTTCTGTCAGGGTATTTTACGGCAGCAACTGAAACAAAAGTAGGACACAGCATAAGCCAGAGAGGAGGATGCAGGAGGGAAAAGCTGCTGCTAAGATTCCAGAGGGGAGCTCCAGCTCAGAACCCAGGGTCCCTGGGGGAGCACTGTGGGCTGAAACTTGAGAGATGAGGCTGGAGGGGGAAGCCAGGCAGATCTCCAGAAGCCATCTAAGCCATCTAACCAGGCTTACCTGGTTCGCATCTGCAGTGTCTTTTCAACCTCGAGTGTCCTGTTGTGCAAGGTACTCTGTGATCACACCTAAGAAGCCATTTTGAGATGTGTGTTCTCTGTCCCAAGAAACCACTTTAAAAAGAGTGTCACCGATCAGACAGATGTCTCAGGGATTAAGAACACTTGCTGCTCTTCCAGGGGACCAGAGTTTGGGGTTCGGGGCCTGCTTCCTGCAACTCCAGCTGCAGGTGCTCCTGATGCCCTCTTCTGGTCTCTGTAGGCACCTGCGTTCCTATGCGCACATTCACACACAGACACACACACAAATACAATTAAAAGAATAATGAAAAGTTTAAATCTCAAAAGGGATTAACATACAGACTTATGAATTTGTATATCTTGGAGGGGGTAGGGATTGCATTTTTGATATGCTAATAGCATAATAAGACAAAGTGAAAATTTTCTCTTCTAGTCCTGCCTTTCTCGAATCTTTCCATGTCATTCTAGAAGCAATTTTCCTTCCTAGAAGCAAGTCATATTATGAACATGTTGGTTTCCCTTTCATTGCTATTTAATACACTTATGAACAAATATTTGGCTTTCATATATACATGCACATATATATATGAATATATACATTCAGTACATAATATATATGGAGAGAGTGTTCTTTTCACTCTAATGCATTTGAAGTCTTATGATTTAATTTGCCTATTACTGGATCTCTTTTTTCTGTCGTTGTTGTGTGAGACAGGGTCTCTTGTAACCCAGGCTGGTTGGCCTCTGACTTGCTATATGGTCCAGACTGGATTTGAACTTCTGATCCTCCTGTTTTTACAACCCAGGTATTCTGTGGATTTTTTTTTTTTTTTTGGCTTCTTGCCAGATTTCACTGCATTCCACAGTGTTTATTCTCCCTTTTGCTCTACATCTTTTGGCTTCGTTTTATTATACTTATTTCTAATGTTGACGGGTGAGTGTGTGGGTGTGTGTGCGCATTGGCACATGTGAAGAGGTCAGACACCAGCTCCCTCCAGAGAGCACGTTGGCCTCTTCCTGCCACCACGTGGATCCCAGGTAGTAAATTAGGGTCCTCAGGCTTGGCAGCAAGAGCCTTTACCTGCTGAGCCACCTCTCATCCTTCAGCTTCAAAGGTTGGATGGTTCTTTCTGGTGTCTTCCCTGAGAGTCACCATCTCTGGGCTCATCTCCTCCTGTGTTTCTTTACTTTGCTCCAAATCTCCAAGCACGTGAAACCACTTCCTGGTGGGAATTCCTGCACCATGCTTTCTAATTTTCTTCTTTAAAGCACCATTCTTCCCTGAATCCTCTTTACCGGCACTTATATTGTCCCCTTATATTTTAGCTCATCAAATCTTAATGTATATTACTTATCATTGAAGCAAATATTTCCTTTAAAATATATATATTCATTGTTTGTGCATGTGTGTGTGTGTGTGTGTGTGTGTGTGTGTGTGTGTGTGTGTTGGGTGTACTTTTAAACTGTTTGGGTTTCTTAGGCCTCCATCTCCTTTCCAACCTCCCGACCCTAGGTAGGAGGGACAAAAGGATAGAAGGGACAGGGGACATAGACCTCTTTAGACTTATTTCCTGATGATTAGGGTTGTTTGGTTCTTTGGGGCAATCCAAATCTGATAATTGGGATATCCCGCAGTCCAGCTAACCAGCAAACCAGCGAATCAGCAAACGAGGCAACAGCCCTCTTTATTCTTGGAGAAACATCTCTCTCAGAACGTCCTCAAAGCATTCCCGACTATCTCCTCCTCAAAAAGTCTCTTCTCTTTCTCTGTGCTCTACTATTTATACCCTCTCAGAGTCCTCTGAATTAAGAGGTAGCAAAGACTCCCCTCTCTGAGCTACACGAGGCTGTTATCAGCTGTGGATGTACTAAAAGCAGCTCCATATCCCACACTTGGGATTAAATTAAAAAAAAAAAACATGTTTATACAACATAATCGAGTTTTTAAAGAAACCAAAATTTCTACTACATGTGTGTATGCCTGCACATACAGGTGCCACAGGCATTTGAGTAGACATCAAGGAAAACCTGCAGGATTGGTTCTTTCCCTCCATCATGTGGATCCTGGGAATCAAACTCACATTGTTAGGTGCCTTTATCCCCTGAGCCATCTCACTAGCCCAAAGTCAGTATTTCTTGTCCTTTCTCATGGACCTTTGGTGTGAGAGCGGTCAAGGTTTTCTTCACATTGGCAAAATTTCTCTTGTGAGTCAGACATGATGGATTTGGAGTCTCTCCAGTCCCAGAGAACCCCAGTTGTCATAGAAACAGATGTTATTTAGTCCTGTGGCACTCACACCATCAGTGCGTGCTACGCTGCAAACATTATGCATCCAGATGTGCTAACCGTCCCTGGGTGAGGATTTCACAGGCTGTCCCTGACACTGCCCTTCGCGGTGTCCTCACCCCCCTTCTTTCATTATTGTCTCCAGCAGGTAACTCCCTATTCATGGTGGTGACTCTGCTATTTGTACCTCAGGTCTAGTTTAGGTGTATTTTATTTAAAAAAAAAAATAAGCTTATGTTTTAATTCCTCACTTTCTTCTTGCTTTGGGGTTGTTTCCAGCAAAACAAGAAGGGAGAAGGGATTGATAATCTTATACCATTTACAAATCAGCTGTCATATTAGAAAGATGGTTATCAGTATTGGGGGAGGGGTGGAGCAGAAAGGAGGCAAGAAGACCAGAGGCTGCTGGGTCTTTGGGGAGTTTGCTTCTGCTCTGGGAGTTCGGAAAGGGACAGGGCGGCTCCTGGATACGAACAAGAATGGCATTGATGTATGTGCCTCGGGCATACGGCTGGTTTACTATGTTGTGGGGTGGGTGGAAGGGCTGGACTATTCCAAAGCTGCTGATGTGGCTTGGGACTTTGCATGGAGCTGGGCTTCCCGCTCCAGTCTGCAGCCTCCTGTCATCGTAGAAGCCACATCCATTTGGTGGGCCAGGCCCTCCAGGAAGGTCAGTTCCCACCCTTCAGAGTTAGGAATGGCCGCTGCAGGCTTTTCCACGCCAGTCCTCAGACCCAGGGGCCCCTGTGCGTGCTCGGTGCAGTGTCCTTGGTCCTACTTCCCGGCGCTGACTCAGGAGCAGAGGTTGCACCTACCCACCCGGCTCCAACCCCGCTTCCTCCTAGGCTCCATTTCTTGACTCAATGTCTCTAGCCTCACCTGCCCCAGGGCCCCTGCACAAACTATGGCGACCCACAGCAGCATTTGCTGCCATCTGGTATAAGCTGTTCCCTATCCACAGTACTTTGCTATGTCCTGAGTGACTGCTAAGCTAGCTATTGGTGCTCTGATGATTTTACTTTAACAAGAGTATTATTAGATTCTCCCGTCCTTAGAAATTCCTGTTAAAAACAAACTCCCAGAACTACCGGGCCAGCAAGACACCTCAGCAAGGAAGGCATTGCTGCCAAGAATGGCAACCTGAGCTTGATCCCTTGAACGCACATGGTGGAGAGAACAGACACCCAAGTGTTGTACTCTAACCCCCCCCCACACACACACTCCATGGTCCATGTATACTAACTTACACACAATAAAAAAATGCATAAACATAATTTTAAGTTTAAAAATAAACCGCAGAACTGTGACTCTACCCTTTTTTCAAATGTTCTACTTTCACTTAAAATGGTGTTTCTAGCTGAGCAGTGGTGGCACATATCTTTAATCCTAGCACTCAGGAGGCAGAGGCAGAGGCAGGCAGATCTCTGTGTCTGAGACCAGCCTGGTTTACAGAATGAGTTCCAGGAAAGCGAGGAAAAGAAAAGGTAAAATGGTGCTTCTAGGGGGCTGGGAGTGTGGTTCAATGTTAGAACACTTACCAAACATACAAAAAGCCCTGAGTTTGAATTCTAGCATCTCAGAAAACCCAAAATCAAAAACGTAAAATGATGTTTATACGAGCCAAGACATTTGGAGAACTTCAAACACTTGGCAGGGAGCTGAGGATTTAGCTTAGTGGGTAAGAGGGTTTGCCCATCACACACAAAGGCTTGGGTTCAATTCCAGCATCACAGAAATTGAGCTTCATGTTGCATACATGTAATCCCAGCACCTGGGAGGCAGAGGCAAGAGGATCAGGAGTTCAAGGCCATCCTCAGCTACATAGTGAGTATGAGGCTAGCCTAGGATACATGCGACCTTGTCAATAATAATAATAATAATAATAATAATAATAATAATAATAATAATATATAATATCATCAACAACACAATATCAGGAGGCTGCTTATGCTCTTGTAGGAAAGAAAGAAGTCACAAAAGAATTTAACTTTAAGCACATTAAAAAACAAAATTGGGGGGCTGGAGAGATGGCTCATTGTTTAAGAGCACTGGCAGCTCTTTCAGAGCACTGGGGGTCAATTCCTAGCTCACAGATATCTGTAACTCCAGTTGTAGGGAATCTGATACCCTCATACAGACTTACATGCAGGCAAAGTACAAATGCATGTGAAATTTAAAAAGAAAATAATTCCTGGGCTGAGGGGACAAAATAATCCATGAAAAATAAATTGTGAGGGCCAGAGGCAGCCCTGCCCCCATCCCTCCCATAATCACCCCTACTTCCCTTCTAAGCCACTCCAGAGCCACATGTTTTTGTAATCAAGTCAATGAAGGATGTCTTGGCTTCTATCCCCGGACTGAGGAGGTAAATATTCTCTTGAGGTCATAAGGTAAGTGTGTCTATTCACAGGAAGCTGAGCTATGAGTGCAGTTAAAGAGAGAATATTAATTTCTTATGCAGTCAAGTATTGTTTATGAGACTGTATTTTTTTCCTGGAAATAATTAGTCTTTGGATGGAGAAACATACTATATTCCAGACACACTGTTGGGCAAAGCAGCTACAGCGGAAAACTTCCCCACTGTGCACCCACACACGGGCCCCTGAACCCCTTCCGGGATGAACTTGCTGCTGTACGGTGCTGTAGAGTGGCAGCTGGCAGTGGTAGAAGAGAAATGTGACCTCTCATTGCTGAGAAAGAGAGAAGATGGCTTCAGGGGTCACTTGTTAAAGTCATTTTTATAAAATTGTGTTTGTCTCTCTGTTTCTCTCTTAACCCAGCTATCACCCAAATGATTGAGACTCTTAGATTTGTTTAATAAGCTTCATAACACAAGAACTGAACAGTTACTGTGCTATCCTTAACCCTCTAAGCTAATTTGGCTTCCTCCCAGTCTACAACCCAGAGATATTTGCATTTAGTAGCTTGCTCACTCCAGCTCCCTCTCCTGAGGTCTCCTGGACCTCTGCCTGTGACTGAGTCCCTCGCTTCCTCTTCTAAGTACTCCTACCGTGGCTGGCAGGAAGTCCAGTCCTATTCTCTCCCCTGCTCAGTGACTGGTGCTTTATTAGCATTTCAGGGGACAATTGGGGAGCAGTGTTTATACAATACTGAGACAGGAGATTCTCAGAACAAGGACTGCAACCAACTATGGGGGGTACAGAAATCAGCATTTGAATTATACATTAACCTTATGCCTACAGTCCCTCACTAGTTTTAGGAAGGTATGTTGTTCCTATAAGTGGATAAGTGTTTGTGGAGAAAGAAGTGATGAGCCACAAAATAGCCAGAAAGAGAGAAGGGGAAGAGTGAGACAGGACCATGATTCAATCCCATGTGAAATCAGTCTTTGTGTCTTCTTCAGTGGAGGGCTGAAACCTGTGCTGATCAGTACTTGGGAAGAGAGTCTTGATTGGAGAATTACTGAGATGAGGTTGGCCTGTTGCATTTAGTAGCTTGCTCACTCCAGCTCCCTCTCCTGAGGTCTTCTGGCCCTCTGCCAGTGGCAAATCTATAGGTTGGTCTGGTTTGATAATTGAGCCCAACCCATTGAGGGCAGAACCATTCCCTAGGCCAGGCCTAGTGATAAAAACGAGCAGCCAGCATGGCGGCATTCATTTCTCTCTGCTCTTGACTTAGGATATTATATGACTACTTAATTGAGTTCCTGCCTTGACTTTCCTGGAATGATGGATGGTAACCTGGAACTGTCAGTTAAGTAAACCCTTCTTTCCCCTATGTTGGTTTCTGTCAGAGTATTTGTTATATCAACAGAATCTCTCTCTCATTAAGTCACAGTTCACTATAGGCTTTCCAGACTTCTGTGGTTTAATGGCGCACCCACATGGAGACCACCAGGTCTAAGAGGCCACAGTTCCCAGGACAAAAACACCTGGTGGTGGTAGGAAGCCTTCTGGCTCACCTCCTCCAGAACAAACCTGTCCCAGGAGTTTCAAATTTATACGCTTAGAAAAAAAAAAAAAAGACAAGATGGAAATAGCTACCGTGTTAACTGAAGTCTTCACATGTTCCTGTCTTGTGAGCATTATAACTTAGTGTTGATTTATGCTTTCTGAATGACTAATTTTGTTTTGCTTTGTTTTGAGACAGTTTCTCTGTGTAGCCTTGGCTATCCCAGACTCATTTTGTAGACCAGTCTGTCCTCGATCCACAGAAATCCACCTGCCTCTGCCTCCTCAAGCTCTGGGATTATAGGTGTGTGCCACCATGCCTGGACTGGGAACACGACGGTAATGAACACATACCTCGAGAAGCCTTGAGAGGTCATCTGGTACATGCCCCTGCCATTTGAGAGGCATGTCTGAACCAGACACAGTGTCTGATCCCACTGCATCAGAGCTGCCCCCTCAGAATGGAATTTGAAAAGGAGTTCGATTTCCCCATTCTCCAGGCTCCAGAAAATAGGACCCCGTGGCTTTATGGAAACTGGAGCAGATGGTCCCTCCATAAAAACACCTGGCTTGGGGGTAGGCAACATCCCTTTAGGTGCCATCACCTATAAGAGGGAAGTGCTCTCTCTCTCTCTCTCGCTCTTTCTCTCTCTCTTTCTCACGCACACAAAAACATTAATTTGAGACATTTATTTATTTATTTATTTACTTGTTTATCCAGACAGGTTGGCCTTGCACTCATGATATTGTCAAAGGTGACTTTGAATTCCCAGTCTTTCTGCTTCTAGCTGGGTACTGGGATTATGGGAGTACAACACCATGATTTATGTTTTTCTGGGGACAGAACTCAGGGTCTTGTGCATTCTGGGCAGGCACCCTGACAAACGGGTTGCATTTAGATAAAATATATTATTTTATTTTTAACTCTGTATGTGTGAGTGTGTGAATGTGGGTGAGAGTCTTTTCTTTGGGGCTATGGAGATGGCTCTTTTGGCAAAGGGCTTGTCACAGGGGCATGATGATCTGAATTTAACACGCAAAACCTCGAATTTTAAAGAGCTAGGCATGCCAATGTGCACTTGTAATTCTATGTGACTCCCTGGGGCTGCCTGACCAGCCAGTCTGGCCTAATTGGCAAGGTCCAAGCCAGCCAGCGAGAGCCTGTCTCAGAAAGGTGGGGGTGGAGATGCTTCAACAGTTTAGTTTATAGCACCTATTGCTCTTGCAGAGGACCTGGGTTCAATTCCAGCCTTCACATGGTGGCTTACAAAACTCTAACACCAGCTCCAGGAGTTGTGATGCCCTCTTCAGGCCTCTGTGGTCACCTGGCACGTGGTGCACAGATATATACAAAAAAAAAAAAATCCATACAGGTAATAGCAACAGCAATAATAATAACAGTAAAGTCTGGGAGTGGCAGCACATGCCTGTAAGCCCATCATTGGAGGGTTTCAGGGACAGAATGGTCACTGGGGCTTGCTGGCTGCCAGCCTAGCTAAGCAAAGGTGAGCTCTGGGTTCAGTCTGAGACCCCCTGTCTCAAGAGAGGAAAGCAGTGAAAAGCAGGACACCTCAAGTCTTCCTCTGGCACACACATGAACATGCCACACTCTCATACACACTTACCCATACAAACACACACACACACACACACACACACACACACACACAAAACCAGGTAGATAGCTCCTGAAAAATGATATCTGAGGTTGACCTTTGGTCTCCATACATATGAACACACATGTACACACAGTAAACACATGTACCCCCTACACACACATACACATTCATACATAGACTCCTTTCCTCTGTGCCATCCCTCATAGCACCGTGTCAGGGAGTGGCTGAGGTGAGACTCCCTGGGGTGTGTGACCCCTTAGGACTCCTGGACCTTCAGAAAGGCCTGCTTCTTCCCAGAAGGATCCCTCCTCTTTCCAGTTTCCCCAGGAGAGCTCCCTCCATTTTCCAGGTTCAGCTTACTTCCATGGAAACACTTGAGCATCAGGCTGTGCCCTGGGTTGTGGTCAGGACTGTAGCAACTAGGATATAGGCCCTGTCCTCAGGATGAGGCTATTCTAAGGGCCAGAGGCCATGACCCAGGAATAGGGTTAGTGGAAGTGGAAAGCATTGTCACCAGTATATACAGGGCACCCAGTAAGAGCTGGAGAATTATGGGGACAGACCAACAGAAAGCCACAGCAGGCCTGGGCAGTGGGGGTGGAGAGGGGAACTGGGACAGAGGGGTGGCAGAGAGCTAGGCTTCCAAGTCTGTGGTGATGGTGAAGCACCTTGGCACTAGGCTGTGAGGGCACAAACATGAGGTGGGGTTTAGGTGTGTTGACAATCAGGCCCCAGCAGAACATTAAGGTCCTACCAGCTGTTGTGTGTTTGGCTTTGTGGCATAGAAATGCCATCCAACCTGGGGCTGTGGATTTAGAAAACACCAAGAAATGGGTGGTCAAGGAAAGCTGACAGAGATGACGGGAGGGAAGAGCCGGGCAGTATGGGAGGTGACTGTGCTGAAAGGACTAGAGAGGCCTGAAAAGTGAGGGAAGTGGTGTGGGGAAGAGTTGGGCTCTTTGCAGCTACCCCTGTTCCCATCCACCCACCTCCTGGGAGACCAGCTCTTGTCTTGTCTCCACATGGCCTGAGTGTGTGGCCAAACCTTGGTCAACTATAGTCCTGGGTCCCACTGCTTCCTTCAGTTGGTTTAGGGATGGTTGTGCGGCCCTCAGAGCCCAGGGAAAGCTCCCAGGAGTGGATGTGAGTGAGGGTGACAGGGAATTCTAAGGTAAGATTCCTCTATTGGGCAAGGCACCCGTAGCTTAGATAGAGCAAAGTGAAGACATGGAGTAGGCACTCACACAGCCACTGACAGCTGCAAGAAAACACATGACACCTGAGGATGAAGCCTGAATTAGAGATGACAGGCAAGAAAGAGACGCAGAGAGAGAGAGAGAGAGTCAGAGTCAGAGAGACAGAGAGACTGCAAGCCCATTGCAAAGTTGTTCTACAAACAAGCCAGTTTGAGCTTTGGTACAAGTCTTCTCACTCCTGGCAACAGGAAGCCCCTGGTTAACTCACAGGCTGAGGAAGCTCTGACCTGGGTCAATGGCCAGGACACAGGGTGGGGGCAGGAGCAACAGAGTCTCCATCTTTCGTCTCCCTGAGTCCCTCTTGTCTACAGAGCAGAATTAGAGGAGATGCTATTTTCTATTTTTAGTCTCTTTACAGTTTTTTTCCCCCTGTCCTCTAGGGCAGTACAATTAACATACGATTAAAGGAGCTCGCTCACTAAGGAGATGCAGATAGAAAATAGGTTAGACTCTCTGCTTACTGCTGTCTAGATGTTAGGGTGCTGTCCTCACAAGCTGGGGACAGAGCCACGCCCACCAGGTCATGCACATGCATGCTCTAAAAACCACACAGTCCTTCCTGAGGCCTGTAGTAGGACATCACCATCAGTTCTGGTGTTCCAGACTCCTTCCTGCTTCTGCTGCCTTTCCAGGAGCCTACCCTGTTCCCTGTGCCTTCAGCCAATGTATTTTGACCTTTCCCACTGTTTG
This sequence comes from Psammomys obesus, assembly GCF_907164565.1. Lineage (NCBI taxonomy): Eukaryota > Metazoa > Chordata > Mammalia > Rodentia > Muridae > Psammomys > Psammomys obesus. The sequence continues at coordinate 23,405,676 of NW_026596039.1, read as the reverse complement.
GGCTTTTTCTAACAACACCTAGGTTGTCCTATTATTAACCCTTCACACTTTTTCCATGCTAAGCTGCTCTGATTGGAAGACACATTCTGAAAAAGTATATGCAGTGTTTGAGTTGAGGTCTGTCACTGGGGTCAAGGCCTAAAGGGTCAAGTGGGGAAGGTTCAGCAACAGAAAGGGTGAGCACAGCATGAGCAGGATCAGGTTAGGATGAGGTCCAGGACGCCACCAGGTTTCTCCCATCCCGCCAGTGCTTCAAGGTTTCCAGGAGCTCCACCATCCAGCTGGGTTCCTCCTCCTATGTGACACAGGTCCCATTTATCACTCCCCAGCTTTACATCAATGTCTATCTGTCTCTGTCTCTCCCTTGTGTGTGTGTGTGTGTGTGTGTGTGTGTGTGTGTGTGTGTGTGTGCTTTACAAATGTCTAGAGCCTTGTCACTCCGAGAATGATGGTCCCTCCTCTCCTGGGTCCCCTGAGAGCACATCCTTTCCTCAAGTGGGCCCCTTCTCTGGCTGAGAGGAGCTTCATCCTTTCATCTTGTCTCCAGATATTTCCATTATCCCTCCATACCCGCCTCCCTCTCAGATGATCCAGCATTATGAGTTTGCACAAAACAAAAGCCAGGAGAGGGAGGAGGCATCTTCTGGGGTGCTTGGCAACAGCAGCCTTCAGGCTGAGTCTCTGAGAAAACGGAGCTCCATAGCTGCCCACCTGGGGAGGCAGCGTCCGCAGCAGAAGGAGTGCAGGGGTAGAAGGCAGGTGGAGGAGGGCTGACCCCTCCAGCCCCACAGCCCTGCCATAACCTCACACTGGTCACCAGCAGCCTTCTGGGAGCAATGGGACTTGAACTTGGGAAGGCAGAGCTGTGTATTCATTCTGTTCACTTTACCTCAGGTTAGGGCCTGGCATATACAGTAAGTGTTCAGCAAGTGTTTAAAGGGGTGAAAACAGAGGGAGGAAGGCAGGGACAGTTTCTTTGTTTTGTTCTTTGTTTTTCTGTTTCTTATTTCGCCTTTAGTTTCTCCCAGCTGAAGGAAGAGGGTAAGAGCAGCTCTCCAGAAGGGCGTTCCAGGCCAGGGAGAGGAAAAAGTCATCAGCACCACTGAGCATTGGTGATGACAGGCCTCGCCTTTCCTTGGGGATTTTGGAGCTGTGACAGCACACCTGAGGAAAACAACTGAATGAGAGCAAGAAGGTAATTCAGCTCATGGTCCTGAGGCTTCAATCCTTGGTCACAGGCCCCATATTCTGGGCTGTCATAAGACAGAACATTAGAGTTACCAAACATGGTAGAGCAAAGCTGCTCTCCCATGGTGACAAAAAGCAAAAGGACATGAATGGCTGAAGGCAAGGTACAAAGGCTGGATGCTTTTATGTCAACTTGACACAAGCTAGAGTCACAGGGGAGGAGAGGGCTCAATAGGGACAGCACCTCAATAAGACTGGGCTATAGGCAGGTGTGGAGGGCATTTTCTTAATTAGTGATTAGTGGAGGAGGGCCCAGTCCATGATGGGTTGTGCCATCTGAAGTCCTGGGTTCTGTAAGAAAGCAGGCTGAGCAAGCAATGGGGAGCAAGTCAGTGAGCAGCACCCCTCCGTGGCCTCTGCATCGGCTTCTGCTTCCAAGTTCCTTCCCTGTTTGATTTCCGTCTTGACTTCCTTCTTTGATGAACTGTGGTGTGGAAGTAAGTAAGCCAAATAACCCTTTCCTCCCCAAGTTGTTTCCATCATGGTATTTCATCACAGCAATAGAAACCCTAACTAGGACAGTACACCCCACTTCCTCTGTTAAGCCTTCCTTCCTACTTCCTACTACTTCCCAAGAACCTACCGTCTCATGACTCCACCAAGGGACTGATCCATGGATTAGATCAGAGTCTTTATGATCTAGCTTCTTCCCCACAAACTCTACCCCTGAATACTGCTTTGGAAACCAAGCTTTCAGCACATGATATGTGTGTGTGTGTGTACATGATCTATATGTACATATGTGCGTATCTATATAAAATTTTTAAAGAAAAGGAAAATGTTTAATTTTTTAAACTTAACTATTGTAACAAAAATAAATGACAGACAACCTTGAATATTTGTACATTGTCTTCGTATAACAATAGCAGTGCTTTCAAAAGACATTTTGTAAGGGATATTAATTTCACAATACAATGTTTCAAAATTAGGGCAGCATTAAGAACATTAGTCGGAAACATATGTCACGATGCTGAAGGGATGTATTGTTCTTTATCACATTTACTATGTTTTTTTATTCAAAATAACATGGCTTTTAATGAGTGGCAATTATTTCTTGTCCATTTCAGAGATTTCTTGAATCCAAAGAAAGATCTGTGTATCCTTTGAAAACATCCTTCCACATCATGGAATGATTCACCGTCTTCATTGAATGGCTTTACTGGGAGCTTGCATTTTCTGTCAGCATATGAACTTTTAGTAGGCATTTCATAGCTAAGCCATAAAAGGAACTGATAGAGGATTTATATATGTGTGAAAAAGTTCTGTAAATTAATAAGACAAGTCCAATAAATACATGGGCAAAACATTCAGAATAGCACTCTACCAAGAATGGGGGTCCAAGTGGCAAATGAGCACATGAAAAGATTAGCACTACAAAGAAGGGCTAAAATCACAGCCTGACACCATCAAGTGCTAACAAGGATATGGAACAGCTGAAACTCTCTTATACTGCCAGTGAAATGGTAAATGGATATACTCCCTTTATAAAAACAGAAGTGCCATGAAAGCTGAATATAGCCACATTCATAAACTGGACTCTGGGTATATAACTAACAAGTTTGTTTCTGGATCTGCCAGAAGTCACATTTGGGGATCCTTGTAGAACTCACAAACTGGAAACACCCAAATATTTACCAGCAGTGGATGGCAAGGGAAGTGTGCATTTCAGGCAGCACAACTGTATAGGCGAAGAGCAGGAATACAGCAACACAATAGCATCTCACAAACACAATGTTGAGTCGAAGATGCCAGACATTGGGTCCAGGCTTGATGAGTCTGTTACTGTCAAGTACAAAGGCAGGCAGGTCTTGAGCCTTTGACGATATAATCTAAGTCAGGCTGGTTGTGAGCCTCAGGAAGGAGGGACTGAGCATCTGCCTCCTGTTCTGGGCCTCCCTCATCCCGGGTTGTTCACTCTGATGAGTTTGAATTGTATGAGGTTGGCTGAGTCTTCACTCCAACAACAACAGGGCTAACTTTTAAAAGGAAGGGTGGAAGAATTGGAAAGTCGACATTTGTCCCAAAGGGCTCAATTGGTAAAATCCACTGTCCTTAAGAGCCATTTCCTCCAGGAAGCTATCCTCAATTCTTCCTGACTCCCAAGAAGTCTGAGCCTTTGCTTTGCTGAGTCTCTTCTAGGCACTATACATTCTGCCTTTTATAAAACTCTTACTTCTGCCAGGCATGATGGTGCACATGTTTTATCCCAGCACTGGGGAGGCCCATTTCTGTGAGTTGGAGGCCCGCCTGACCTACAGAATTCCTGAACAGCCAAGACTACACCGAGAAACCGTGTCTGGAAAAACTGAAACATTGTTAATAAGTCTCTGTACCTTACAAAAATAAGTTTCTGTTTCCTAAACCCAATGTGTCCCCAAACCAAGTTTATCAACCTATGCTGAACTTGTAACCCCATGTGTATACCCCCTTCACCTTGCTTAACCCCTGAACAGCTTGATGACTCCCCTTCCACAAGTATTCTTGCACTTAACTACCTCACAAGGAGCCTTGAGCCCTGAGTTCTCCCACTCTTCTGTCTCGGTACTCACAGCCAATTATCTCCACCACTATTTTGTCTCACTTCTAACTCTTCCCCATAAAAGAGACATCAAAAGCCAGTGAGGGGATGCTCTCTGAAATCCCAGCTTACCATGGGACAGCTGTCTGCCTAACCTAAATAAAGTTTGTTTAATCAGGCAGTTGTGGAAATGTTTTTCTTCTTAGGTCTAACACTTCTTGCTGATAAAAGCAGACTGAGATTGGGAGATACATATGTTCACTGCATAATAATGACAATCTGATGGTGTGCAATTTCTTTAAGATATTTATTATTTATTTATGTGTGTGTGTGTCCATGCACACGTGCAGTTATGTGTGCATGCACCAACAGGCCAGAAGACGGCATCTGATGTCCTCCTCTAATACTCTCCCTGAAACTCCTACTTGTGTTTTCTCAACTAGACTGCAAGCTAGTAAGTCACAGGGTATCTGCCCACACAGGGCTGGGATTTAGGAATATGTAAGAGCTTGTTATGTGGGTGCTGGGATCTGAAATCCAGTCCTCTCGATTGTATGGTAAACACTCTTAATGGCTAAGACATCTCACTAGCCCCAGTGCTACAGCTTCAGTCTGGAATGTCCTAGCACAGTATGCTGACTGCTTGGTTTCCAGCCTGTGGTACTATGGTGAGGCAGTAGAGCCTTTAAGAGGCAGGAGTGAAATCATGGGGGTGCGACCTTGAAAGGGCCTGGCCCTCTCTGCCTCTCTCTGCTTCCTGACTACCATGAGATGAGCAGGCCATGATGTACTGTGGTGTCATGAACCCAAAGTGACAGCACCAGGCAATTATGGGCTGAATGTTCCAAAACCATGAACCAAAATAAACCTTTCCTGTTTGTGAACCATTTACCTTGTGTGCTTTGCCACAGTGAAGGAAACCTGACCAAGCTGGCTACAATTTACTCGGTTCCTTTAGTGGGCCTAATGTAGTGCTCAGTACTTGCCTGCCTGGATAATTTTTCTTCTGAGACATGATCTCATACAACACAGGCTGACTTCACACTCACTGTAGCTGGGGAGGGTCTTGAACTTCTGGCCCTCAGGCCTGTATCACGACAGCCTGTCTATGTGGGGCAGGGGATCAAATGCAGGCTGTGCCTGCTACACAAGTACTTTACCCACTGAGCCTCATCCTCAGCTCTGGATTTTCTTAATATCAATCGGTGCTGTGAGAAGACCACAGCCACCCCTTAATGTAAACCCACCTGCCCCACACTCACAGACCCCAGAGTCATTACAGAATGGAGTCAGTGTGAAGCCTGCCTCCCACCCCACCCCAACCCTGTGCCCTCTTGAAAAGTAGACTGGGGAGTAAGGGACAGGGACGGAAGAAAGAGGAGGGAAGGGCAGAGAGAGTGGGGTGGGAGGGTGGGGAGTGGGTGAGAAGGGAGGAAACTGGAAATGGCCCCCCTTTTTCTGTGTGTGGAGAAGCACCTTGGCAGCCTGTTCCACACACTAGAGAGGGTCCATCCAGCCTCGGGAAGCAAGGGGTGGGGACAGCTTCCATTTCCCTTCCCAGCAGGGATCTGGCTGGAAGAAAACATAGTTGTCAACTCAAAGCCTGCCTGTAAGGGGCCGCACAGCAGGTCTGCAGCGGAGGCTGGGTTAGTTCTCAGTTTAATCCAATGTTTACTTTCTTTCTTCCACCCCCCTGGTGGCTCCCTTTGAAGAGCTGCCTCAGGGTTCATGTTGCAGCATCAAGCTGGGATAGAAGAGGCATCTCCCTTTAGTAGCAGAAGTCTCTAAAGCAGCTAAGCCCTGAGGGTGCCTGGCGCACAGACTCCCACACAAAGCTGAGAGCACAGCAGGGTGGGGCTGCGTTTGCAGCTGCAGTGTGAGTAGGAGACACACCCAGGCCGTGGGCAGATACAAAACTGCAGTTATATGGGTGAATAAGACGCCATAATATATGGCGTGTGACATGCACAGACACGTCCATGAGCTCCAATGCCAGTTCAGGTGTATGCATGCACCCATATGACATGCATGGAGAGAGACACTTCTGTCTTCATGAACACTTCATGCATGCCTCTTCATAAAGAGGCAGTGGCTTCTGAAAAGACAACACTGTCCTCAGCTTCCTGCCAGTGACAGTCTACTGAGGCTGTCACTGACATGACATGTCCCTCCTGGTGGCCCATTGTCTCCATTCCTGCCACAGTCCCAGTCTCTCTAACTCCCTTCCTGCACAGCGGGAAGTGGAGTGAATTCCTGCTCTGTTTGGACCCACTCTTAAGTCCTTCCTACATGCCACAGTGGAGTCACATGAGTATCAGGAAGATCTGACACCATTCCCCTGCTGAAAATACAAGCCCAAGTTCAAAGCCCTGGGCCTTCCTTATAAGGCTAGGCTCCTGATCCTGACAGCCGAGGGTCCCCAGGGGGAGGCTGCTAGCACATTAGAGCCTAATGTATCTGCTCTTGCTGGATTCTTTCCATAAGGTCCTTCCATCCCTTCCACCTTTCCTTGCTGGACCTCTGTTCATCTGTCTTCTAAGGCTCACTGGAGCCAGTGTCTCTCCACTTCGCCCTGACATTCAAGGCTGGCCATTGACTATCCCATTGTTTTTACAGCCTTTGCTGGCTTTTCACAGGTACTTGCTGTCTTTGTCCCCTGAGTGCTCATGAGCCTCTCCCACTCAACTCCAAGCACAGAAGATAGGGTGGCACCAGTTAGTGGTCCTTCCTGGCCAGGAAACCCTCAGACCGCACAGTCTAACTTTTCTGAGCTCAGCACCCACAGTGACAAAGAGGTCCCACTAACAATGCTGGGAGTTTTAACACACATGGAAGGATGTTATTAAATGTATCTTTTCTCCAAATTGAAAATCTGAGAGGGTCATAAGACTTAGGAAGTCACAAAGCTCAGAAAGTTTCAGAAATGTTCAGGACTCACCCAAGGCTATGACTGCCAGGCAGAGAAAACTCTCAGATCAGTTGACCTCAGTGCAAGCAGTCCAGGGAGCTCCAGGGAAGTTTCATAAGCTGTGTTGGTAGCCACCTGTCATCAGTCACTGGTGCTGAGTGGATCCTTGAGTCACTCAAACTCTTATAAGCAAGTCCTCTCGTCCACGTTCCTGAAACTCACGTTAACTCATGTTAACTCACTGGTCACTACTCTAGACTTGGGTGGAATTGTCTGTCTTTTCCTGATACCCTATCTGAGGTGAAGATATATTTGTTCATGACTCCACAGGAAAAGATCCACAGCAGATGTCTACAAAGAACTCAGCAGAGCAGCTAACACATGGTGAACACTGCGCAAACAGTAGCCATGCTTGGCGTTTTCCATTTCCATTTTTGTTTCAGTGGAGACCTTCTACTGTCTCCTGACTTCTCCATCTCCGACCCAGCCTCCTCAGTTCTGTGGTTGGCTCCCGGAGCTGGCTCACTGAGAGAGTAGGATTGATTAACTAAATGGCTTCTTAGGCTTTTTTCTAGTCAGGGATTCTGAGCTGAATAATACTCTTCCTCTCTGCCAGCCTCCCCAAAGACTGGCAGCCAGGAGCTGATCAGGATAGCCCCTCCTTGGGTCTCTACAGCTGAACAGCTGCTCTGTCTGGAGTTCTTGGAGCTGAACTGAGTGGTGATCTAAAGGACCGGAACAGCTGAGGCTTTCTGCTCCAAAAAAGCCTTCGTTGCTGCCAGGGCCCCAGCAGCTGCCCAGCCCCTCCTGAGCATCCCCAGAGATGCTGCACATGTGGCTGCGGTTCCCATAGCAACCTCTGTGGGACCTGCTGTGCCTGCATCACCAAATCTCTTGGCCTCCTCATGTGAGAGGTGGGAATGAACAGGGAAGGGGAAGGAAGGGTGGGTCCCAGGCACTTTTTCATCCTCACAGTAACTTGGCATGTGCCAACATTGTCTTCATTTGGCAAAAAACAGAGGCACCAAAGCATCTGATTTCACCCAGCATGCATACAAGAAAACAGGGATGTCCCCAACCAGCTTGTACTGATGGCCGGGCCAGTCAGAACATACTGGAGAGCTCTAGTTGCAAGCAAGAAAAACCCAGCTCTCTATGTCAGAGATGGAAAAGTGTAGCACACACCTGGAAGGAAAGAAAAGCTAAAGACACATGATGGAAAAGGACACAAAGCAGGACAGCTCTTGAGTCCAGAGTTGTGTCACCAGAGTGATGACTAAACTCCCACCAGGATTTTTTTTTTCTGTCTGCCAGAGTTCAGCCTTCAAGAGATGGGACCCAGGTACAGGAGAATCCTACCGAGCCGATGTTCCCTGGAGTAGGAGGTTCCCAGCCAACAGTGGAATGTTGGAAAGGGGAATGACTGCTAAGCTGGCCAAAACTTAAGGGCACCATGCTGCAATGGGTTGCATGGGGGGGGGGGGTGTCCGTGGCCATTCAGAAAGAAGATGTGAAGAGTATGAGAGTGGGTGTCACCCAGAGGAGCTGGGTCTACACAGGAGGCGGCAGTGGTTGAAAGATGGACGCTGGGAGAAGGAAGCTGGAGGTTCGTTTTCTCTACTGAGACATCTATGCCTCAGCTCTTGTATACCACAACACATTCATGTTCTCTCTCTCTCTTTCTCTCTCATTCCTAGGGTGGTCAAAAGAGGCTCAATTGGTGTTCTGTTGTAACAAAACAAGCAAAACAGAGGGAAGGTTGAACTGTGGCTCAGGGCTGCACAGATTTCAGTCCATGGTCCTTGGGTCACTCCTCTGGGCCTGAAGTGAGTCTGCACATCACGGGAGGGAGACCTGAGGCGTCAAAGGAGGGTGATCAGAAGGAAGGTGGCGGGCAGTTCTCCCTAATGGAAGAACAAGCAAATACAAAGGTCCTGAAGCTGGAGCTTTGTAAGCCAGGGATAGAGGAAGATGGAGAACCACTAGATGATGGCATGGAGCTTGAATTGCATTCTGGGTAAACCGATAAATTGCTGAGGATATTTTAGCACAAGTGCTTCTTACATAACTGTTCTCTGGAATGGATACAGCCGTTGAACTCAACTACCCACAGAGGTCCTTACCATATCAAGCTCATTAACATTCCCTGGGTAGAGGGAGGGAGGAGCCTTCTTGAGAACCTCAGCAAGTCCCTCCCTCCCCTCTAGAAGATTATAATATAGAAGAGGTAAACAGTTGACCAGAGTGCAACTCTTCAATGATGCAGAGCTTAGGCAAACAGTGGACCACCTCAAGGCCACCTCAGCTAAGTCAGGTGCTACAGTCAGGCTAATGATATCACCTACCTGGGGCCTGAAGCACCTCTCCTCCTCTTGCTCACCCCCAGCAGTGGCTGATGGCTGGATCGCCTGACAGTCTAGCTGGGCATCATGCCTAAATGACAGGTGACAGATGGGGTTGGAACGGAATGCTCTGAGCCATGCTGCCACTACACTGCTCCAAGCAGAACCTGGCAGCCAGGAGTTAATCTTTAAAAAAGAAGGAGCAAGGGCACTCAGTATCCCTTCTTCTACTACTCAATTAGTGGAGCAGGCTGCAGGAAGCCAGAGTTTTAAAGAGCCCCTTAATCATCTTTGTCTGTTTGGCCCTTTGCAGGAGTGTGGTGGCAATAATCGCACGTACCCATTAACAAATGCAATTAAAGCTTTAAGACATTCAGCACCTCGGACTCTAATTAAATAGCAGATGAGAGGCTTGTGGAGGTAGCCTTGGAGATGAAATACTCCAAGCTAGAGACTTGGGAGGCTGGAAGTCTGGACAGAGGGATGATCAGAGTCAACAGAATTGCCATGGGAAGGGGTGTCCCTTTATCAGTCCCAGGCTGTTCCAACTTGAGGCCCAAGCTGCAGGGAGATGGACCATCTTTGGGAAAATTATGAAGACCTGCTTTATGCAATCGAGAGGGACAACCATTACCTCCTGCCAAGCGTTTCTTCTTTGCCAAGGGCACAATCACAGAGTGTTTAGATACAGGTAAATTCCTGGATCACCTATTCTGGTGAGAAAGTGGGATGTCTGGGTGGTTGCCAGGAGTTTCTGGCCAGCCATGCTCCTATCCCATGGAGGGAGACAGAGGAGGAGAATCACTGATGTGCCAGGCTGGGTGCTGTTCTTTCCCTGTCTGCTCTCTTTAACTCAAATCTCACCAGCCTTGGCAAGAGCCAGATCTCTTTATTACAGCAAAATAATGGGAGGGAGACTTGGGGAACTCAAGTTTCTTGTCTATGATTACAGAAATGGCAGGTGGTGACACTGGGATCAGAACTCTAGACTGAGGTCGCCAGTAGCCCACTCCACCGTGCAGAGGCCTGTGGTATGCGTGAGTTCACTGCTGCTATGGTTACCTGCACAAGATCAGATTAACCAGACCAGTCAATATACTAACAGGCATCACTAACTGATTATCAAGAAAAAGAAGGGGGATGACGTTGGGAAATGAACATGTTTCAGGTGTTCAGGAGGAGGTGGGGGAGGGAGTTAGGATGGATGTGATCAATGTATAAATGTATAAAATGAAATAAATAAATAAATATATTTTTAAAAGAAATGAAGTGAACAGATTCTGAGGAACAGACCCAAGACTGGTCTCCAGCCTCCACATCTGCCCCTATGTCAGAAAGGGGACGGAGTGTGGCTGCGGCACTTGAGCTTCCAGTGGAGACTGGCTGTCTCCATCATCAGGACTTACACCCCACTCCCCGTAGGTCCAGACATTCTGCTTCTGATGGGGACCCATCAGCCTACAAGGGTGCTGAAGTCCCTTTGCTTCTGTCTCAGGGGCTTCGGAGAATGAGTGATGTTTTCTGAATCCCAGTTCCCACCCTATTTTCCAGAGAATTAGTTTTTTTCTCCGTGGCTTCACCAAAGAGCTTATTTCTAAGGGCAACAGAATCACTGGGTTAACACAGGTTAAGAGAAACCACTGCATGCCCCCATCCTCTGAGGTCTTTGGAGCTCACACTGAGACACCTGCTGTTTCCTGTAGCCCATTTTCTTCTTGAGTTTAGAGCTCTCCTGTAAGGCAGGAAGAGAGAGGGTAGAGACAACCACCTATGGCTTGGTCCAGCTTCTTGTCTCTCACAGCAGCCAGGCAACCACTTAATCTGCCAAAGGAAGAGCCAGTCTTCTCCTGCAACCCTAGAGCCCCATGACACTGCTGGGCATTAGATATGATCTTGAACTCTTCTCCCACCTTCTGTCCCTCCCACTATGGATGGCTTTTAGGAGCCTGGCAAAGCTCCAGGGGTAGTAAACCAAGCAATAAATAAGGAAGCTCCCTGTTAGGTAGGCAAGGAACACTGGGGCAACACATAATGTGTGTGAGGAGCTTTCCCTGGGCAACAGCAAAGTTCCTGCTAGAAGCTCAAGGGAGCCATGGCAGGGGGGCAGCCCTTGGCAGTCTATCTTGAAGGTAGAACAGGGCAGGGTAGACACAGGTACTCAGGAAAGGGGAGTCCCCTAGCCAGGTCTACAAAAGCCAAAAGACATGGAGCACTATTGGGGTCATGGCAAAAGGGGTGAGGGGCTAAAAGCACTTGCCAAAAACCTGGTGACCTGAATCTGATTCCCAGAACCCCTGTAAAGGTGAAAAAAAAAATTAACTCTGCTTAGCTGTCCTCTAACATCCACATGCAGGTGTCGTCCAACTCCATTATTATTATTATTATTATTATTATTATTATTATTATTATATATTATATCATATATTATTGTATATTATATTATTATATATTATTATTATATAATTTATTATATATTATATATAATAATAATATTATTATTATTACATGTGGCATGTAGGTACCACCTGTGCCCTGCTGCTTCCAAGGCCCTCGGATCTTCAGGATTCCACGGATTAAACCTCAAAGTGGAGAAATGTCACAGCAAACCCCCATGCTACTCTCTTGGGCCATGTGGGCACAGTGGAAGGCCTGGGCATGCACCCCTTCTCAGGATGCGCTGGAGAGAAGATGAAGGGGTAGAAGACTATACCTTGAAGGGAACATCAACATACCCAGGCGTATTGTCTGGGAGACAAACTCAGAGAGCCATGGACAGGCGCAGAGCAGGTGACAACCTACCTTAGACATAGTCTTCCCAAGACCCGTCAAAACCAGTGTGTGCACATAAAAACACAATATACACATGTGTACACACACACACTGGAGACCTGGAATCCAGCTTTGCTCATTTCACAAGCCCCCAGGCAGGTTCTCCTTCACACCAAACTGAGCACTGCCAATCACCCAACAGATGGTGGCAGAAAGTTCTTTCTCCAGGGTAGGGACAGTGTCAAGGTCACTGCCGACAAGGAGGGCTGGCTGTGAGACAAGGACAAACTGGACGGATGGCTGCCCGCATTTCTTTCCTGTCCTCCATCCCAGATTTCCACCTCCACAAGGGCCTCCCCTCCCCTTCACTTCTTCTCACTCAATCTTACACACTCCTCCCCTCTGCCTACACTCTTCTTTCCTCTGGGGGATGGCAATAAGGACTGTATGATGATGGATGATGAGACAGACAGAAAGGCCAGTGACCTTCAGAAACCATGGGACCCTCCCACTGAGCCAGGCTGATCGGAAAGGAAGAGTTTCACATGGTGCTGCTCTCAGCCCTGCTAACTCTCAGATGGAGATAAAATGAGACGCGCCACGGCTACTTCATGATTCATCTAAGCACAGATGAAAACAAGCTCACTCCCTCAGCCACAGAATACCAAATCCTCCCTCTTTTACTTTGGCAGTTTCTGTCTTCACTCCTGTCTCTCCTGCTTACAGATTAGGTTTATTGAAATGACTTTGGTGTTTTCCCTGCATTCTGTGTGTGTGTGTGTGTGTGTGTGTGTGTGTGTGTGTGCATGAGTGCACAGGCTACAGGTGGACATCAGCTATCTTCCTATATTGTTCTAAATGTTCTTCTTATTAAAGAACGTTTTATTTTATTTCTGTGTTATCTGTATATAACCCATGTGTGTGGGTATCAATCAATAGCAATCCAAGGAAAGCACCGGATTTCCTGAAGCTGGAGTTATCCGTGGTGGTGAACTGCTTGAAGTGGGTGCTGGGAACAGAACTTGGGTCCTCTTCAAGAGCAGCAAGTGCTCTAAACTCTGAGCTGTCTTCCAAGCCCCTCCTCTTTACTTTTGAGACAAGATCTCTCCCTGAACCTGAAGCTCACAGGTTGGCTAGACCGGTTTGCCAGCAAGTAGCACTGGGATCCTACCTCCAACTCCCAACCTGGAATTATAGGGGCACTGACCACTGCACCCAGCTTTTTACCTGCATGCTGGGGGTCTGAGTTCGTGCCTACCCAGGAGTTTGCCCACTCAGCCCCTTTCCCTGATTTCTGAGATCCAGCCTGGAGCAACCTTGCCTGCCTGAGAGTCCTCCACAAGCCTTCCCACCATCATCAGCGTTATATAATCAGCTCCTTCTTACACCTCTGTTGAAGAGAACACCCCCTCACAGCTCCTGTGTGTGTCAGTACATGTGCAGTGGTATAACAGTTGATCTGCTTCTGGTGGTCTTTGATGAAACTGGAGGGCCAGTTGAGACACCCATAGCTTTAAACAGAAACCTTCATCCACCTCAGTGTACATATCTTTGGGAATAGCCCCTGGGCTCTGGTGTTTCTGGGCTCCCTAGGAAATTTGAATGGCCATTTTGAAGTGAGAATCCTTGGGGGATGAGTCACTTTAAAAGACATAAGAGTCAGGGGCACATGTTGTAAGCCCCTGAGCTTGAAGCTGGCCCGAGGGACCCGGCTGAGGTTAGCTGTGGTTGTTGCTGCTTTCTGTTGTCTTCCTTTGTCCTGTCCCTCTGTAAACAGCTATTGTGGGAGCTCTGGTCCTGATAGAAGCTTGGAGGCAAATCCTTTGTAACATCTCAAAGCACACCTCTGCCTCGCCCCAAGTCAGCTTTCTCTCACTCACAGGCCTGAGCTGGAGCCTTGAATTCACCCTGACTCCTGTCTCCCACTGGGCCCCACTCCCTTCCTTACACGGGATCTTATTGCTTCTTCTCTTTGGTTCTGAGACACCATGATGGCTTTCCTTTGGTCTTGTCTATAAGCTCAGCAAAACCAGGACAGATCTTTCTAGAGATTGGCCTGACTGTTATGCTGCCAGTTCAGATACCCTCTGGTGATCCTCAACAGTTCCCACTAGAGGCCAAACCCTTATCTTGGCATTTAAAGATGCCCCAGTCCAGCCCTGCCTGACACAGGGACACATGGGTCATGTGAGTATTCTCCTTAGCCTCGCTGACCTCCGGTCATCATGCTTTGCTGCAGCTGATCCTGCTGCCCGAAATGTCCTCCCTTTAAATCCTGCAGAAATGGCTCAGTGGTTAAAAGCTCTAGCTGTACAAGTATGAGAACTCCAGTTCAGATTCCAACACCCGTGTAACAAGAAGGGCAAGGCATCCTGTGCATATCCATCCCCACAACTCAGAGGGGGTGTGGAAACAGGAGGATCACTAAACTTTGCTGGCTTCCTGACCAGCGTGAAAAATGCTGGTCCTGAGTTCACAGGAGACCCTGACTCAAAGGAATAAGCAGAGAGTGATAGGGTGGTAGCTGCACTCTTGTGATACCTGAACACACCCACATGCAACACACACACAAACACACACTTTATTAGAAGGAATCCTACTGCTCACACCAATGTCAGCTTTATGCTACTTCCTCAATCTCTGGTCATGGCCATCCATGACCTTGAACTCATGATCTCTCAGGTGCTGTGATTACAGGTGTCTGTCCAACAAGGCTCTATAGTTCACTTTTTGAAAACCTTATAAACCTTTTTAACACCCTGGGCTGAGGTACAGGTGTGTTTGTCCACCCTGGGTGCATGTGACAGGAGTCATTATGAGCTAGTAAAGAACCCAGGGATCGGGCAAGGCTGGGATTGCAATTCTGTGCCCTCCCGTGAATCAGTGGTCCTGAAGCAACCCCTGGGTGTTTCTCCACGTCTCGGAACATCATCTTTTTATTGTCCACAGTAGGAGGAAACTTCTCATGCTGGATGAACTTTATGTGTTCCTCGCCAGGACGTCTCTCCTGCTGGACAGGAAGCTGGCTTGTTTTCCACTTAGTTATTGTAAGGGCCAAATAAAATAATCACATGTGTTGAGTGCCCTCCTTCAGAACCAGGCAGAGATCAGAGTTACAATAAAGCAGTGATTAGGACTAGGTTGCTACCTGGCAGAACAGGCTATTTAACATTCAGTGTGCACAAAAACCACATAATGATTTGGTAAAATCCAGGGTAATTCAAGAGATCTGGAGCAGCCTGAGAATGTTTAAGATTTTTTTTTAAGTGTGTGTGTGTGTGTGTGTGTCCACACGGTACCTTAGGAGATTTCCTGGAGTTAAAGTTGCAGGCAGCTTTGAGCAGAACTCTGATCCTCTGCAAGAGCAGTTTGCACTCTTAACTGCTGAGCTGTCTCTTCAGCCCAGAGTCTCTGCTTTTCTAACAGCCCCCAGGTGCCATCTCTAGCCAAGGACCTCACTTGAAATAGCTGTCTTAAAGCACAAGGTTTGCAGCCTATGCAGTGATCTCTTCTCTTTCAGGGTTGCTATGGCTTCCACTGCAGTGTAGGGAATTATCTTTTTTCTTCTTCTTTTTTTTTTTAATGGTGCAGAGTCATTGTGGTGGTAGGCATGAATTGCATATGGTCTTCTTGGCTCAGGAGAAAACACACACACACACACACATCAGCTGACCTAACCTTGCACAGGCATGAGATTTCCCAGGGGTCTAGCTGCTGTGTTTCAGAAGTCAGTGCTCTGAGATAGAACCGGCTGTGCACAACCTTATAGCCCTGATTAATTCCCTCCCTTTGTTTGCCTCATTATCGTGATTAGGTTCTGCCCGTAGCATAGCAACAGCTAATTGTAGGCTGGTTGCCGAGTGCATAATTCCTGCTATTAAATTTTTATCGAGCCTTAATTGTGTTCCTTTTTTGCAGCAGGGAAGCTTCAAAGTTTCAGAGAGGAGAGGATGTGGTTGGTGGAAGCTGATGATTTTTTAATCTTAGCAAGCCCTGTGAAGCCACGGTCTGCAAGATCACTGACCTTGAGGTGGTTTCTAGTGGCCAGAAAGAAGCCCATCATTTATTTATTAGCCCTCCTGCAGGTCTGCAAACAATCCCTTGCGGCCAGGCAGAAGGCAGATTCTAGGTCAAGCGCTATTACAAAAAGCCACAAAGAGCAGGCAGAGCAAGGAGCTGGCCATGTGGGCATCTGGGGGGAGAAAGCTGGGGGAAGGGAGTTTTGTGTTTCAAATGTAGAAGTGGTTTTGTGTGCATACAGGTTCATAGTGAATGGCCCCACTGCCTCTTGGTGGCTCTTCAAATCTCCAGAGAACCAGGAGGCTTTCGAGATGGTTTTCCAGGACCATAGGCACCAAACTGCCCAACCTGTGCTCAGCAATTGCTGGGAAGAAGAGAGCCTAATAGCAGCTGTTTTCCACAGATGGCGCCACACCTGTCTGATTGCCAGCTCACCTGTAGAACTTGGTAGGGCTGCACTTTTCCAAGCCCCACCAGGAGCAACTGGGAGCAAGGAGGGAGGCTGGGCACCATTCCTCGGACAGGTGGGGCTGGCACCAAGTACTTTGGGAACCTGCAGATCAGTGCTTCTCAACTTGGGGGACAAATGACCCTTTCACGGGGATCACCTATGACCGATGGAAAACAGATATTTACATTATGACTCATAACAGTAGCAGAATTACAGCTATGAAGTAGCAACAAAAAAACTTTATAATTGGGAGGTCGCCACAACATGAGGAACTGCACTGGAGGGTCACAGCATTAGGAAGGTTGAGAAGCACTGCTGCCAATGGAAGGCAGTGTGGAGAACATGAAAAATCAGAACCAAACAGCCCTTGGGCCGGTATTCATTTACCTGTGTTCTGGCTCATGTTGAAAGCCGCTGGTGTGGCTTGGCTTTGTGCCATATTGTCACACAGCTTGAGACACCCGGGCCAAGCCCAGGTGTCTGAGCCCTCTTTAAAGAGTTCTTGACCCCCAGGTTCAGGACTGCCTGTCAAACTAGTCTGCAGGAGATGCTGCCGTAAGGATGCTTTGAGACCTTCTTTTGTGGTCCTGGCAGGAATAATGGTCTGAAGAGCTACTTGTCTCTCCTTTGCAGAGTATTACAATCATGGCTCCTGAGAAACTGGCATTCCCCCAGGAATCTCGTGTTGAAAAGTAAAATGCTAGTATCAGCCAGAGGAGGAACTTGTCTCCAGGAAAGAGACTTCAGACAATTCTGACAACTTGTCAGACCGGTTTGCAGGAGAGGCAAGATCAGGAAATGCTAATCCTATGCAGGACTGTTGTGCAGCAGTCAAAACCTTCCATCTTGGAGGGAAACCTTAAGAGACAAGATAGTAGAAAGGAGGGCAGCAACAGGATGTTCTCAGAGAAGGTGAAACATCCCATTCTACAGGAAAGTGCCGTAAGCTCAGGCAGTAAACAACTCAAAGGATCCAGAAAGTTCCTGAAACTGACCAGATTTGCTAGGCCTCTCCCTCCATTAGGCGTTTTTAAAGCATAAACCCAGCTAAAAGATACTCTCAACCTGTTGAGCTGTGCAGTGTGCTCCTGGTTTCCAGCTTTTCTCAGTCACTCACACTGAGGCGGATTTTTGGTAATACAGCTAGCCGTCATAGTGTCGCTTCTAGTCCTGTAACACCTCACCCATATTCCTATCAGGAACCCCAGAAAAACTTGGTGGTTGACCAAACTGGACTTTGGTGGTATACATACTTCAGTCTTGGGATGAACAGATGTTTGATCCTGTCTCTCGAGGAAGAGTGTCGCACAACAGGGTTTACACTACACCAGAACTGCTAAAAATAAATACATTTACATTGTGATGGAGAGTTAAGAATGCATATTGCTCTTGTTGGGGACCCAAGTTCAGCCCCCAGCTCCCATGTCAGGGGGCACACAACCCGTAACTACAGCTCCACAGGCTCTGCTTCTTGTGTCTGAGGGCATTCACACTCATGCACACATCAGACCTTCCCACGTAGGGAAACATAAGGAAAATTTTACATGTATTTATAATTGGAGTCATGCACTGGCATAAATGTGGGGTCAGAGGACATAGCAGGTGTTATTTCTCTCCTCCTACTGCGTGGTTTCTGGTAAGTCAACTCAGGTAGCCAAGCTTGGTAGCAAAAGCCCTTACCCACTAAGCCACCTTGCTGCCTCTCTTTATGTTTAACCTAAACCTCCTATCAAGACCCCAAGGATGGATTTTTGACACTTATTGGGGGGTGTCACTAGATCTCCTTATTTATTCTTCTTCCTGGTGTGGCCACATGAAATAAATCTCCTCTGTTTTTTTGCACTTCACTATTTCTTGTCTCCTTTATCAAGCTATTCAGGACTGGAAGCCATGCCTCACTTCTCAGGGCCACCGGGGCCCAGGCTCGGACCCTAACAATGGTGTTAGGATCCTCCTCCACATTTTCACCCGCTGTGTCACCCCGAATGGGAGAATGCCACCTTCCCTGAAGACTCAGTGCTTGTGTCTTAGGCAGCCTGTGGTAATCCCAGAGTGGATGTATTTGTAACAGAGCTTTGGCCCGCCACATTGTGAAGGACTAGAGTCAGAGCCACCCAGGGACTGGCAGAGGAACCCACCCCCACACCACCGTTGTTAGATCAAGCAGGGATTTTTAAAGGAAGTAGGATTTTAAACTCCGGGTAAATAAGGCATTGCTGGATAAGTTGGCTTCAAGCCAAGAAAGGACTGTGGGGAGTGAATGAAGAACACTGTAAGCACATTTTATGGAGAGGAGGAAAAAGTTGAGTGGCAGGAGGAGGGAGGGAGAAACTTCAGAAGTTTAAAGCAGAAGCTAGAATTCAGAAGCCCCCTCTCCCCGCCGACACACACACACAGGTGAAGGATGGTGCTCACCTGGCAAAGTGCTTGCCTAGGATGGTGGTTTGAGTGAGAAGTGACCCTCATAGTTGCACATAATGGTCCCCAGTTGGTGGCGCTGTCTGGGGAGGCTGTGAAGGCTCCCATGTGAAGTCTGGCTGGAGGAAGTCACTGAGAGTGATGGCTCATTCACTTCCAGTGAGTTCCTTCGCTCTCCTTGCGTGGTTGAGACCTGATCTCTTCGTGTCCTGCTTTGGCCACCTGCTGCCATGCCTCCTCGTCACCAAAACTCTCCTCCAGGACAGTAAGCCCAAGTAAATAATTCTTTCTATAAGTTGCCTTTGCTTACAGTATTTCATTACATGCATAATGCTTTAGGTTCCATCTCTCTCTCTCTCTCTCTCTCTCTCTCTCTCCCTCACCACATAGAGCTGCACAAACTGGGCATGGTGGGGTATACCTGTAATCCTAGCCCTAGGCAGGTGGAGGCAAGAGGATCAGAAGTTCAAAACCATTTCAGCCAGCTTGAAAACATGAGAATTGGTGTAATACACAGAACAAATGAAGAGCTTCAGGGACTAGACAGCCAACAGAAAGGAGACAGACAGATCAGATATCTCTTAGAACCCCTAGTCCCAGACCCCACAGCAGAATGCTGGGCACTGTGGTGACCTGGACAGTCCTGAACCCTCCTAAGGGGGAGAGTCTCCACTTCATCAAGTGCCAGGTTTAGCCATGGAGAATGTGAGCCCAGGGTTGCCTACCCTTTAAAACTACAAAAGAAGCTTGGAATGTGAATTTTAAGATGAAATTTCCCTATTTAAAAAAAAAAAAAAACATAACAAAATAAAACAGCTTCAATCAAAACATGCCTACAGGCCATGAGTTTACAACTTCCTGTTTGAAAGGTTCAGAAAGATTCCTAGATCCTAATCACTGGAGCTGCTTTTGCAGGAATTCATTCCAGTATGGCGTGCTTTTTTTTTTTTTCTTTTTATGTTAGTTTGTTGTCTTTAGAGGAGGATGGTAGTTATGCAGAGAAGAAAAATAAAGACAAAGGAAGATGAGATCATGGAAAATTATGAGAAAGACTTAAAAAGAGCTTGAGGACAGATATAGTCCTGTCCTCTGTACAAATAATATGCCACTGCAGCACGCATTGCTCCAATTTTAGGGGCTCTGTGGCATCCCCTCTCTGGTGATTGGCCTGACCAGTGGTCAAGGTCATTAGCAGACATGGTACAAAAGGCTGGAGAAGCGTTTGCCCACTGGAATGTGCTCTGGAGGAAGTGTACTGTAGAGATTCAGTCACCAGGTATCAAAGCTAGCTGTGAAAGAAGAGAGGGAGGGCTGGGCATGAAGACCTGAGCTCCTCAGTTGGAAGAATGCTTGCCTGACATGCTGGAGTCCTAAGTCTGGTCCGAAGCACTCCAAAAACTGAGCATGGCAGCATACACCTATCATCTCATTGCTGGGAAAGTGGGGACAAAAGGACCAGAAGTTCACGGACAAGTGTGAAGCTAGTCTTGGGGGGTGGAGAGAGAAGAGAGGTACAACCTTGCGGTGCCCTGTCAAAGTGTCAGGTGTGTGAGCAGCGTGGCCATCTAGGACTCTTTTAACTACAACTGCATGAGACCAGAAGAGTAGCCCAGATTAGTCTCTGTCAATCAAGAGACACATGAGAAAAAGAAGGTTGTTTAAGTCACTATGTTTTGGAGCAATTCCTTAGGCAGTGACAATGGAAACACTTAGTAAGGAGCCAGCCCATGATCCCTGCCACTTGGCTGGATGGCTGACAATCAATGACTTAAATAAATTAGAGTCTCATCATTGTCCGGTTCCAAGAAGTTTGCTTTGTTTCACTGGCCAGAAGCTAGTGGGGAGAGGGGCCCGTGACCTGAGGAAATGTCATTAACGAGGTGTGCTGATGTGCTAAGCAAAACAAAGGGCTTTTCCCCTAAGATTTATTTTTTTAATTTTAACTATTTGTATGCCTGCAGAGGTCAGAAGAAGGTGTCAAATCCACTGGAGCTGGAGTTACAGGTGTGAGCCACCTGGCATGGATGCTGGGAACCAAACTCAGGTCCTTGACAAGGTCATTGGCATTGAACAGCTGGGCCATCTTCTCGGTCCCCTGAGTGCTGATCAGTAAAGAAGAATATCTAACTACTTTTGCAATGTCTATCAGGACCAGTTTCTGACAGGGAAAAGACTAATGTGTGATTGTATGGTAAATTTTACTTTCTACATTAAATTTAGCCATAAAACCACAAGCCAGGCAAACCAGTACAGCACCCACTCACCCTGCATTTGAAGGAAGAGGTCTCATCTTAATGGCTCAGTATTTCATGTTTTTTCAGCTTCCTGCATGTTCATTTCATAAGCAGCTGATTGATCTTGAGCTTGATTCAGGCCGTTGATGTCATCACTGCTGATCAAAGGTTCCTGGGCAATCAGCTCTAAGTCTGAAGCAATGGAGTGGAGCAGGCAGCGCCACGTGAGCAGACCTTCTGCCAGCCCTAGCAGACTTCTAGGATGTCTGGTACAAGTGACCATGAAAGTAGCTAAAAATAAAGTCTGTAGCTGACACAGTTAGCCGAGGGCTGTTTCATGAGTTAGAAAGCCATAGGGGTGGACGATGAGATAGAAGCAATAAAAGAAAATGAGGTTGATATCCACTCATTTTCTCTCTTTCCAGTAACTTCTTGGAAGGAGGAAATGGAGATGAATGGGACATAAAAATCACAGAACATAGACTTGGCAGGGCTTTTAGAGACAAGTGATCAACCTTTTCCCACTTGTAAGTCACCGTGGCTAACGTTTGTCGAGTGTTTACCACGGGTCAAACATTATGCAAACTATGCTTGAAGTCATTCTTTAATTGTATCCTCGGCACATTCCCTCACGGTACCGAGACTTTAATGTCCACTGTGTGACCTCTAAATAAGTAAGCTGCACACAGCCACATTGAACAAATAGAGGTATGAGTGTCCTGGCCGGAATGAACATATCCTAAAGACATACTTGTGCTGTCAGACCCTTTGATTATCAGAGTATTGAAACAATGTACCCCAAGAAACTGGCATCCCCCCAGGAGACTCATACTTGGAGTGGGAAAGGGATGAAGTCTAGTGCCAATCAGAAGAGGAACTGTCTCCAGGCAGAGATTTCCCACAGTTCTGAAGAAGTCAAGACAAGAAGAGCTTATCTTGAGCCAATGATGATGATGATGATGATGATGATGATGTTGATGATGGGCAGGATCAGGACCTGATCCTGATCCTGTCTAGTTATGCACACCTCTCACTGTCTACTTAAACTTAACCTTTATGGCAGGACCCTGATGGGGAGGGAGGGTCACTGAAACTCTTTGTTCCTCCTCCCAGTGTGGCCACATTGAATAAATCTCCTTTTTCCGCTTTTCACTATTGTTTATTTAATTGGCATGTGCAGTCTCTGCTCCTAAAAGGGTTAGGCTAACTTTGTAACCTATATGTCTTCTAAAGCCTATAGTTTTGAGTTTTAGGTCCAGGTTAAGCTAAAGCCTCTTAGTACCTTTCCAGAGAATGGAGGAATGTGACGCTATCTGTGAGGACAGATATAAAAAAAGACAAGCAAGCAATGACCTTCACTCAGCAAAAGAAGGACCAGACCCTTTTCTTTGAGATAGCGTTTCTTAGCAATGAACCTAGACTTCTTCTGAGTAGCTCCTGACCTCCAGCCAAGAGCCCGCAGCCCTAATCTTCAAGAATGAGCTAACCACCCCCACCTTAAATTGCAGCTGCATCCACACTTGGCAGGACTGGCCAAGCTTGAGCACCTAAGACTAACCAATTATCTTACTTTATAGCTTCCTCATCCAATCCTAAATTGCCAAGACTGCAACTTCAAATCTCCCGCAATTTTTCTTTTAAAAACCTAAAGGCCTTTGTCTCCGGGTGCCACTCTTTGCTGACCAGCAGGGGTGACCCCAATGTGCAATGGTTAATAAACCTCTTGCTTTTGCAATGAGTCTTGGTCTGGGGGAGTTTCTGGGAAGGGCGCGATCTTGAACTCCTGAGCTGTGAGACCCCAGGTCTTACACATCCACTCCTGGATGCTCATTTTCCATTTGAAAAAACAGATTGCTCAACATCTTACCTACATCTTACGATGAAATCTGTTTTCCTTTGCTCTCACTGCAGTAACACATTGGCTAATTCTGCTTTAGCATGGTCCTTTTTCACTCAGCATCCTCTGAGCTCTTACATCTCCAAACTGAACATAGATAATGGTCCTAAGCCCCTTCTCTTCAGGTATTTGTTGCTGTGTGTGTATGTGTCTATTTATGTTCACATGTGTGCACATATAACGTGTGCATATTTACGCACATGAGCATGAAGTTGAGAGGTCAGTGTTGGGTGTCTTTTTCAATTGTTTCTTCACCTTGGATTTTTTTTTTTTTTTTTTGAGATAGAGTCTGTTATTTAACTTGGAGTTTACTGATCCAGCTGGGCTGTCTGTCTGTCTGTCTAGCAAGCCCTAGAGATCTGTTGTGTCTGCCTCCCCCAAGCTGGGATTACACTTGCCATCGTTACACAGATGCTAGATGCTCCAATTAAGGTCCTCATACAAGCATTTTACCTGCCGAGTCCCTGCCAGTCCTCACAACAGATATCTGTATAGACTGTGCTGCCTCTCTGTGTAAACCTCCAAACTCGAATTTCTGCAAACCCCAGGCCAGTCAAGCAAATAAAGAGTGGGCTGGAACAAGGAGGTCACGAGGACTTCTAATGCCTTCATCTTTCCACTTTCCATAGAGACATGGACAAGGAGGTTTTTTTCCCTCTGAAAAGTCAATGATAAAAGACAGCTAGCACTCAGCCTTGCCATGGGGATAGCTAGAAGTGATAGGCACCGAGATAAATTGGCAAGCAAATGCTTGGTCTGTGTGAAGCAGACATCCCTCAGATCTCTCCAGGTGTTGCGACAAAGGGCTGTGCTGAATTGTCTGAGCTTTCTAAAACCTGCTGGAATTTGGAGTTTTATTTGAAAACTTTTGATTTTTATCAGATTTCCCCCCTACCAACTTCTATACTTTAAGAACAGATAAAATGGATCCTGTGAGCCAGAGTAAGTCTGCAGACAGCTATGGGTGTCACTGTTCTTTCTCACCAGGTGGACCCAACACCCTGACAAAGTCTGAGGGTGGGGGAACCTCAGCCCACTTGACCTGCGCATCCCGCTTCTAGGAATGTGGACTCATCTGCAAGACTTCCTCCAGCAGCTGTGGCACATCATCCTTGAAACTGACTCGGTGCTTGCGCTCAAGTGAGCTGCAGGCCTCCACATGTGGCCCAGCCTGACCTCACAAGGCATCTTGTTAATGGCATCTGGAACCGAGTGGTCCAATTCTGCATTCATTCACGCCAGCCCGTTCTCTCTTAGAGAGGTTTTGACTATTTTCCCTCAGTTTGCTTTTGTGTGACGCTTGGAGCATCACCTTTCTGTAAAACCAAGAGCTGGATTCCAAACCCCGTTGAAGCCTGACAGCCCTACAGCATTGATAGGAACGTGGAGTCATGGGCGGGAATGTAGCCCAGCAGGCAGAGTGTTTACCCAGCATGAGTGAGGCCCTGAGTCTGACCCTCTGCGACACAAGAGCTGCATGTCGTGGCACATGACTGCAATCTTGGCGCTTGGGAGGGGGAGGCAGGAGGAGCATGAATTCAAGGCCAACATCTTACAAGGGAACTCAAGACCAGGGGGAGCCATCGCAGTCGCTCAGTGGATAAAAGTGTTTGCCATGAAAGCCTAAAAGCACCATAAAAAGCTGGGTGTGTTGGCATGTATCTGCTGTTCCAATATTTCTAAAGTGAGGTGAGAAATGAAGATAGAATGTCCTGCCCCGCGGGACTCAGTTATTCGTGGGGGCGAAGGGAGTCAATCCTGAAAAAGATGGGGGAGAGAGAGAAAGGACACAAGCAGACGGTTGCCGGTCAAGTGTCTCTTTTATTGAACTTTGGTGTTTCTTTTAAAACGTGGTTTTGGCAGGGCGGGGGAGAGGGGCGAGAAAGGGGAGTAGTAGCGGAAAAATACCAAGGCCCTTGGTGGGAAGTTCCCAAGGCTAAGAAGGTGGGTTAAAGAGTTACAAGGCCCGAAGATAATATCGGTGGTCACAGCGGTGGTCACGGATGTGTCCCAAAGCAAACAGTTTTGGGAACAATGGGTTGTAAGAAGCTATGGCCTGCTGGCGCCCAGTGCTAATCTGGCAGGTCAGGCCCTTAGGAAGGGTCCCAGGGCTTTGCTCCCAACAATAGAAGAATCACCCAGAAGCTTACACGCCAGCTATCCTGAAGTGTTCAGCACAGCAGAAACAAGAGAGACCCTGTTTCAACATGGCAGGAAGAAGGTGAGAACCAACTCACAAAAGTTGTCCTCTGACCTTCACATTTATGCTGGGCATGTAAACACAGACACACACACACACACACACACACACACACAGGCAAACATACACACACAGTGAACACTCATGAGCTCTTGCACTTCAGAGTGCTGGTCTATGGTCAGCACCTGTCCAGCTCCCTCATTCTCTCTTCCTACCACCTGGAGGAACCTATGTCACAGCTCTGCTTGGTGGCTATGGATAAACAGTAGGCTTCCTCCCACCGACATCTGAACCCCCAGCTCTAGTCTGTAATTCCCACCTTGGTGCCTAAGTGGAACTATTGCTCTGGATCTCAGTTCCTCTCTGAAGATCCATGTGCCACACCACAAGGGTCAGCCTAGCGTTGGTATATGGCCTGTGGACTAAAGACACACACAGCTCTGGGCACTGTCTCTGGCGCTGCCACTTCCGTGATGTCGCTTCTTTATGAATCTGCTTCCACAACCACGCACGCCACACTCTTAAACTGAGCCTCCTGGATGACCAAAGCGTTCGTGTTGTTTGTGCTCTTCCTACCTCCCCACTAGTGTAACCAGGAGCAAGCACCTCACGGCCGGGCAACTTGCATAGCTTGCTGTGATAATCTTCTGAGGCAGCACCCCTTCAGTCTAAGAAGACTTTAGCAGCAGGGAAGTCGGGCCATAAGGAAGAGGTCCTTATCATGGCTCCTGAACTGTGTGAGAGTAGAAAACTTGAGCTGAGCACAAGCAAGCAAGTAAGCGTGCATTCTTTTCTCTCCTCTCTTCATCATGGATGTGACGGGACCAGCTGCCACCGTTGTGACTTCCTGAAGTGATGACTGGGACATGGAATTGTGAGCTGGTATGAACTCTTTCTCTCCTGGGTTGCTTTTTTTGGGTGTCTTATCACAGCTCCAGATGTGAAGCCAGGACACTCGCCTAACTAGTAATCCACCCAAAATGAGTCCTAGAGCCCAGGCTCCAGATACATGGGAAGGGGAGAGGACTGTATCTACATTTCCTTTGTGCTTGGAAAACACATCAGACCCTCTGTAGCAAAGGACCCCACTGGCCATGGTCCCCTGCACTCACTGTCATCATTCTGCATCTTGGGGCTACCTCTGTTGACCCAACACTTCCTAAGAAGAAAATAGGCAGTGAAAGTGCAAGCAAATGGTACTTGTTCCTGTTATGACCAAGTCTGACATTTCCTATCACCAAAGGATCCTGGTACATAGATATTATTCACTTAAGTAATCAGTCACTGTCAATGAATTCCAGGATGCTGAGTGAAATTAGCAAAAAAAAAAAAAAACTGTGGGTGTAAAATTCATTCAAAGTTCAATTTAATGACAGCATTTGCTTTCAATTATTCTGCCCAACTATTTGAATATCTCTCTTGTACTGGTCTTTTTTTTCTTTTAAATAAATAAACAAAGGTGTTAAACCTTTTTGTGCCATTGCTGTTAGGTTCAATCGTATCATTAATGACTCACTCTTCTTGTCTGAGAGTGAGATGATTAAATGGAGAGTTGGCATGAAGGCGGTAGGGTAGCTATGTAGCTTGTCTAGGGTCTCCTGCTCCTGGGCCGGCCACTGAAGGGTAGGGAACAATAGGGGCCCATGAGGTTGAGGGATCTCACTGTCTCCATTCTTGAAGAAGCCTTATGATACCCACGTTCTAGGCTCCATTATCCCTGTTCTACACACCTGGGGTTGTATCCTACAGGCCTGCACATTGCCTCAAAACTCAGTCCCTTCCCCTAGGACCTGACGTACTCTTGTGGTTCTCTGACACCTCTTATCCAGTGGTTTTAACTGGAGGGCTGAGTCCCCTCAGACTCTGCCCTGCACCTCTGTTCCTTGGGTCCCATCACACTTCAAATCGAACGCTCTTGTTTATTCCTCATTCTGGGTCTGTCTGGGTCCTCATTCTGCTCTCTGTCAGTTTTTTTTTCTTTATTAATTACGCTTTATTCACTTTGTATCCCCCCCCCCCCCCCGTAGTTCCCTTCCTCCACCCTCTGCTTGCATGCCCCGCCCCAAGTCCATTGATAGGGGAGGACTTCTTTTCCTTCCTTCTGATCCTAGTCAATTAGGTCTCATCAGGAGTGGCTGCATTGTCTTCTTCTGTGGCCTGGTAATGCTGCTTCCCCCTCAGGGGGAGGTAATTAAAGAGCAGGTAAAGGGAGGTAATTGAACCCACTTGGATACTGAACTGCCATGGGCTACATCTGTGCAGGGGTCTTAGGTTATCTCCATGCATAGTCCAGAACTCTCTGTCAGTTTTTACAGGCTTCTCTCTGTAATCCACCATAGACACTTCTGCCAACCTTTAGCTAGACACTCCACATTCACACTCCTTAGTGTCCCATTGCCTGGGCAGTTCGACGCAAAGCCTCACATCAAGGGTGACTATTACCAGCAGCTATGACCTGCTGGACATAGCCTCCTCCAACTCCCCCACCTTTGATCCCCACCCATTTCCAATTGTCAGTCCCTTCTCTGCTTCCCAACATGCCCTGTGCTCTGCTGCCCTCGTGCTTTTGGTCACAGAAGCCTCGTGCTGGGAAAGGGAGCTTTTCCACTTCCCTTTTCAAGAAAATCATTCTTTCCTAAGCCTGCTCAGGGCTCACATCTGCCACGAAGCTTCCTTGCCTCACCCCAGGCTCCAGCAATCTGTCAACTTCAAAGGGCTCAAGCGCTTACTCTCTGGAACATTCTTTTTGATCCTTAACAAGTTTTGTGATTTTTTTCACCTTCCATTCACTCAGCTGACTAGTACATTCTTTGAAAGCAGGAACATGCTTTGTGGACCTTGTGGATGGTCTTGCTTATTGGAAGAAGACATTTATAAGCCTTCTTGAGAAGAGGCTATGCTGGCTGGTCTTAGGTCATCTTCACACAAACTAGAGTCATCTGAATGGACCAAACCTTAACTGAAGAAATGTTGTCATAAGATCCAGCTTTAAGCTGGGTGTGGTGGCACATGCTTGTAATCCCAGCACTTGGAGAGGCAGAGGCAGGCAGATGGCTGTGAATTCAAGGCCAGGCTGGTCTATAAAGCAAGTCCAGGACAGCCAAGGCTACTCAGAGAAACCCTGTCTCAAAAACAAACAAACAAACAAACAAACACAAACAAAAAAACCAGCTGTAGTGCATTTTCATAATTAGTAATTGATGGGTGAGGACCCAGCCCATGGTGAGCTGTTCCATGGTGGGCTGGTGGTCCTGGCTTCTATAAGAAAGCAACTGAGCAAGCCATTAAGCAGCATCCCTCCAAGGCCTCTGTGTCAGCCCCTGCCTCCAGGTTACTGCCCTGTTTGAATTCCTTTCCTGACCCCCTTTGATGATATGGAAGTGTAAGCCAAACAGACCCTTTCCTCCCCAACATGCTTTTTGGTCATGGAGTTTTGATGCATCAATAGAAACTCCCAGATAGAGGTGATGTGTCCATTTCTCTCATCTCCTGCTTTAGGGATGATTTGAGCTAGATGGTTCAGAAGAGTTAGCCTGGAGGCTGTGCCTCAAGAACGGCAGTCACCTGCTTGGGATTTCTATGAAACAAGCAGCCTGGAAGAGGCCCCAGCACATATGGACATAGTGTTTGCTATAGTAGTCTCTTGTTAGCTGTGAGCAGTCTCCAATAGCTCACATGACCCATGACCCATTAGTCTCCCCAGACACTCAGGGAGTGGTCACAACACGAAAGGTCTAAGACGAATGTGTTTTTGCTGCAGAGAAGTCAGTTACATGACAACATTAGGAAGCCTGGCTTCTCCAGCAGCACAGCAGCAGAATTCTCCACGAGTGGCCAAGAATCTCTGCGGATTCTCAAGATTCTCTTCCCAAAGATCCCAGGATGAGGTCTAGGTGGTGAGGCCTCTTTCTCAGGGCCAAAAATGGACAAAAAAATATAGCCCCTGTTCTGCCCAGTTCACGAACCCCAAAAGACCAGAAATAAACAGACTCCACTGTAAATACATAAGGTTCTTTTTATTGTAAATTAAAAGCTGCAGCTTGGGCCCACACACCCCCACCACCAAAGCAGTGGGAGCCAAGCGCCTGTGCCCAGGTTAGTTGGGTGATATATAGATTCTGGTCCCTCTCAGCATGCCCAAGGCAGGGACAATTCCTGCCTGGCAAGCATCTATTGGTCAAAATGCTACATTTTGAATTGATTGGCTATAGGAAGGTTCCCAGACCATAATGACCTGGTGTCCCTTCCTAGGGGGACAGGCCAGTTTCCTAGCAACTGTTATCTCTAGTGGGTAGGGAAAGAATGCAGTAAGGCGGTTCTTCCCCTCAGGGCATTACTAGACTTCTCCACCCACATAGTTCAGGCCTTAATAATAGCTGCTAATTTTTAATCTTTTTGGTCTCTCACCCCCAGTGTGTCCCAGCTGTCTCCTGCAGATTCCTAAAGCCAGCCTGTGTCTCTTATTGGCTAGCAAGCTAATATCTCTTTTGTTTGTTTTGTGTGTGTTCATGGTATATCTATGTGTATGTGTGCATACTGGACTGTGTGTGTGTGTGTGTGTGTGTGTGTGTGTGTGTGTGTGTGCACGTACGCGAGCACGTGTGCACGCGCCAATGTAGGCTAGAGGTCAACATAGGGTACCTTCCTCATTGCTCTCATTTTATTTTTCATCATTATGTGTATATGTGTGTATAAGTATGAAGTGTGTATAAGTGCCTTGGCAGAGTGTGAAGGTCAGAAGACAACCTTGGGTGCTGGCCCTCACCTTCTGTGTTAAGACAGGGTTTCTTGTGGTTTACTTTTGTGTATGCTAGGCTAGCTGACTGTAAGCTCCCAGGAATCTTCTATCTTTGCCTCTCTCCTGCCATAGGAGTGCTGGGCTTGTAGACATATGCCACCATATCGTTTTTCTTTTTTTACTTGAGTGCTGCGATATGAACTCAGATCTTTGTTTGCAGAGCAGATAGGTTAATGAATGAGCCATTGCCTTAGGGTCCCTATTTTTCATTACTGCTGCTGCTGCCGCTGCTGCTACTATTAGTGTACTTGAGGTATGGTTTCACTCTACCACCTTCCGCCTCTGCCTACTGAGTGCTGAATTCTAGGTTAGCTCAAGAATATCCATCACAAGCTCACATTTAAGAAAGGCTGCCTTAGCTGTGCCAGGAGCTGTGCCAAGGACTTCTTGCGTGCTATCTCATTCCACTATCATGGAAACCTGCTAGAAAAGGTTAAAGATAAGAAGACCCAGGCTGGAAGTTCTGGGCCCATGTGGGAAGCAGATTTGGTTAGAAGCACAGCTGACTCCAGATCCCCTCTTTCAATAGCCACACTGGTTCTGTCTAAAGGCCCTGGACTGGGAAGCCCTTCCCGGCTGCCTGGATCACAGTTTGCTCTGGCTCTCTTCTGCTTCTCTCAGTCATAATATGACTGTGGCTTCAGGCACTCTTTCTTGATACTTGTGAGGCTGAGATGTGAGGTTTTGGGAATCACTATGCTACAGATCCCATTGGCTGACCCACCAACTAGTCTACAGCCAAACTGTCCATCTCTGAGGCTAATTGACCAATGTGTCTTTAGGGCCTCAAGGTACAAACTGTGTGTTTGTGTGGGTTCTAGATCACAGCAGCCCCTTGGCTATGCCCTCCAATGTTCTTTAGGAACATTTGTGCTAAGCCAGCAAGGCAAGTCCCAATCTCTTCCTTGGATTTAAGTCCTGGGTGACTTGACAAAGGCCTTTACCTCTCTCTCTGCCTCAGTTTCCTCCAGTGTAAAGGAAGACATCATTCACCATTCCCTCTTATGTCACTCAAAGAATAAGGCTCAGCACAATGTCTACATATTGTTTTCTATTAATGTCAGGGCTTGATTTCTCACATGCCAAAAGATTACCCAGTGCATAACTGCTGGGGAGAAAGCAGACTGAGTAATTGCACCCCAGACAGTGCCGAGCGACTTGCAGTTAGTAGGGCCAGCCCCCTGCCTCAGCTCTCAGCTCCTTTCCTTAATGCCTGACTTTTGCTGGGCCATACTCTGCTCTGCTCAGGGTAGACTGAGCCCTTCTAAGGGAGGCCAAGGGAGAACTGAGATGGGGCAGCAAGAGCCCCAACCCTTTTTCCTAAAGACCTTACAAAGCTCTGACCTAGGGAATATCTCGCCTCTCTGTCCCAGGGTGAGGCATGAGTTTGGCTTGCTCATACCCTATTGAACTCATATAGCAAGGTTCACATTCCTGCTCTGCTCATGATTGTCTAGGTAGCCCCCTCGTCCTTTACCTCCTCCTGAGAATGAGAATGTAATAATGTCTGCTGAGTTTGTGTGAGGACTGAAGGGGTGTGACTTGAGCTGGCATGTCCTTGTGGTGAAGGCTCAGGATTAACATTGTTACCAGAGAGTTATATGAGTCTAAGAACCAACTCCCATAGGCCACAGGTGAGAACACTAACAGACACGGGCTCTATTAGCATGGCAGGACTGGTCCCTGGGTCCTTCCGGTCATTCAGATGCCGCCCCTGTTACCCAACTCCTCTCACCTGCCTTCCTGCCTGGGCTTCCCATTGTCTTCGGGGATGTGTTGCTGACACTGCCTGGGGTGCTCCCTGTACCCCAGTGCCCTCAGATGAGCTCTGCCTTTTGCCCTGTGACTGTTGTGTGTTAACTACTGGGCAGGTGGAGGCAGCTGCCATGATCATGCAGCACCTGCTGTGGCTTGTCAGCCCTGTGTCAGCTGCAACCCCAGGGCAAACAGCAGTCCAGCTAATGAAAAGCTCAGCCTTGGCCCTGGGGCTGAGCAACTGCCGGCTTTGCCGGCTTCGTGTTTCTCTGCCGTTTGCTTGGTGATCTGGCCCTCAGCACCCAGAACCAGGACCAGAGCCTTGGCACCACAGTCTCCAGTGATCTAGTTACAGAACACATTCTCTGGCTCATCTCAAAAAGGCAGCTTTTT
Organism: Psammomys obesus; assembly: GCF_907164565.1. Classification (NCBI taxonomy): domain Eukaryota; kingdom Metazoa; phylum Chordata; class Mammalia; order Rodentia; family Muridae; genus Psammomys; species Psammomys obesus. The sequence continues at coordinate 23,373,725 of NW_026596039.1, read as the reverse complement.
GCTATCATTTCGGGAACTCGGAGTGGGAGGGGATCTCCAATCCTCAAATATTTTTCTGCTACAAACCTGAAATTCTGCCAGAGAGCTAATGGTTCAAAGGAACAATTCTCAGAGCCCAGATGCATCTGCTCTGTAGTGTTACCTGGCTTGTTAGGAACCCAGAGTCTTGGAGCTGAGGCTGTAGCTCAGTTTGTAGAGTACTTGCTTAGAATACATGAAGCCTTGAGTTCCATTCCCAGCAGCCCATAAGCCAGGCGTGGATATGCATGTCTGTACCTGGCTCAGAAGCTGGAGGAAGAGGGAAGGATTAGAAATTCAAGATCATCCTCAAATTGTGAGGCAAAATAAATCTTTAAATTGCTTTTCTCAGGTGTCTGTCAGAGCAGTGAGAACAAGCGACCAACACAGAAGAGGTCTGAAGGAGCCGAGGAAGGATGGCAGCAGCGCCACTGCCTCCGGTCTGAGAGTCCTGATGGTAGAGCCCAGCAGAGAGAGAGCGGTAGAAGCATGCGACGAAGAATAGGGGCAGTACAAGCAAGAATGAGGCTCTCCCCTCAACTCCTCCCCATCTCACTCCCTTCGTTTTGCAGGGATTGTAACTCAGCACAGACACCGTCCTTCCCAAGAAGGACTAATGCTTTGCTCACTCTTGATACTTCTTTCCAATCTCCTTTGGGTACATGTCTCACAGGCTGTAAGGCTTCTTTAGAGAGGTAGCTGGTGGAAATATAGGAGGGGTGAGCTCTCCTGCCATTCTGGACCCACCTGGTTAAGAAAAGACCTTTTTAAGAAGGAGGACCCTCGGTAAGATGCTCAATCCTCATTCAGAAAGGCAAAAGGGATGTACATTGGAAGAAGCAAAAAAACGGGGAACAGGACAAGAGCCTACCACAGAGGGCCTTTGAAAGACTCTACCCAGCAGGATATTGAAGCAGATGCTGAGACTCATAGCCAAACTTTGGGCAGAGTGCACAGAATCTTATGAAAGAACGGGGAGCTAGAAAGACCTGGAGGGGACTGGAGCTCCACAAGGAGAGCAACAGAACCAAAAAATCTGGGCCCAGAGGTCTTTTCTGAGACTGATACTCCAACCAAGGACCATGAATGGAGAGAACCTAGAACTCCTGCTCATATGTAGCCCATGGCAGCTCAGTCTCCAAGTGGATTACCTAGTAAGGGGAACAGTGACTGTCTCTGACATGAACTCAGTGTCTGGCTCCTTGATCACCTCCACCTGAGTCAGGGGCAGCCTTACCAGGCCACAGAGGAAGACAATGTAGCCAATCCTAACGAGACCTGATAGGCTAGGGTCCTATGGAAGGGGAGGAGAACCTCCCCTATCAGTGGTCTAGAGGAGGGGCATGGGAAGAGAAAAGGAAGGGTGGGTGGGGTTGGGAGGGGCTACAGCTGAGGTACAAAGTGAATAAGTTGTAATAAATTTAAAAAAGTTAAAAAAAAAGAGAGAGAGAGAGAGCTTTTGCAGTTCATGCTGAGATCACCTTGGAGACTGACTTTTGCCCAGATACTGGAAGGTCCTCCTGCCTAGTCCACAGGCAGGCAACTGAGAACATCCTCAGAGAGAAAGACAAGCCCCTGTGTAATTACACAAGATATGTGTAATCCATAGCACATACAATGGTGGTTTAAATGAAAACATTCCCCTCCTACCTGCCATGGCTCAGCTGTTTGAATACTTGGTCCGAAGTTGGTGGTGCTGTTTGGGTAGGTTTAGGAGGCATGGCCTTGCCTCCTAAAGTAATGTACTTCCTAAAGGAAGTATATCAGTGAGAGCAGACTTTGAAGTTCAAAAAAGTCTTCTACAGGGCCCACACCTTTAACCCCAGCAGAGGCAGGCGGATCTCTGAGTTAGAGGCGGGCCAGGGGTACAGATAGAGTTCCAAGACAGTAAGGGCTGTTAAACAGAGAAACCCTGTCTCAAAAAGCCAAAAACAAACAAAAAGGAAACCCCTCCCACCATGTCCAGTGTTTTCTCTCTTTGTGCACGCCGTTCACGATGTGAGTCTCAGAGTCCAGGTTCTTCTGCTGTGCCTGCTACTTGCAGGCACTTCCTCTACCCAGCAGGATATTGGGTATCCACTCAGCTCTCTGGAACTGAAAGCCAAGTAAACCTTTCCTTCTATAAACTTCCTGTGGTCATGGTGTTCTAGCACAGCAATAGAAAAGTAACTAATACACTCCCCTTGCTTTTCAAGCCTTTGCATAGCTACTTGCGCCTTTGATGGAGGAGGAGAGCGAGTTAAGACCTGGTCTCTCTAGGATGGTTCACATGCAGGAACTTTTAGGTCTGCTATCCCAGTTTCCCCCTCTCCCTATTGCCAGTGGTTTCAGAGTCAATGTTTCATCTTTAATTTAAGGGTGTAATTCTCACTAGAATTCCACTCCATTCCTAAGTGTTCTGGGCTTAGGTCAGTCAGGGTTCAAATTTTAGTTCTTCTACTTGTTAGTCGTTATGTTCTGGGTTAAATATTTAAACTCTTCAAGCTTCATGCTTTTCTTTGTAAAGTGGAATCTATGTTTTATTCCTCCAGACACATATCTATAGATACTCATTATTATTTCAAGGGTTAAAAATATGCACTGCTAGCTGGATTCCTCACGAGCACATTTCTTTAAAGTTACATAAAGAGAGGAGTGAATAGAGGCAAAATGAATGGTTGAGGATTCTAACATTAACTTGGATTGTTGGTGTTTCTACAAATGCAGTCATAAAATATAAATATAATATGGACGGGGCATAGTGGCACATGCCTTTAATGCTGGTTCTCAGGAGGTAGAGGCAGGCAGATCTCTATAAGTTCAAAGATAGCCTGGACCACATAACAAGTTTTATTCTGAGACCCTGGAGTTATGTCAGAGAAGACCTAGGATTGCTAGGATGACAGAGGGTGACAGTGTGGAAATGTCTTTGTGTGTGTGTGTGTGTGTGTGTGTGTGTGTGTGTGTGTGTGTTTGGCAGGGTGGGGGCTGGTACCCTTAGCAACCCACTTCTCTGCTCCACTTGCTTCTCCCTGCCTGAAGGCAGAAAGGCAGACTATGACTTGCAATTACTTGCAGCAGAACTGAAGGAGCCATTACCTGGGCTCCTTCAAAGGCAAGCACAGAACGCTGCGCTGCGTAGCCTCTTCATCGAATGCAGCCCCCAGCACCGTCTAACCCTTGGGGCTGCCCCCAGTCGCAGCGCCTGTCCTCTCGGTCATAATGAGTAAACTCTTTTATGTGTCTCTTGAGGAAAGAGAAAAGAGTTTCTCTGTAGTATCATGAGACACATGTTTGTGAGCCAGAAAGACCAAGAAGCCTATTTCATAGGGATTGAATGAGAACTGGGGACTGAGGAGGAAGAGAGGCTTGGAGGAATCAGGCTCCCATGGGAATCTGGATTCTAACTTCGTGGCTGCTTGGAGATCAATGGTAGCCTTTGTCTGTGCTACCCAGCTGGATGGGGCCTGGGGCTGGCAGGTGTTTTACATTATTAATAGTGAGCTCTCTTTCCTTCCTGATAATCTAGTCTCCTTCCACATGTATGGAACCGCTTAGAAAACCAACCCTGTCTATGTGAGTGTTAAGGCAGCAGCTCCTCCCATCTAGCGCTGCAGGCCTTGTATCTGAGGGCCTCTGGACTTCTAAGGACCAGAAAGAGGTTTTAATTTGGGTTTCTCTTAAGATCAGGGTGAAAAGAAAGAATAGTAATGAAAGAAACAATGATGACTATAGACTGGTGAATCAATACTTGTTTATACCAGTGTAATTATAAAATATAATATTTAACATTTATTTTGCTAGAAGGGTCCACAAAGTCAAAAGGCATAGGGCCTGGGAAAATTACATTATGGTCCTAGACAAGGGATTGGAAGAAATTTTAGTGGGGTTTTAAGACAAAAGTGTCATCTTACTTCGGGCCCTCTTAACCTCTCGGTCATTCACTCAGGCTGCAGCAGTCTCTGTGGTCCAGGCTTACGAACTGCTGAGGAGGGTGAGTGTGTCCGCTCACGTATTCCTCTCTGGCCAGGGTCTAAGGACACAATCATTATAAAACTGGAAATCCGTAAGCATTCAGTGGGCGTGTGCCTATGAGGACATGGGTCCTGTACTGCAAGAGTGAAGGGCTCCATAGGAGCCTTGAGGAAACCCACCAGGCAGCCACTACCTGTCCAGTTCCTAGCAAAAGTTAGTGAACAGCTCTGCCCTCGAAGGTGCTTGTCCACACATGTATCATGAATATAAGCCTCCCGACACACATTTAAAAACCACCTTTCTAAAACAGGAAGCAGGGAAAGAAGAAGGGGTGGGGAGGAAGTGGGGGCTCACACTTTAGAAGTCGAGGCAGGAGGCTCCGTGTAAAGTCATCTTCAGCTACATGTGAATTTAAGGTCAGCCTGGGTTGCATGATACCCTGTGCAACGAAGAGGGGAGGAAAGGAAGGAAGAAAAAGACCATGGGAGAGAGGAAACGTGGAGCATTTGGCTAGAACCTGATATTCTTGATGTGACACAGCCTCCTCCTTCTACCCCAAGGACTCATGGGAAAAAGGCAGCGCCAGAACTGGGTTGTGTGTTTGGAGCTCTCACTGATAAACATGTCCACTCTGTGTTCCAACTTTCTCTTCCTCTCTTTCCTCGTCCCCTTTCTCCCTTTCCCATTTCCAATCCCTCTCTTTTTACCCATTCTCCATTCCTGTCTTTCCCTACATCTTTCCAGAAAGTTCTTCCTTCTTATCAGGATGCAGAGAGCATGGCTATCTGAGGCCTCTCAGCTGTGAGACCCCCAGGTTGGTATGTCAGGAAGGCCTCTAAGAATAGCTGCTTAATCTTCTGGTCACATGGAACCTTGTTCAGACTGTGAAGTTCATCCAGGTGTCCCAGGGTGTTCCACACCCTCTCATTTCTTTTCTTCTGTGCCCTGGTAGGAAATGGGGGTGATCCTTTTCAATTGATTTACCAGAACAGGGTCCAGGTGGCCATGCCCAGCCAGCTGTGGAGAGATCAGACAGCTGGACCTCACTCTGCCAGCCTGTGGGCTGGCGGGTCAGGGTTAGGGACTCAGGCACCTCCCTCTGCAGGGGCAAGCCAAAGGCAGCTTGGACGAGAGAAGGCTAGCCTAGCTCGATTTCGCTTGCATTCGTGGGGGTCGGGGAGCAGGGGTCAGCTAGAAGGGTCTGGGTATTTCCATAACTGGGCTGGGATGCACAGCTGTCTGAATGGCATACAGAGCTCTGTCTACCTCTGTGAAACTCTACCCACAAGGGTCCCTAGCTACTGTAATTAACAGTCAAAGAAATGTGCACTCAGGCAATCAAAAACCATCTTAAAACTTATCAGATGGGCAGGTAATAAATATTTTTGAAGTTTGCCTTCTAAGCAGGTGTTTTCAAAGCCTACAAGGAAGAGTCCTACAAACTCTCTGAAGACGTGGGTTGGAAATAATGCAAGCCCCAATGTACTTCTTGACACAGCAATTCATTCCTAAGAATGTGCCCGAAACATCTGTTATTGTTCAAGCAAATTTCTAATTTAAGAATTGTGTTTCACAATAGAGAGAGGAATAGGCTAAAAAAATAAAAAATAAAAAATGTGCCCGAAGAAAATCATGTCATGCAAGAGTGAGGACCTGAGCTGGAATCCCCAGAGACTATGTAAAGATGGACACCATGGTAGCATGGGCATGCCTGCAATCCCAGTGAGTTTGTGGTGAGATGGAAGACGGTGGGTCACACTTGGTTCTCTCTAGGTTCTGGAAGTCTGCTAGTACAGTGTTGTCAGGCTGGCGTGCCCTCAGCAGGCTATAGAGTCGCATCTTTCCTGGCCGCCGGCTTCATGCTTGTCTCTGCCAGCACTGTCACGTGTTCCTTTCTCTGGGTGCCTCTCCTCCGTGTGTCTCTTATAAGCACATGAAGTCCTGGGTTTAGCTAAATAATACAGGATGGCCTTGTCTTGAGAGCCCAAACTTAATAGCATCCACAGAATGCTTGTGTAACTCAACGTCTCATTGCTATGACCAAAACGTCTGACAACCTCATGGGGAAGGATTCATTCTCACTCAGAGCATCAGAGGAGTCAGTTCGTGGGAGCTTCATTAGAATATCACGGAGGCCGGAGGATGTGGCCAAAGAGCTTCTCTACCTCATTGCAGCCAGGAGAAATAATCTAGTGGTAGTGGCTTGGCAGATGGTGTGCCAATCGTGTGTGTGTGTGTGTGTGTGTGTGTGTGTGTGTGCTCTCATTGATTTTCTTTTTTCTTTTTCCTTTCACACCCTTCAGCCTAGCAGAGTGCTGGGTACTTGGTACATAAGGAGGTGGAGGGCCTAAATGTGTTGGACTGACTATCAAGAAGCCACACCCATTATGTGACATCTAGTCGTGGTTATTCTGTGCCTTAGTTTCTTCTCTCACAACATATGGTGAGTCAATGAACTCATTGGTTTCTCAACTTTTTTTTTTTTTTTCATCAGTGGAGTGCTTCTACCACCACCAATTACAGCTAGTACAGTAGGGGCTGGGAGATGGCTTGGCTAGAAAGTTCTTGCAATGCAAGTGTAAAGACCTGAGCTCAACTTTCAGAACCTACAAAACCCAACCAAATAAACAGGGGTGGTGGCAGAGATAGGAGACTCCCTGGGGCTTGCTGGCCAGCCAGTGGGGCCAAATAAGTGTGTTCTGGGTTCAATGGAGAGACCCTGTCTCAGGAAATAGAGTGGAGTGCACATGAGAAAGACATTCTTTGCACACACATTTGTTCATGCCCATGGACATGTACATTGCACGCACACACACACACACACACACACAAATAAATAAAAAGATAAAATAAAATAAAACACCAGCACAGCAATGAGACAAGCAGCAGTACAGTAACAGCACAGGAAACAGACTGTGAGAAAACGCTGTGTCTCTCCACTCCACCTCAGCTGACCCTCATACTCACTAACACATCACATGCCAAATGTTTCATAAATACCCATCAGTAGCCAACTGGTCTGATTCTTTCCAGGCCTTTCCTGCTGCCACGTTGAAATGCTGTACCCAGTGTCCCTCTACCTGGCACAATCTGGACATTCCACCCTCTCTCCTCTGTGGGCAAGGCTGCCTTGCTTCAAATGCTGCCCTGTGTGTGCTGTGGAGGAGGCCTTGTTTCTGGACACTGCTGATGAAAGTTCACTGGTGTTTTTAATCAGACCCAGGGCTCCCTAGGGAGCAGGAAGCAGCTCTGAGATCCCCTGTTAAGCTAGCCAGAAAGTTGCTGCTTTTCTCTAAGCTTCTGGATAACAACCCTCAGGGAGGATTCCAGGCTGAAATAAAATCTATGGCCCTGACATCCTTTGCTTCCCAGCCAGGTGCCTCACTGCCTCTGCACACGTGATAGAGCTCTCTTCAGCCCTCACCTTCGCACCTCATCCCTGAGACAGCATTATCAATACCTACTGCTCAACAGGTGCACATCAGAGCATGTACCCTGGGTGTCAGTCAGGCCCTGTTGTGAAGCCAATGCCCTCACGCTCTAGAACCCCAGCCACCCTTCTGGAGAGCCAGGTGTCCCCAGAGTCACCAGGTCATGTCAACATCTGACCTAAAAGGCCCTGGAGTTCCAGCACCAATGCTGTGGTCAGGGTCAACTCTGACAACTAGTGCCCAGGCCTTGATGGTTATTAATATAATGGTTACGCCCTTGGCTGCCTGGATGCAAGGTCATGCACATGAGGCACCCCGCACACTACTTCCTGGGAGCTAGAGAAGCAACAATGTTTATAATGGTCATGCTTCTCAGAGCAGGATGTCCTGAGTGTGTTTCCCTCTGTCAGTGTCCAGCTAACGTGTCTCCCTTTTTGCGCAGCACCCACTTCCTCTCTTTAGGGCTGAGACATGATGATTGTCGTTTGGTTTCATGTGCCCTTTAAACACTCTTGGGTCTCCCTGCAGGTTTTCTGCTTGTTTCCTTTGTGGGTTGGCTCCAGATAGGAGGTGAAAAGAGATGGAGCCATTTGTTAGTGGTACAGAGAAATCATTCTGTATTTAGCAGCCAGTGCTGTTGGCCACACCATGAAGGCCCATCCCAGGACTGGGAAGGAGAAGGTCCTCTATTAGACACACCCTCTAGTGTATGTTCTTTGTTCTCTATCTGTCTGTCTGTCTGTCTCTCTCTCATTCTCTCCCTCTCTCTTACCTCTCTTTATCTATAGATAAAACAAAACCAAAACTTACAAGTTAGGACTGGAAGGAGGCTTGCATTTGGGGGTCCTTAAAGACTCAGACCATGGGGCTGTCCTGTGCCTCCTTTCTCCCCAGCCAAAGACAACTCTAGGTATACTCTGGACCTAGTTAAACCTTTGCCCCACTTCACCCTGACTCTAACTAATCCACCATGTCACCTTGGGCCAGTTGATCAATTCTAAATCAAAACTAAATCTCAGTTTCTCCAAGGGTTAAAGGAGGGGAAAACAGAGAAAGAGGACAGGGTCTCAGCACTGACTCTGGAAGCCCCAAATATAACAAGTCACAGAGGGCATCCCAATCTGCTGTCCCTGTGACAGTGTAGTTAAATTAGAGATGTGTTAAATTAGAGATGTTCAACACGGGGGACACAATAGCCTGATACCCCCAGTCCATGCATAGAGGGAAACCTGGAATTTAAAGAAGACAGCAGTATTAGGAAGCTTTGGTTGGCATTTCATCTGCCCCTATCCTAATGACTTTAGGAAACCAGATAAAGAAAAGCACCCTAACAGGAACAGGCAGGCAAGCTCAAGCACCACATACTTAGCTCGTTGCCATCTACCCTCCACCCATTCTACCCATCCACCGTTGTATGCCCCATCTTCTTCCAAAAACTGTCTGTGGCAAGTATAGCTAGGCAAAAGCTATTGTTTTTAGCAATAAAACCAATATCTCTTAGTATGTTCAGGAGGGAAGGGAAGGAGGAGAGGAGGAGAAAGAAGAGAAGATAGTAGCTAGAATGACAAATAGCTGAGAGAGGGGGAGGGAGGAGGGAAGAGGGAGGAAAGAAAAGGACAGATGCTCTGTAGCAAAAGTCCATTTATTAAGCAAACGACCTTTCTCTTTCCCTCTGCTATGCTCTTGAAAGGCCTCTGCTAAGCAGTTATTGATTGGAGAGCTGGCCACAGTCCCTGCCTGGCAGAATCCATCAAGGCAATACCTGCTTTCACAGGAGATGGCTTTCTGACTGATGGATCGGGATCAAGCCAGTTCCTTGCAAGACAGTTTGGATCCAAACGTGCCCCAAGGAAAGGGGTCTGCATACTGCTGTTTCTTTGATCTCATTCAGAAGGCTGGGTCTAAAATATGGTGAGTTCAAGGTCACCTGAGCTACGTAGTAAATTTCAGACTACCCTGGTCTACAGAGCAAGACCCCCTCCCATCTCAAAAAACAAACAAATAAACAAACAACAAATTAAAAAGATTTTTTTAAATATGAGAGATAGGGAGATGGTTCAGTGGAAAAACTGTTTGCTGTGCAACCATGAAGGCCTGAGTCTGAATTTCCAGAACCCACACAAAGCCAAGAATGCTAGCCCACATCCGTAATCCCAGAGCTCCTATGACAAGAAGAAAAGCCGAGTCAAGGAGCTGAGACTGGAATTTACTGGAAACAGCCATCGGGGCTCTCATACTAATTGGCAAACATGAAAGAGGCCCAGTCTCAAACAAGGTGGAAGGCTTCTCATGCATGACCTGGCACATGTATGAACACACACACACACACACACACACACACACACACACACACACACGTGCATGCACACAAACACATAAAAATAAAAAGAAACTGGGATAAGAGCTTCGGGACATTGGATTTGCTTCCCTTCCCCCTAGATGCTAGGACTAGGCCCACTGTTCTGGGGATGACCCTGGAGTCCGACCCTGAGCTCAGGGGATGAACTGTTGATCAGTAAGCCCAGTGACTCAGTTGACTAACAGGTTTGTATTGAGTACCTGAGGTGTTCCAAAGAAATACTTGAATGCTACCGTTGAGGTTGTTTCAAGGTAGGAAATGTCATTGTGCAATTTAAAAAGAGCTACTCTTGACAGCCGATCAAGTGGCTTTAAACAGTAAAGGAAACTAGAACAGAGTGTTGGCGTTCCTGGTGACTGCCCTTATTAGGAAAGAGCTGAGCAGGTGATGGGACTCTAAATTCAATTCAGCCAGAGCAGGGTCACCCAGCAGGAAAGTGATAGAGCTGGACTCCGAAGAAGCAGCCTGGTCTCAGGGCCCAGAGTTCAGAGCCGCATCTGCCGCCAGGACAGGCAGCCAGCATACGAGAAGACACCTGGCTCTGTGACTTGTTGCTTTGGCTGAGAAGCATCCCCAGTGAGTTGACAATGCTCCAGTACACTTGGGAGGTTGGTTTGTTTGCAAGGCCTTCCTGGCTGCCTGCCTACTCCGTCCCTATTGGGAGGACAGGACAGAGGAAATTCTGTTTTTGCTTCTGAGCTGGTGGTCTCTAGGAAGTTTTATATGTGTGTGCAGTTAGCCACAGGGCATCTATTCTCTCTTGGCTAATACAAAGGCAGGAGTTTTTATAGCGAGCTGATCAATGACTAGTCCGAGCCTGCTTTTCATCCACACATGAGAAATCAATTAGTCATTCCACACCCACAAAGGGGAGTAGCAGGAGAGCTGGCGTGATGGATCCCACTTCTGGGGAAGGCTTAGGCAGCAGAGACACTCACTTAACCTACAAAACAACCTTTGTGTCAGGGACTGTTATTATAATCCCGTTCTACATTATGATACATACATTTTAGGGAAGACAGGTGGTTTGGGGGAGGAGACTGGGAACAGCACAGTTGGGAAAGCGTCTGCTGTGTGAGCATGAGGACCTGATTTGATCACCAGAACCTACATAAAAAGCCAGGCACAGTAGAATACACTTGTAGCCCAGTGCTGGGGAGGCGTGGAGCTGTAAAGAAAGCTCCATGTCCACTAAGAGACCCTGCCTTAATACATAAGTTGGAGAGGGATTGAAGGAGACACTTGACCTTGATCTCTGCCCCCCCCCACACACACACACATACAGAGAGAGAGAGAGAGAGAGAGAGAGAGAGAGAGAATTGGTGAAAAGAGGCCTGGGCTGAAAAGCAATGTAACTGGAGTATTGGGATATTTTATTGGGTTCTTAATAGCTATCATCTTTCTCTACCCCAATCATTTCCAGCTCCCTAACACTGTAGATGAGAAAGAAGGTTAGAGGGGAAAGGAATGGGGGCATAAGTCTCTTTAGACTTCTTTCTGCTGATTAGGGGTATTGAGTTCCTTGGGGCAAATTTGGTTTTTGTCAACAGGATATCCAACTTCTATTTGTCTCTTTGACCACTTGGTAAACTGCAGCAAACTGCAGCAGCAGGCAGAGCAACACCCGGCTCTTTAGAGCATCTCTGGCCCCCCTCGGGGCTCTGGCATCTGGAAGAGTCCCCAGAAGTCCAAATGTAAGCTATCCTCAGCTGGCAAAGTCATGCCGCTGCCAGAGCACGAAACACATTATAGTCAGCTACTGTGGACAATCCAAAGCAGCACCAGCTCCCGCACTTGAAAGTAAAACAAAATCGTATTCACATAGCATAATTGGGATTTTAAAGAAACCAAAATTCTCACTACAGAGCAGGACACACAATTATAGCTTCTCTTTGCTACTTAAGGATACTGGATGAGGCTCAGACTCTTCTTCTGTAAAATGGGAGCTGGAATTGAATGGAGAAGGCTCTTTTCTGCTCATCTTCTTGGATTTGGTGATTGCCCCCAGGGCCTTGTCCTTGACTTCTAGAGCACAAGCTGGCTGCTCAGATCCTGCTCTCCCAGCTGTCCCATGCTAGCAAGCACCAGCTTGAAGACTACCCAAAGCTGTGCCCTTCCACCCTTTCCCAGAGTCGTCTTGAGCATCTGCCATCGCTTCCTGCTTCTTGGCATGCACTGGGCACAAGGGGTAGGACCCTGTGGTGCTTGGCCAAAAGGCCAGACAGAGCATAGCAGACGGCAAACAGAGCTGTTTCTGCCCTGAGCCCTGGGTGGCTGTCGCCGCCCACCCTCATGTTGGCTGAAGTCTTGCTCACCTGGCATTAACCCCTGCCACTCAGTTAATTCTTCCAAACGGCCTTTACAGACAAGCCCTGACAAGAGAACGTGCTTTCAGTTTCTTGTGGCTTTTGATCCTCCAGCTGTGTGAGGGTGCTAGCCTCACTCTCTGCTTCTAATGTTCTTGAGAATTGCATCAGACACACAAGAGTCTTGCTGGTCTTCCACGTTACTCCCACCGGTCAGAAGGGCTGGGTACCACAGTGGCATCTGAGTCCAGGACCAGGAGAGACTTAGCATGGCCACGTGGAACTGAGGGAGCTGCAGGCTAGAGTCTGGCCTCTATATTCTCCTGCTCATCCACGTCAGATCATTGTGCAACCGGTGGGAATAAGGGACCTGTGGGGGAGCTCTCACCAGCTGCCTCCTTTTGTAACCCCCCCCCTCGTGTGTGTGTGTGTGTGTGTGTGTGTTTCTGTAGGTCAGAGGACAACCTCAGGTACCACTCACCTTGTCCTTTGAGTCAGGGTCTCTTATTGTCAGAGATTGCTGCCCAGGCTAGGCTGGTTGGCTACCAAGCAGGGTTCTCTTCCCTGGCACTGGGATTACAACACGCACCACGATGCCTGTTTCGTTTTGTTTTTGTTTGTTTTTAAATACACGGGTTCTGCCCTCATGTTCATGTGGCAACACCTTTCCTGACTAAGTGACTCTCCAGCCTTAAACGAAATTGTATTGCTACGCGACCACGCTTGCTGGTTGATGCTGCTGTTGTACAACAAAGACAGACTGTTACAACAGAGGTCACATGTGGCCTCCAAAGCCTGAAATATTTGGTATCTGGCCCTTTGGAACAAAAGCCAGGCACGGCCTGTTCTCCATCGCTCTTCTCCGAGTCACAGGGTTATAGAAGTGTCTGCTGCTTTCCTTTCAGCTACAGATGTTTAATACACAGACTTTATAGGGTCATGTGTAAGTCAGACCTCAGAAGTGTTTGACTTGTAGTCTCCTTTTCCTTGAACGACTCGTGTGTCATGTCACCCCTGGTGGCTCTGGAGCAGCATGCTATAATCAAGTCCATTATTTTAAGATCTGTTTTTAGTATTTCTAGATTTCTTTTTTGTTTTTGTGTATTAATGTTTGGCCTACATGCATTTGTTCCACATGTGTTCCTGGTGCTCAGAGAAATCAGAAGAGACCACTGGAGGCCCTGGAGTTAGACATAGTTGTGAGCCGCCATACGGGTGCCGGGAACCTCACTCAGGTCCTGCACAGGAGCAATGGGCACTCCTAACCACTGAGCCACCCCCTAGTCCCGCGTGAGTTCTTCTACAGTGAAAGAGAACTACTCCTACTTCATGCTACAAATAAAACCATGAAGAGGTTCCCATCAATTTAGGGCAGTTTCTATGACAAAATTTATGTCACATGGTAGGTGGCCACCAAATGAGTTAAATGTGCCACTTATGGGGACCATAAGGACTTTAGACTAGAAGGCCATTCAGGGTGGTCCTATATGGTAGATGAGGAAGCAGAGACTGGGAAGGTTCAGGCTGAGGTTCTCTGGTTGGCAAAGAATGGGCCGAGACCCTGACTAAAGCCTGATTTGTCTCTAAGTTCATTTTCCACCTCTCCAGAAGGCCCACGTTTCATCCCATTGGCCCCCAAGTCACCTTGCACAAAGCTTCCCTGAGAAGGAAGATCTATATTGACCTCTAACATTTCCAGGTGTTTTTTTTTTTTTTTTTTTTTTTTTTTTTTTTTTTTTTTTTTTTTTTTATCCCATTCTTTACCTCACAATCTAGTACTTAATTAAGTGCTGCCTGGAGACATCATACTTCAGTGGCCCCTCTTTGAGGATAGAGTCTGGGTATTCATCTTTTCTGGTCTTCTTCGAAGGCCGAGTGCTCAGTCTGTGGTGACGGTTCATTACTAATTACAGAAGGCGCAGAGTAAAGGATGTGGGAGGTGGTTCGCTCTGTAAGAAGAGGCATGAGGACCTGAGTGCCACCCAGAACCTGTGTAAAGAGCGGGGTGTGGCAGCATGAGCCTGTGATCCCTGTCCTTGGGAGACAGATACAGAAGGATCCTGGCAACCTGCTGGACAGCCAGTCTCTTCAACTGGTGAATTCCAGCTTGAGTGAGAAGCTCTGTCTTGAAAAACAAAAATAAGGTGCAGAACAATTTAGAAGGACACCTGATGTCAACACACACACACACACACACACACACACACACACACGAGGGAGGATGCACAGACACACACAGACAGACACAGACAAACAGAAGGACACACACAAACACACACACACATGCACATTTAATCTGGGTAGTAGGTGCATGTTTTCTGCCTGGCACTGGGTAGAATACAGGGGGTGCAGGTATGTGCCCAAGGAATAAGAAAATTGTAGGGCACACCCCATTTGACTCTACTACAAACCTCAACACTCCGTATTTCCCAGATTTGGAGATAATGTTTCTGTGAAGTTGAGCAATGTATCCAACTTTGTGTTCCGCATACCCACAGGAAATCAGTGGATCTTCAAACAGGCATCTCAATCGTCAAAGGCAACAAGCAGCCTAAGACAGCCATCCTTCTGTGGTTGTTGTCAGCAGGAAAGCCAGAGACAGAGTCTGCGTTTAGGAAAAGCATTTAGGAGAATCTTGTGGCTGAGGGCTCTCGTGGGGCTTGGGTAATACTGATGAATATGTGCGTTTTGAAACGGTCAGGAGTCGTCTAATAATCCATCACATATAAAGATGCCTTGTGGAGCCACTAACCCTTTCTCTGCTGCTGTGAAGTCTAACCCCTTCCAGCGATGGGCGCCTGGGCAGCACCACCACAGGATTTATCATCATTATCAGCTATGGGTAGAAACTGAGAAGACTGCTCTGTGTGGTGCTTGGGTAAAGCTCTGTCCAGGATAAATCTGATCTCTGCCATCAGTAATCTTCTAGCCCAACCTTTTCTAGAAAACAGTACAGACCATGTGTGGCAGTGGAGAGAGGGTGTCCAGCTCAGCCAGTAATCTAGGAAAGATTAACTCTGCTATTTATCTGGCCTTAAGCAAATTGCTTACTTCCCTACTTCTCAGCTTTTCTTCCAAAAAACCGACTGTCAATAACACTCCCTTTTCAGAGTTGCTGTAAGGTCTCAGACTGTCACTGTTGACTCTGTGTGCGCCTGCGCACTCACCATGCAGCTGCTTAAGGAGGCCAGAGCTTGGGTTGGGAGGTCTTCCTCAATCCCTTCTAGCTTTTGTTGTTGTTGTTATTGTGAGACAAGGTTTTCCAGAGTCTGAAGCCTGCTGTTTTCAGCTAGACTGCCTAGCCAGCGGGCCCTTGAGGTCTACCTGCCCCCAGTTCTGGCACTGTAGGCAAGTGCTACCATTCCCAGCTTTTAAAATGGCCTGGGGGCTCAAAATCAGGTTCTCGTGCTTATCTAACAATCATTTTACCCCCTGAGCCACCTCCCCAGCACTGAAACTAAATTTTAAGTCTCTTTCTTTTCTGCCCACTTGCTAGTCTCAAAAGGTAATAACCTAGATGGTGCATGCCTGCTCCATGCCCTGGAAGAGAGAGAGTTATGTGTGCCAGAGGGTGTCATTACAGTTAAACTGAAGGTCAAAGACCAGCAGTGGGAAGGAACACAGAAGGAGATCCTGCCATCAGGATGATCTCTGCCTGGCCCACTGGGCCAGTGCCCGAGCAGTTTCCCAATAGTGGTCAGAGATAATGGGCTGTAAGACAGCTACTGCTTTAGAGACAGGAACTACTGGGAGGGGAGGAGCCTGGGGGGGGAGCACGAGCACCAGGGAGCAGCTGCACCTGCTGAAAGGCCTTTGGTGGCAGCCCTAGTGTGCCTGGCTTTGGCCACTCCCTGTGGTGCTGCTGTGCCATTTGTAATGATTGAGGATGTCACGGTGAAGCAGAGCAGGTGAGCAAGCTAGTATCCAGTGCTCTCAGATCCCCACCAACAGTGAGCCACTCACCGGGAACCCCCAGACAAGAGATTGTTTCTGATACTACTCTGAGCTACCCCACAATCCAGGTCCCATAGTCCCAGAAGGTACGGTTTGTGTGAGCTTGAATAGCTATGCATCTTGCTATTTTTTAAAAATTAAATAATATATGTATGTGGGTGTTTTGTCTGTATGTACATCTTTGTATCACAAAGACAGAAGAGGGTGTCAGATCCTCTGGAACTGGAGTTACAGACAGTTGTGAGCTGCCATGTGGATGGTGAGAATAGAACCTCTAGATCTTCTAGAAGAGCAGCCAGTGCTCTTAACTGCTGAGCCATCTTTCCAGGTATTTTTTTGAGAAGTGTTCTCTTTATCTGCTGTCTTTGGTATTATGATATTATGAAATATGTATTTGGTCTGGTCCCCTGTGCCCTGACATACTACTTCTAAAGTTCTTAGAAGGATGCATATCTTGATATGCTGAAGAGATGACTGGAACCAACAGTCCCTGGGAACTTCCTGTTAAGGGGTGGGGGCTATCACAGGAAAAACTCAGGCATGGTCAGAGGGTGGAATTTTCAGCCCTAGTCCTTAATGCTTGGAAAGAGAGGAAACCAGACATTCAATCAATCATTCCTACAGAAAACTTCCATGCCTCCTCTGCGTCTTCCCCATACCCACACAAATCCTTCCAGGTTCTGGGAGCTTTCTGGTAGCTGAACAGGCAGAGAAGTTCCTGGGAGTTCTCTGAGTGCCTACCCACCCACATGGGTTTCTCTGCAGTCTTTTCTATCTGGCTATTCATCTCCATCTTTTAGAGCATCGTTTGTGGTAGATGGCCAAATATAAGTAAACTCTTTTCCTGAATTGCATGAGCCATGACAGAAAAGGAAGTCAGTGAACTCTGTGTAACCAAGTGATTAGAAGCCCAAGCCATGAGCCCTGGGCTTAGAACTGTCGTGAGGACAGGAGTGCCTCCAGCACTGAGCTCCAGCCTGCAGGAGCGGAGGCTATCAGATGGTAGTAGAACTGAATTGTCTTAGGAGATACTCAGCTGGTGTATGCAGAACTGATGGTTTGGCGAGAGGGCCTTCTTTCTGAAAACCTGAGTCACAGAAGTATTCTCTTTGGTGTAGCCTCTGTAATTAAAAAAAAAAAAATACATAGGCCAACCTGTAATCCTGGCACTTGGAGAGGGAGAGGCAGGTGGATCTCTGCAAAGTCAAGGCCAGCCTGGTCTACAAAGCGAGTCCAGGACAGCCAAGGCTACACAGAGAAATCTTGTCTTAACAAACAAACAAACATATACAGGGACCCTATGGGATGGTAGGTAGGGCACACCTTCAATCCCAGCACTGGGAGGCAGAGCAGGGTCTCTGCATTCTAGCCAAGGCTACACAGAAACTTTGTCTTAAAAAAAGAAAGGAGAGGCCTAGAGAGATGGTTCAGAGGGTAAGAACACTGCTCTTCCTAAGGTCCTGAGTTCAATTCCCAGCAACCACATGGTGACTCACAACCATCTATAATGACATCTGGTGCCTTCTTCTGGCATGCAGGTATACATGCTGGCAGAATACTGCATAAATAATAAATCAAAGAAAGAAAAACAAATGGTTGGCTTTTATATCTCACATGTCCCTTGTACTTTCCAGAACAAATTGATTTAGTGGTAGACCCTTCAAATAAAAAAGCTAGTAAAAGAATGAACTAAGGGGGAAATGGTTGGATGGGTGGGTGGGCGGGTGGGCGAATAAGCATGATGGTCGGTCTTACTGATTAGCATTTGCGTTTTGCTTTTCTCCCTACCCCTGTCCCGCTTTTTCTTCCTTCAGTTCTTGGTACTTTTGTTCACAACGCCGCAAGCTTTTCTCCTTTGTGAGTTTCCTTTCTCGTAGCTTCAACTCTGTGAGATCAGAATGAAAGGCTGGGTCAATTTCCCATTCATACATTCATTAATTAATTGAGTCAATAACTGTTTATTGAGCTCCAGCTGTTCCTTTGCCCATTCACATAGTCTCTTGACATGATGTTTATTGAGCACCGGTGGTATGTCTTATGTGGTGCCAGGAGCTGAATGATGGCAGAAGAAATACCTCAGCAAAATTTCTGCTCTAGGGGGCGGGCCCAACAATCTAACACAAGTGGACAGACATTGTCAACACGGGCTCTACTGACCTCTGGCTCACACCCTCAGCAGCTGCCCTACACTCAGATTGTCGAGGCCAGTTTACACCCAGCCTCTGTGCTGTCTTGACTCTTGGCCTTTAATAATTGGTTAGACACACTGCTGCAGTGACCACATAATTAATTCAGCATTAACAGAGGCAGCCAACCAGCCTACCCCTGCCTCTCTCCAACCCAGCCTCTCTCCAACCCAGCCTCTCTGCAACCCAGCCTACCCCTGCCTCTCTCCAACCCAGCCTCTCTGCAACCCAGCCTACCCCTGCCTCTCTTCACCTGCTTCTCTCAGTTGTTTAATGGCTTCCGTTTCCTCCCAGCCTCAGCGTTCCAAAGTAGAAGAAACATCTGTGTGCTCTGGACCTCCAGCACCCCATGTAAAGCCCTTCTACAGTCTTGGATGATCTCTGCACCTCCAGCTACAGCCTGCTTCCTCTGCTCAGGACTCTCCTCTTCTGGGCCCACTGAGGCAGAACCACATGCCAAGCTCAAGCTGACCCAGTTTGTCCAGATGCGGAGGTCAGAACACAGGATCCTCTTGACAGAGCTTCCTAGCTGCTGCCTTCTGGGTACTAGAGTCACTGCTGTTAGTTTCCTTTCCTGGGTTTTCTTCTTTATGGTAAATATTTCCGAGTCTGGACTGAGGAGATAGCTCAGTTACCACCGATGCTATTACCAAATGCTGCTTGCAACAAAGTGGCCCTTGAGGTCAATTCCCCAGCACCCATGTTTGTTTTTTGTTGTTGTTTGTTTGTTTTGTTTTTTTAAGAAGCCAAGCATTGTAATGTGCTTACTTTACAGTACCATGCTTAGGATGCCAGGACTGGAAAGGAGATGTAGAAATCCCTGGGCTTACTAGCTGTACAGCCTTGCCTACTTGGCAAGCTCCAGGCAATGAAAGACCCTCTTTTCAAAAACAGAGTGGGTAGCATTGGAGGAATTATAGCCAAGGCTGTCCCCTGGCCTCCACGAGCATACAAATACACACACACACACACTTTTGAGTTAACTTTTTCAAGATTCAACCATGACCTCTCAGTTCTAAAGTGCCCCTTTTCCCTCCCCTTTTCTCCCCCTCCCTCATTCTTTGTCCCTCTTGCTGAACATACTTTCTTTTTCCTGCAGAACCTCAGAACCTGTGCTGTCCCCATAATGAACCACTACAAGGAAGGCTTCCCAGGAGCTGAGGCCAGGCAGCTGATGTCTGGTTTTAAGTGACCATTATGTTTCTCCAGTGCATGCTTGGTTCCCACTAACCACTTCTGACACACTCTCGGATCTTGTTGAACTGATGCTAAAACTCCACAGTCCAGCCTGGAGTTTAACTCAGAGGCTGAGCACTTGTCTGGTATATGTGAGGTTCTGGATCCTGTCCCCAGCACAGCAAAACTCAGCCAAGCAAACAAGCACAACAGCTATTTTACAATTTGAGAATCTATTAATATGTTTTAGATTACATTCTTGAGATTATTAACAGTTTAATTGCTCAATGTTCTGCATTTGTCTTATACTCAGATACTTGACTCAATTCTTATTTTAGTTCTAAGAATTTGTTACTCTCTTAGGATCCATAAAGTATTTGTATTATATTGTATTATATTCAATGAGTGAATATTTAAAATATTTAAAATATTTTACTTTAATTTCCCTTTCTATGACTCAGTAAAAATTTAAAATTAAAATATCCAAATCTTTATTACATAGTCCAGCCTACTACCTGCATTTATTCATTTATTCATTTATTTATTTATTTATTTATTTATTTATTTATTTATTTATCTATTTATCTATCTATTTATTTATTTATTTAGTATGAGTATGGATGTTTTGTGCACATGTATGTTTGTGCACTTCCTGCATGCCTGATACCCAGGGAGAACAGATGAGGGTGTTGGATCTTCTGAATTGCAGATGGTTGTTGAGGTGCCATGTGGATACTGGGAATTGAAAACTGGTCCTCTGGAAGAGCAGGCAGTGCTGTTAACTGCTGAGCCATCTCTCCAGACCGTTCATTTAACAGGAGAGGAAGCGGAGGTCCATACAGGACGCTTTGAGCGCAAGTTGACAGCTTGTCTGGGTGGGGATGACCTGAGACTCTTAGTGCTGATCAGCTGTCCTTTCTGCTACATCAGGCAGCCTTTTGACTGGCGGCCTCTTCTGCGAAAGCAGACTGGGTCTTTTCCTTTCAGGTCAGTTTCTCTGTCGTTCAGTATTTTGTGCTGCTCTGTGTTTTTATGTTTGAAACTCAGTACATGTCCTGGCTCCTTTTCTCCTTGCTATGACAAAATACCCAACAAAAGAAAGGTATAATTTATTTTGGCTCATGGTTCCAGGGTACAGTGCTTTATGGCAAGGGAGATGCAGTGGCAGGAACGTGAGGCAGTGGGTCACAGCGCACCCACAGTTAGAAAGCAGAGAGAGACGGACGCTGGCGATCAGCTTGCTCTCTCCTTTTTATTCAGTCCAGGACGACAGCCCATGGTATGAGGCCATGCACAGTCAGGGTGGAGCTCTCCAGCTCTGTTAACACAAACTAGACATATCCTCACAGATGTGCCCAGAGCTTTGTCTCTTGGTAGTTTGAGACCCCTGTCTGGTTGACAGTCAGCATTACCCATCACATATACAACTCTGAGCGTGGCCTCTTGGAATTTCTTTTAACTCTGTCAGTCTGAGGAGACCATGCCAGCCTTGATTCTGTCAGGCATCACTAAGGCAGACACCCTTGTCCAGGCATGACAGGTTCACACATGAGCTTCTCTCACCCAGAGGGCTCTGAACCCTGTGACCTATGCCAGTGCGCCCCATTGCAAGCCTGGCAAGCCAAAGTCACTCCTGAAGCCAGACTGACCACAGTCTCCACTCTCCGACTCCTTGGCTGTTGCCTTCCACATGAACTCTCTCTTCCCACCTGCCTCTCCTGCTCCTTAGGAGACTTCATTTCAGACTCCATCACCAGAATGGGAGGTAAGGGAAAATAGGACTCTGGCTTCTTCTGTAACACACCCTTTCCTAAAAACCTGCATGTTGTAATGAGAAAACTCTGAGCCAGGTCGCCAGGTCCTGTCACTCTCCAGACTCACAATGTTTCTCGGTCTTCAGTTTTCTCATCTGTGTAATAGGAAGAGATGGAAACCCACAGCATGGTGCATGTTACATTCTAGGAGTCCTCCTCAAGGCCTCATTTACAGTCTCTTGTTTATTTATTGCCACAAGACCACAAAACAGACAGCATCTCTATTTGAAAGAAGAGAAAACTGATATGGGCAAAATTAATTTGCCAAGGATTATCCAGCTGGCAAGTGGCAGGGGTTCTTCACCTCCTGCCCTTTCTTGTTTAGTTATCATAAAATCCAAATAATTTCCTAATGAATGTGAGGCTGTTTTGAATGGTAGCAAGCAGTCTGTAAATACTGGGGAGTGTTACTAAAAGACCCAGGATACTTGTTCACTCCCTTTCTTTCTCCTTCTCTGTTACCTCCCTAACATATAAGCAGCTGCCTTTGGTCCAGACTTATCAAAGAAATGTCATGAGACCATTTTTCAAAATGTCAAATGCCTGTGTACTTTCCCCCGAAGTAATTAAGCCCTTTTATTTTCTCCAAGTCAGGATGCAGAACGCTGGGAGCTTCCAGAGCATGCCCTTTCTCCTCCATCCTGAACTAATGGAAATCAAGGCTGAAGGGTGAGCTTGCCTGGGACTCCACAGATCCCATCCATGCCACAGAGGCCTGGCCTGGCTTTGGCAGGCCTCCAGTAGTGACCACGGGGCACTCATAACAGGGCTCAATTATTTATCCAGAGGCCAAAGACTCAGTGGCATGGGCCAGTCCTGACAGTTGCCAGGGTCCCTTCACCCAAGGTGAGTGGGTGCTGGAGGGCGGACTGCAGCCCTGACAGCTAGCCCACTCATTCTGTCGTCTCCCCTGGGAGGTGACATCTCCACTGATGTCATTCCCAGCCTTTACACACAACGCCAAGCAAGAACATCATGCCCAGGGGGCAACTGACATTTCAGTGGCATTCTTGGCTGTTGACATTGAGCTAGATATTTGTACACACATTTCCCTATTTCATCTCCATGGCAACCTTTACGTTCCCTATTGTCCCTGACAAAAGAACTGAGGCTTAAGCTCTGCATAACACACTTGGCAAAGGGCAGAGCTGGAATGAGAACCCAAGCAATTCTTCAAAAATTTTTTTGCATTTATTTATTCACAGGAGTGTGTGCCTGGACATGTACCACCACAAATATCTGAGGATCAGAGGACAATGTATGGAAATCAGGTCTTCCACTATATAAGTTTATTTAAGAGATCAAACATAGGTCATCAAGCTTGGCAGCAAGCACCCTGACCCACGGAGTCATCTTGCTCCTCACCAAGCCCAGGTATTTCTAGGACCCTGTGAGTAGTGGTTTGAATAGGCATTTGAACACTTGGATCCCAGCTGGGGTCTAGGGAGGCCTTAGGAGAGTGGCCTTGTTGGAGGAAGTGTGTCACTGGGAAGTGACATAAGACCCCACCCCACAGTTCCCTCTCTTTGTTTCCTGCTTGTAGTTCACAATGTGAACCCGCAGCTTCTGCTCCCAGTACCATGTTTGCTGCTTGCTTCCATGTTTCCCTGCCACGATGAAATCTTACCCCCTGGAACCATAAGCCAAATAAACCCTTCTATAATTTGCCTTGGCCATGGAGTTTTATCACAGCAATAGAAAGGTAGCTGTCTTAGTCAGGGCTTCTATTGCTGTGAAGAGACACCATGACCAAGGCAGCTCTCATGAGATAAAAACATGTAATTGGGGCTGGCTTACGGTTGCAGAGGTTTAGTCCATCATTGTCGTGGCAGGAAGCGAGGTGCTGGAGGAGCTGAGAGTTGTGCATCTAGATCTGAAAACAACTGGAGACTGGATGTGTTTCCAATGGGCATGGCTTGAGCATGTAAGATCTCAAAGCCTCCACAGTGACACACTTCTTCTAACAAGGTTACACCTTCCCCAACAAGGCCACACCTCCTAATAGTGCCACTCCCTATGACCAAGCATTCAACCTCATGAATCTATTGAGGCCATCCCTATTCAGACCACCACAGTGACTAAGATACCCTGTGAACTTTCTCCCAGATAGCTTCTTCTTTGATAGTTATCTTTAAAAGCATAATCCAGAAAGCTTAGATAATGTCAAACACAGTCTTAGGAGGAATGGATTTTTTGCTTATGGTCTTCCTAGTTTTATTCTTAACTTCTCATCAGATATGATGCACCCATCTTCAGAATCACCTAGAAGGTTTAAAATACCACATTCCTGGAATTCATCCTTGAAGATTAGCCATAATCCTAACATTGGTATTTTTCAGCTTCCCCAGTGATTTTAATAATCTCTCAGGCCAAAACCATCATTTTAGGCAAGGCTTTTTTTAAAATCTCTTTCCAAATTGCCATCTATATTCTAGTATTGCTGAGGTTGTGCAAGTCCATGGACTTCAGTTATATTTTTTTCTTCCACCCATCAGTATTTATTGTTATTGTTTTTGAGACATTTTCATTATGTAGCCCAGGCAGTCCTGAACCTCCCAAGTGTTGGAATTACTTATAGGTATGTATCTATGTACACTATGTAGTATTAGTGGACCAGAACTTGCAATGTAGGTAGACCAGGCTAGCCTTGAATTCATAGAGAACATCCTTACTCTTCTTCCTGGGTGCTGAGGTTAAAGACATGCATTGTCATGCCTGGCTTTAAAGACGCATTTTAAATTATGTGTATTTTTGTATGTTTGTGAGTGTGAATGTAGTTGCCTGGAAAATCCAGAAAGAGCCTCAGATCCCTTGGAGCTAGAGTTACAGGCGATTTTGAACTGCATACCAGTTCTTGGAAGTGGACCTGGGTCCTCTTCAAGAATAGTATATGCTCCTAACTGCGGAGCCATCTTTCCAGCTCCTCCTTATTCTCCTAATCCAGTTCAGACTCCGTCACTTCTGTGGGGATGCTGACCACCACAGCTTGCATATTTCCCTGTCATTCGTATTTTTTAAGCACTGTTGGTTTTCGTTTGGCCTCTCTGTTGGTTAGAGTATGTGCTCAGAAGTTACATGAAAGACCTAAATGACAGAGGTGCCTCATTTAACATCTGGGAATATATTTTTGTCTCTAAGGGAAGAATGGGTCCAGCCGTAGCTCCAGGTATCAGAGATCTAGGCTTTACTATCTTGTTGCTCATCTATAGCACAGTGCCTTTGGTCCTATGAGTCAAGCCAGCAAATTCTCATTTAAATATTTCATCCAGCGGGGAAGGGAAAAGCAGGGTGAGGGGAAATTGCACTGCAGAATTATGAGCACATCCCACTGTCTGGACCTTGATTGTGTGACTACACTTAGCTGCAATCAAGCCAGCAAGATTTAGTTTTATTTTGCCCAGATCAAATCAGCTGATTGTGCTAGCAGACATGGAAAATGGACCATGAAGAAGAGCCTAGCAGCTTCACCTTGGACTTGAGTTTATAGTTTTTGTATTCATGTCTGTGTTCCAAGGTTCACTGGAGAAGCTCTTTGAGAACTAGGCCCTGACCACCTCTTTGTGATTCAGACCTCTAACATGGGAGGCATGAGATGAGAAGCATTGACAGGCATGAGACTAGAGGGATGGACAAAGTCCTGGAACGTAAGGCAGGTGGAATTTTAGTTTGTGTAGTCCATAATCCACGGAATGCATCTTAACCTCTCTGATAGTTGAAGGCTGCTTCAGGCATCTACGCCAACCCTCTGGTTTGGGGG
>NW_026596039.1:23284519-23348370 GCF_907164565.1 Psammomys obesus | reverse complement strand
CACATATACTCACATACTCACACTCACACACTCACATATACTCACACTCACACACTCACATACACACACCAAATAATTCATTGAAAAGTTCTAACACTCTGTAAGTAGGAGAGCCAGAGATTAGGCTTCTCAGCAGCTAATTCAGACATCTTGCCACATCTGCAAAATGGGACTCCAGGGACAGGGTGATCTTCAAGCTTCCTTCCAACTCAGAAACCCTGGTGCACACACTCAGCATTCCTACCACCCAATGAAGTGAAACACACAACTGGGATAATTTCCAAAAATGGGACTGCTGCACCCATCTGGATTTCAGTACATAATTCAGCAACTTTGAATAGTGAGCTAGAGGTAGGGGAGGTGAGAGAGGGGTTTTAGAGTCAGCTAAGAAACAAAGCCAGGTGGAGCGGCAGAGGAGAGAGACACAGGTGATCCAAATGTCTGACCAGAGTCTCTCTAAGACACTGGTCTGGATACCACAGAGCCTCCTCCCTCAGGGACATAGAATCCGGGTCACACACAGATAAATGGCGGTGGAAGAGGGTGTCTGTCACATTAAACAAAGGAAATGTCACAAGGCAAACTGGCCATCTTAGTAGTAACAGCTTCCGCCATGACTCAACTAACGTGCAGCCCCGCTCTGCGACAGGTATTTATTTCATAGGCTTGATCTCATTACATTCTCACGACAAGCTTCTGGGATTACTGAAGGTCATACAGCTGGTAAGTGGTGATTAATTGTCGGAGGAGTGGTGTGAAGAACATAAATTATGGAGTGGTTCAGCAGGAGAAGAGCGTGGGGATGGAGTGGTCTAGGCTCCGAGGTGGGTGGGAGGAGACTTTGGCTGGATTGCTGAGAGCAGGTGAGATCGGTGGGATCAGGGAGGAAGTTCGGAGGGAGGAAGTCAGCCCATCTTTGGTGGTGCTGCATAAATGAGTTCCTAGATAGGGTTGAGGAGACACCAAAGCCAAGGACGGATGTCCCGTTTGAGGATGGTAGGGCTGGGAAGTGGGGAAGGAATGAGACACTTCTGATAGTCATTCTCCCAGAAAGGGTTAAAAGGTCAATAGCTTGCCCCTTGCTCCTTCATGGCCTACTGCCAAAGGAAAGTGAAAAGAAAATGACTAGAAAACTCAGAAGGCAATCTGTGTCAACTGCCCTTCCATCAAAGAAGCTCACTTCTAGGATTTAACTCAAAGAAATGTCAGAGACAAGGGAGAAGATGGAAACAATGGGACATCTATAGTAGGAAAGTGGTTTGTGGATACCCAGCTCTAAGTGTTAGCCAGCTCACACAGGACCGAGTAACTGGAGCACGTAATGTGGAGTGGGTGGCAGGATGCAAAGTGCAGAAATTCTTAGCTTAAATGCTACAGATTTAGTAAAAGCATGTGTGCTTACGTGTGTACACATGTACAAAAAAATAAGACAAAAAGGAAAGACATTGTACCATGATACACTTAAAAACAACAACAACGGGGTCTCCTGTAGCCCAGGTTGGACTTGAACTCTACATGTGGCTGAGGATGACAGAAACTTCAGAGCCTCCTCCTGGCACCTCCCAGATGCTGGGGTCACAGATGTGCTCCACTGTGCCCAGCTTAGGCAGCGCTGAGGATCGAACCCAGGACTTCATGCATGCTAGGCAAGCACTCTACCAACTAGCCGAACACCCTGCACCCCTCCCTTGCTTTGTCTTAGAGACAGTTCAGTAGTTGCTGCTGCCATAGAGTTTGGGGGCATTCATTTAACTTTCTGGGCTCTTCTATAAAGCTCCCAGATGCATGTCCCTCTTCACCCCCAGCTGGATCGGAAGCACGAAAGTCTCCTATTAATGGTCTCTGTAGCCATTTAGATAAATTGTCTTCCATGGAACCATAAATCCTAAATGAAGGACACTCTTATTCCAGGGGACAGGCACCAAAGCCTGTTTCTAACTCGGTGATGTATGGATCTGTAGCTTTCAGAATGTCAAGGGTCCTTCATCAATATCTGAAGGACCTTCCCAGGTACTAGACCGTGGCACAGCCAGTGTGAGAAGACATTACTGTATTCGGGTCAATAGTTTTCACTTCATTCTGCTGTGTTTGAGAGGGGAGGGGGTATGTTTTTCTGCCTTCACTGAGATGCCTGGGCTATCAGAGCCTATCATGTGTGACTTGATCTGCATCTTCACAGCTAGAGAGGCATCGGAAAGGTTAAACCTGAGAGAGCCCCTCCTCTCAACCCCAGGGCAGCACCCCATCACCAGGTGACAATAAGGAGCCTCCCGGAATATCAATGACCAGGGATGAGGCCAAGCTTTGCCCGAGCCTCCTCTGAGCTCCAGGCTTCATTCATCACGCAGCTGACAGAGCCGGAGCCAGAGGATGAGCACCAGGCTCAGTCTTTTCTGTTCCCCCCAGTAAAATGATGGATGCTGCTAGAACTGAGAGGGAGAGGAGCAGGGGAGGGAAGCAGGGAAATGAAACGGGCTTGTCTTTGGTGAGCTTGGGCAACAGCTCAAAGTGTCTGGGACTCCCAGAGAAATATTGTACAATGATTTCACTTGTTCCTGCTCACAGCCTTCCAGCTCTCAGACAAGCGGGGCTCTACCTTCAACGGTTCTCTTTGTGGAGGCGAGGCAGCGTGATAAATTGGAGCAGGCACATCGTCAGTTGTAAGAATTTTTTTTTTCCACAACATTCTCTGGGCTGTGTTTTTCCATCTATAGAATAACCCAGCTTAGAGTTTTTTTTTTTTTTAAATCAGAAATTGTATTTCAACTTATAAAACACATGCCCATTTGTGTCTCCTTTTAAAAGGACTTCTTTTATTTTTAAATGTCTGTCTATGCATGTGTGTCTCTGGGTGTATATGCACACGTGTACGAGTGCCGAAGGAGGCCAGAAGAGGGTCAGATCCTGTGCAGCTGGAATCCTGGGAAGTTAGTTGTGAGATGCCTGATATGGGTGCTAGAAGCAAACTCTGGTCCTCTGCAAGAGCAGTAAACACCTCTAACTGCTGAGCCATCTCCCCACCCTGCTCTAGTGTTTTAGTCCTTACAGTCTGTGGATGAGAGACTATGCCAGAGCTGCTGGCTAACTACTTTCCCCAGTAAATTATGGCACATCCTGTAATGATCAGCCACAGAACTCTTATCCTCAGCACATAGCAAGCCAAACTCCCAGGCAGAGGGCAGGATGTAAATGGTAACAGCCTCGTAGCTCATTGGTGTAAAAACTCTTTTATGAGTACCTAAATAACCTGTGATTTCCCAGAGCCTGAAGTGTGAGCACCATCCCAGCTCCCACTAGCTGGGAACGTGAGAACATACAGGGCTCACTGATGATCAGGGAGAGCCAGAGGACTGTATTGACACGTGCCCACTGCGGGTCACAATGCAACAAGGAAGGGAGCAGGCCCCTTCCTTCAGGTGTTGATGTCCTTTCCTTATTGGTTGGTATCAGGTACTGCCAAATCTCTGAACTGGTCAGAACTGGTTCTTGTCTCCCCCTGACTTGCTTTCGTTGAAGTCTTTTTGATATGGCACTAAGTGGCAGCTGGCTGGTCACTAAACTAAGTGACTACTTTCAATGCTTCTTCCTGCTTGTCTGGCCCAAAGCCTCTTGATTTTTGTCTTGTATCTTGAGCTCTGACTTCCTGGTCTCCACTGTGCTACTTGGATTAGCTCCAGGCCTGGCGCCCCTCTGCCAGTACTCAGCAAGTCCTCTTGTGTGTAGCTAACCTGTCCTTCCTTGAGTATGATGGCCTCATAGGACTGACATAGCCCATGACCTTCATTCTCTGGTCCCAGCTTTAGCCTCTAGGCCGGAAGGTCCTTCTCTCATTTCCCTACTTCCAAGCCTGTGCAGTGGTCCAAGTCACCAGGTACATTATGTCTTATCCTTTGGCTTAGCAGAATCCTTTCTAAGTGTTTTGGTTGTTTCATTTGGGAAAAAAAAAAAGTCCTTCTTGCCTCACTGTGCAAACTGTGTTACCAGGGAGTTCAGTGGGAGCTCTAATCCCTGAATCCCAAGGCTTCGTGTGGTCACTCTTGGCCCACGTCAGACTATAGCTACCAATACCACCTTCATGGCCTTAACTTCATGGCTCGAAACTTTCGACCTGTCCATCTTTGGTCACAGTATTTTGTTTTTCTGCAAAGGCTTTCTGTTGCCATTTGTTGCTGGGTTTGCCTAGTCACCTGCAATCCTTTATCCCAGTAGCTTAATGTAGTAGTGACTTTCTTATCATTTCCTTCAGGTCAACAATCTACCACATAGTGATAGAAAAACCCACTGCTTCCATCTAGCAACCCCCTCATCTTCTAGGACCTTATAATCCCTGTTTCTTTACATCCATATGGCCAGTAGGTCAGCAGAGGCAATGAGTAGCTGGTTCAGCAGAGGCTACCTCAAGAGATCTTAGAAGCTGATTAAGAAGTAGCAGTTACTGCTGCCTCTATTCTCATCACTGGTTTGAACTAGTACCAAGCCTCCCCTAAATGGCGCAATCTTCTGAGTTCCACAGGGGAACAAATGGTGAGAGGCACACACAGCTTTGCCTCTGGCACATGGTGGAGGCACCTGTTGACCAGGGCCCTTTCCTTCCACTCCAGCATGCCTCCCACCATGGTTTCGGTCTGTCTAGTCCAGAAAGGCCCAAACACCTGAGCAGACACCTTAGAAGATGTGACAAGGGATATGGCCTGGGCTTTTCTCCTCAATAGATAACCTGAGCAGAAGATGGGTCCCTGAAAGAAGGTTCCTTGGGAGTCCCTTTAAGTCCTGTATGATTATTACGAATTGGGCTCTTTCTGACAAGTGACAGCCTTTCATGTCTTTCAAGAAATATTCTTCTCTCCCTCCTGGAGACTTGTTCAGAGAGAGATACCCAAATGATAGATGCTCTGCACATATCTAGATGCGCAAGAAAAAAATAGTATGAGGAAAACTTTAGACTGAACAATGTAGATCACCATGGAAACAATCTTTAGAACACACTAGAGGGAAGGAGGCACTGTTAACATGGTTCATATTTTGCAGATATCCAACCACCAAATTCAATTCCAGACCTTTCAATCATTTAGCCTTCAAAATGCTGGGGTTGTTATGAGCATGTAAGCCATACTGGTCCCCAGGAAGACGTCCTCACACCCATCTAGTACTTTTTAATGAGGTTAGGGCTTTCATTTAGCAACTTACTCTCTCCCCAAGTGGTTAATTTGAAGTCAGTGAAAGGTCAGGTTAACATTAACCTATTAACACCACAAATTTACTAAATTATTCCACAAGTTGGGTTGTTTTTATTTTTATTCTGAGTTGGAAGAATACAGAGGAGGGACATTTTAGTCAAAATGTGCATGAGAAAAAATAAGAGGTCTGCCTTTTATATGGTGTGGAAAGAAAAAGAAAACCTGTTCATCATTATACAAAAGCAGTCTTTCTTACTTTTCTGTCCTAACACATGTGAAAAGATTCTTCAGATGTGGAATGCAATAGCAATGCATCATTGTAGCTATTTAAACCAAACCTTTGGGGGAAGGGCCGGGACACTGTTATTAGTTACTTTTCTGTGGCTATACTAAAACATCATGACCAAAAGGAACTTAAGAAAAGAAGGGTTAATTTAGCTTATGGGTCCAGAGAGATAAATTCCATCACATTAGGGAGGACATAGCATAGTGGCAGAGAACCCTGGCTGATCCATTTTCTTCCTTTACACACAGAATGGGGAGAGAGGAGGCAAGGCCATAAAGCCATTCCCAGTGGCATACTTTCTTCAGCAAGGCTTCACCTCCTAAAGGTTATATAACCTCCCCAAACACCACCAGGAACTGGGGGAAGTGTGCAAATACATAAACTTACCGGTGCCATTTCTTATGTAAACTACCACAGTTGCTAATGAACAGTTTGTCCCAAAGGCTTCTAAACATATGTTTAAAAATGACAGCGACTATTTCAAGCGAGTCCTCAGTGAAGGAGGGTCAACGCAGGATGGATGCTGGGCTTAAACCCTGTGGTGTCTGCCCACAGTTCTCGCCCAGTAGTCTTCCAGGATTCTCACAATGCCTGTCTATTTTCAGTAGCCTTCTTGGAGAAAAGCTGTGTGCCTTCCTCAATGGATCGTGTAGCTGGGGAATCAGGAACTATGAGATGTATACTTCCAGTTCTCCTTTCCTTGCACCTCATATAAAACAGCATAGTACTTACAGACCAACATGAGCATCTTCCCAAGCATTCCATCTTTAGATGTTATGCAATGGGTAATAATACATCCTTGCCTTGGGAATAGGTGCCACACAACATTCCAGGGAGTAAAAGCAATAGAAAACAGTCTACTTATGTTCAGTATGGATCCAATTTTTTCCCGTATGTTTTTGATGCAAGGATAGTTGTGTCCATTGATGTTGAATCAGGATACAGAGAGCGATTATACATGAGGATGTATATGGGCTCAGCGAGAAGAAAGCCAACTTAAAAAAAACAAAAAAAAAAAAAACAAAACAAAACCCTGAAACACAAGCCAAACCTTCCTTCTTTCTTGATTTCATTTCTTTCTGCAGATCCCTGCCAAGCATGTGGTAGGCACTAGGCATTCTCCCTGGTGCCAGGAGTGTGCCCACTGTATGACTCCTACCCATCTCTAGGACTCCCCCTTCTTTCTATTTTAGGCAACAGATCTCTCCCTAATTGCTCTGTGATGTGCACACCTGTGTTAGACGTCAGTTTCCTCGGAATTGAACGTTTCCCTTTAGGAGCCAGGAAGAGGCTCTAGAGATTCAGGAGGTCAGAAGTCTGAGAAGTGAAACTTGGAAGCGTCTCAAAAATCCCTTCCCAGCTTTACAAAAGGAGTAAGGCAGCTGGGAGAGGAGACTGTGGCCAACAGGGCTGCAGAGAGATTTAACCTGCAAGCTGGGCAGAAAACTCCAGGGTTGGAGCTTTGGCGAGTCTTATGTTAGCGTGAGCTTTCCCATGATGCAGCTGCTTTGAATTATCTCTGCTCGCTCATACCCGTGGCAGTAACCTCAATACAAATTCATTGCTTTTACAAGTTGGACTTCAGTGCATTCATTAACTTTGGTCTATGATGGGTTCCTTACTTAGAGTGCCCACACCTATATGCATGTGTGTGTGTGTGTGTGTGTGTCCAGGAAAAGTCTGTGTCACACTACAACCTGTTCTCAAGAAAGTTTGTTTGGCTTGTTTATTCATATGTGAGTCATCATATTTCTCTTTTTAGAAGTTAACATTTTCAATCTTGTGTTCATTGTTTTGTCAGATGACTGTAGTCATCAATTTGCAAGGGAGATAGTTTCAAGGCAGAAGACTTTCTCCATAATCTTTATCTCCAACCATCTGTTGACCACCCACTTAGACTATAAATGAGGTTGGCCCCTTGTTTGCTTCTCTTTGTATGTTATCAAAACAACAAATGGGATTGATGGACCTCAGAAAAACATGTTAGTATTGCTCTTAAATTGACAACACATAGAAACTGACATCCTACTCCTCCTACCTACATCTTCTGATGTATTTGACATCTCTGGAAAAGAATCATACTGAAATTTTCCACACCTCTGATGAGACATCATCTAATTTTAGCACAGGCTTCTCCTGGAGGAATTGCCCATCATCTTCCAGCCACATTTAACTCCTATTCCTGCCCCAGACTTACGCTAGCTGTCATTTCTTCTGGGATGCTCTCTTTGATCCTCAAAGACTCATGGGATTGAGATAGACACACTGGAATGTGGTTGCATAGTGCTCAGTAATTCTCACAGCATGTATTGTGGTTGGGTTTCAGTATTTGTTTTGTGGAAGTATGTCCCAGTGATGTCAGCCTTCACTTATTATGATGTTCAAACTCCCATTTGAGTGTTGATCTCACAGTAAACCTCTGTGGAATGTGTACATGACCAATCTAAAGGATTATGTTTCTATGATATTCCATTACTACATCCAAATGTGGAGAATTCCCTTTTACAATCTACTGAAATGCTGATCACCCTGCCTTGCAGAGGAGTCACCTGCTGTTGAGGTCACACATCTTAGGTGGAACCTGTTCCTAGATTCTGCCCTCATTGGCTCATTCCTGGGATGTCCCCACTTCAAGCCAACTGGTGAGATCACACTGGTTATTCTTCCCCTAGGCACCGGGTTGACCAGGTCACTCTTAGCCTTTAAAGTCTCTGGTAGTTTGGACTTGGCTTTGAATTAAGCTCCTACCTTGACTGACCTTCACATCTATCTGCAATCTGATCCTGACCTGTATTTCAACATTTGTTATACTCCACAGTGTTGTTTGTCTTTTTCCATGGTCTTGAAGCTTTTGTCTGTATTGTTTATTCCACCAAGAAGTACTGAGTACCAAGCTTTAACCCATCCCAAGAGCTAACCATTTCCTCTCTACAGTCCTTGGCCACAGCTGTTAGGACTCTTTCAGGTTCTGATCTTCAGTTGGCTTAAGATAAAAGCAAAATACTGGGATGTAGCCTAGGCATAGAGCTCTTGCCAAACATTCACAAAGCCCTGCATCTGAACCCCAGCACCCCATAAACTAGCTGTGATGATGCAAACCTGTAATCCTAGTACTCCAGAGGCAAAGGCAGAAAAGTCAGGTGATCAACCTTACTTACCAAATGAAAGGTACTATACATGTGGTTCTCATCTTAGCCATGTGGCTCCCCGGACAAAGAAGATTGAAATACCCCTTCTGTTTCTTCCAGTAGCAGTATCCTGATCATCTATTGGGAAATCACTTTTCATATAGACTGTAGGGCTGGCCCCCCATGGGCTTCAGGAGTGGAAGTGTTTGCTGCCTATGGGGAGGTCTTCCATCTGCTCTTTTCTTTCTTCAGCTTCTGCAGCAACTATGTTGAATTTGTTGTGGTATTGTTTATTTGTCTCTCTCCTCTCCTTATTCTTCATTGTATCCTACCCTTATGTATTTTTTTTATTTGACAGTGAGGTGTTAAAGGAAGGGTAGAGAGCAAAGATTTTTATTCTGGGATCTTGTGGTTCAAACTTTTGTCCTCATTGCTAAAAACAATAGGATGTCTACCACACATTTGAGCCACAGAGACATTAATGCATTCAAATGCACTTTCTTTGCTGTAAGTTAACTGTTTGTCGGTTTGGAAGTGATCTATATCTATGGCCTATCTATATGTTTCTTATATGTGTAAAATACAGTTTATTGTGCAATATATATATATATATATATATATATATAACTTGACTAAATGATTTTATTTTTATATAAATTTTCTCTTTAAAATTATATACATTTAATAATTTGGGGGAGGAGTAGTTCATGTTGAGGCACATGCTTGGAGGTCAGAGGGCAATGGTTCATCATCCACCATTCAGGTACTGGGGATTGAAGTTGGGTCATCCGGCTCGGTAGCAAGCCTTGATATACTAAGCCATCTTGTCTCACTTTTAATTAGGTAGAGAAAGTACTTCTCACTGAATTTTATTTTGTCATGTTAAGACCAGAGATGTACTATCATATTCAGAAATAATTTCAATCTTCTTGCTGTCAAGCGAGGCCCGTTCTTGTGTGAACACTTCATGTCCTCAAAAGGCCACTTTTCTTTTGATAGGGGCCCTATAGATAGAGCTCTCAGCTTTTTATTCTGGGCTAATCTGGATGGGTAAGAGGATGCTTTCCCGTTCTGAATTCATAGAAACATATACTTTCCACAAGATTGGCTGAAAGTAGTGGGTTTGTGCAATGATCTAAGTGTTTGGGAGGAAATGGTTCCCCTACTGCTCAAGACCTACTATTAACTGTTCCAAAAGGCTCCATGCTTGCTGTCTCGCCAATTGCTGTAATGCTTTTAAGGGCTCCAGAATTTTTGTTTCCATCAAGAAATTTTTTTTCTTCTTTCTACAGGTGTAGAGACCTTTGCATTTTATATGCACCAAGTTATGGCTGCTGCTCCGTTGTCCTTGCTCCTTGGGCATCTGATGCGATGAGGAGTTAGGTTTCTGTGCAGGGGTAGGAACAGATACTACTACTCTTTACAATTGCAGTAGCTACAGATTTGCTGCATAATAAATGCTCCTGGATAAGGAGTTTTCAAATCATAGACATGTATTATCTCACATGGTCTCTGTGGAGCCAGGAGAGGATTTTGCTAGGTGGTCCTGGCTCATCTCTCATGAGGTTAGGTGAAGCTGCAGTCTCCTGGGATGGCTAATCTTGATTGTCTACATTTGGAATCAACTAAAACCCAAACAGATAAGCACATATGTAAAGGATTTTTTTTTCAAGAGACAGAATCTTACTATGTAGCACTGGCTGTCATGTGTAGAGCAGGCTGGCCTCAAACTCATAGACATCTGCCTGTCTCTACCTCCTGAGCACTGGGGTTACAGATGAGTGCCACCACACTTGGCTTTTGATTACATCATTTAAGGTGGGAAGATCCACCCTAAATCTGGGCCACACCTTCTGGTGGCAGCCACACAAGAGGGCCTGGAAGGAGGGAGTGTTTGCTTTTTGCCTGCTTTACCTCCATTTTAGTGGCAGGTTCATCTATCTTGCTGCTCAGGCATTCATTTTCTGGTATTATTAGAATCCATTTTGGGGGGATTCCAATGTAGTCTGAAGATCAGTCAAAACATCCAGCCTCATAAACTGAATAACTACTGGATTCTTGGTCTTTCCATCAGGATGGTCCATTGTTGAGCTGAGAAGATCACAACCTGTAAGCTATTCTAATAAATTCCATATATATTCATATTCATATTCTATCAGGTCTCTTCCTCTAGAAAGACTGATTAATATATCACCTTAAGGATTCATTTTGTGATCACCAAGATAGCTTACTCATACAGGTGTTACCTGGAGGCCAAGTCTATTGCCACGTACACCCCTGTTTGAGGATCCTTATGCACTTGGTTCCTCAGAGAGTACAATGAAAGAGCAATCAACGAAGAAGCTGCAATGTCTTTAAGAACCCAGTCCCAGAAGTCACAGGCTCCCATTTCTGCCATACTGTTTGCTAGCAGTGAGTCAGCAGGTGCCCTTCATGCAGAGGAGAAGTGCAGTGAGCTCCCTTTCATGAGAGGAGCTGCACTGAGTCAATTGTGGGCCTTTACAAATCACCACAGGGTTGCTGATATTTTCCCCTTTGTGGCTTATCTTCAACTAACAGTCACACAAATAGCAACAACAAAGCAAAGTCAAAGACTTAGTCAGGGGTCAGTAGGTGGATAGGTGAATATTGGGACAATTCAGACAGAATTTCAGTCTTCCAACCTAACCAGATAGGTATTCTCTAAAGCTCTAAAAGAGTAGAAGTTGGATCTGAGAACTGAATTTCTTCTTCCAACTAAAACAAAACTTGTTTGTTTTATTTTATTTTTATGCTTGTGAGTGTTTTGCTTATCCACATGTTTGTGGCAGCTCATAGAAGCCAGAAGCTGGCATTGGTTCCCTCTGAACTGAAGTTGCAGTAGATTGCAAGCCTCCACGTGGGTGCTGGAAACTGAACCCAGGACCTCTGC
This sequence comes from Psammomys obesus, assembly GCF_907164565.1. NCBI lineage: Eukaryota > Metazoa > Chordata > Mammalia > Rodentia > Muridae > Psammomys > Psammomys obesus. Next base: position 23,336,868 of record NW_026596039.1, on the reverse strand, counting down.
AAGAAGAGCAAGTGCTCTTCATGGTGAGCTGTCCCTTCTTCCAGCTTTTTGAGGAATACTGTCTTGTGTGGTCTTTCTGAAGATGAGATTAGCCAGGAGGTAGCTATTGCCAGAGTTTGGTCTGGTGGGATAGCAGAGTTTGCTCTGGTGAGATAGCAGCAAGACATCCCTGCCACCAGGGATAGAACTATTCAGTTGTAGTCACTCAGACTAATAGGTCAGAATGCAGGCTGCAGATGGTAAGACCTCAGGAAGGAACACACTGGTTCTCTTCCATTGGCAAAAACCAGTCACAGATGGAGGTGAAAAGGCTATGAGCAGGCCCCAAAGACACCTGCTTAAAATCACCTTCAGTACCACTGCCAAGTGGCAGAACCCTTAAGTGGAATTCAATGCTTTGATCTCTAAAACAGACACCAAGGTGGCTCTGGGCCCTGCTGTGGGCTCTAACAGCAAAACACAAGGAAGGAGTCTCTGGGTACCAGATGGAGAGGTTGGGGGAACAGAGATGACTGTCAGTCCACAGACTGATGCATCATGCAGTAAAGACAGATGGTGAGAGAGGTGTCCCAATCTACAGTGGCTTTCTGTCTTTGCAGCGCTCACCTTCCCCGTGGGCCCTTCGCATGCAGCCTCTTTCAGAGCTTTGGATTTCCAAAGCATTTTTTATTTAGAAGTCAAACACAAAGTAAGTGCTCTGAGGTTGGATGCCCCTCTGGCTGAGAGCACTTCATCTCTGTGCAATTTTCTCAGCAGATTTCTGATAACACTAATGGTTGAGAGAAGCACTGGAGAGAAGAGGACCCACATGGACGTGAAGTCAAGAGTGCCGTTTTCTTTTCAGTACAGTCCTGCTTCTGAGGCGAGAGAGCAAGGGCCACGTCCATGGGAACATGGAAAACTCGTGGAATTATTTTTCAAGATCTAAGCTGGTCAGACTCGTCACTCCTAAGAGACTCATTGGCTCTGCTCACCCTCTCTTTAAAGGGATCTGCCTTTAAATGGCTCTGCACTGGCCCTTCTACAAAATGAACAGGAATCCATTAAGCTGAGAGGTGTGTGCTCATAAAGCTATTTAGTTCAGCGCACTGTAGCAGTCCTTTCTCCAAGTACTCAGAAGGCAGAATTACCTACCCTAATGGCTGTGAGCCCACTTCCAAGGTCCATGTGGGCTTTTTCCAGTGTATTTATTGGTGTGTATGATTTGTGTGTGTGTGTGTGTGTGTGTGTGTGAGAGAGAGAGAGAGAGAGAGAGAGAGAGAGAGAGAGAGTTCACACGTGTACCATGGCCCTGACAGCTTTCAAGAGTCAAGTTTTCTCCTTCTATCCTGGGTTCTGGCAGGTACTTTTTATTTGCTGGGCTAGCTTGCCAGCTCCATCCCTGGACTTTAAGTGCTTGTCAAATGACTATTTTAGAGTGGGAAAAGTGAGGATGAATCTTGGATACGTGAGCCCAAGAGTGTCCATAGAGTGACAGTTACTTTGTAGTGTGGGCCTGGACCAATGTACTAGTTACTTCACATATTGCTGAACCAAAATACCAGATGACTCCAGAGGGTACAGTCGCTGTGGTGGAAAATAGCGCTGCCTGAGTCAACTGGCCACCTGGCACCACAGTTTGGAAGCAAAGAGAGAGAAATGCTTGTGCTCAGCTGCCTTTCTTCCCTCATTTAGTCTGGGGACTACCCCACGAGGTGGTGACACACACACTTAGGTTGGGTCTTCCCATCCCAATTAGCCCAGTTAAGATTAGTCCTCACAGACGCTCAGAGACTTGCCTCTAGAGCTTGTTAAGTTGATAATCAATGCTGATGACCACAATGGACTGGAGGATACTGTAGCTGGTCTTAGCTACTTCATGGGTTCTTCTTTTTCCCACCCTTAATCTCCCCAACCTGACCCCCCCCACTTCACCTCTTATCACCAGATAGGAGAAAAAGAAGAATGGAGGAGAGAGAGAGAGATCTTAATCTATTTTTTCTTCTTGTTTCTCCTTTGCTTGCAGTTGATCTTTGCTACTTTGTGGTTTCTTCTTTTTCCCATTCTTTATCCCCACTCCCTGATTTTACCCCCTATCACTAGATAGGAAAGAAAGAAGGATAGAGGGGGAGAGAGAGATCTCTGAAACTCATTTGTTTCTTTGAGCACACCTAACAAACTGAAACCCCTCCCCCCAAGGACCACCAATCACCAACCCTGCCTAGCAGCACTCTAGCATTTATACCCCTCTGAAAAGTCCCCAGAATTCCAAACGTTACACAATCACAAAAACTATCTACAGCTGGCAAAACAATGCCTAGCTAGAGCATGAGGCAAATTGTCGTCAGCTGCTCCCAAGGAGTCCCATATCCCCACACCTGGGATTAAAATGAAAACATTCTTATAATATTTCTGTGTCTTTTAAAGAAACCCAAATCCCAAAATTGTTACTACAGGATACAATATGAGAAAGGCTTCATGTTTTCTCTCTTTAACCTGCCTAGTCCCAGCAGAAGACTCTGAGACTCTCCCCCTGCTAACAGAATTTTATTTTTTTAAAATATTTTGTTATTTTTTAATTTTTAGATTAATTATAGTTTATTCACTTTGTATCCCAGCTGTAGGCCCCTCCCTCATTTCCTTCCAATCCCACTTTTTCTCCCTTATCTCCTCCCATGCCCCTCTCCCAGTCCACTGATAGGGGAGGTCCTCCTTCCCTCTGATCCTAGCGTCTCAGCTCTCATCAGGACTGGCTGCACTGTCTTCCTCTGTGGCCTGGTAAGATTTCTCCCCCTCAAGAGGAGGTGATCAAAGAGCCAGCCACTGAGTTCATGTTAGAAACACACCCTGTTCCCCTTACTAGGACACCCAGTTGGACACTGAGCTGCCATGGGCTACATCTGTGCAGGGGTTCTAGGTTATCTCCATGCATGGTCCTTGGTTGGAGTACCAGTCTCAGAAAAGATCTCTGTGCCCAGATTTTTCTCTCTTTGTGGAGCTCCTGTCCCCTTCAGATCTTTCTATCTCCCCCTTCTTTCATAAGATTCCCTGCACTCTGCCCAAAGTTTGGCTATGAGTCTCAGCATCTGCTTCCATACCCCACTGGGTAGAGTCTTTCAGAGGCTTCTTTCTGTGGTAAGCTCCTGTCCTGCTAACAAACTTTTAAATCTCAACCTGGCCATCCAAGTTATTTACCAAGTACATTTGTGTAATAGAAGTGTTTTTTGTTTGTTTGTTTGTTTTTTGTAAACTCAGTTATGTAAATATGTTTTTGTTTTAATCATAAGTGTGGGATTTTAGTTTGGACTTTAGTATGTCCTTAGCTGATAACTCTCCTGTGCAGGGCATGGCCTTTGCCAGCTCGTAATGCCTGCCTCATGCAGCACAGAGAGGGGCGTGGCCAAGGACGCTGAGGGATATAAATATGGGAGCCCAGAGAGAGAAAGCGTGGTGTTGGCATGTGGCATGTGCCAGTTTGGAGTGACCAGAGTCGGATGGTGTTTCAGATGGAGAAAAACATTTCAACATGGTGGCACTGAGGAGACTGCCTGCTGCGTTTGCTGTTGACAGAGATTGGTATAGCCCCAAGGGAACCCATCAACCCTAAATAGCTGGGAGAAGTAAAGGGGTCTGCCAGCCTTCTCCCCACTAACCTTCTCTCTCCTCCTTAGGGTTTGGAGGTTGAAAGGGAGAGCCTCTAAGAAACCCCAAATAAAGCGTTTAAGAATATTTGTCAAGGAAAAATGGCATGATTTTTTTTAAATTTCAGAGTATGTTAGCTTATTTTATCATTATTTTTTAAAGTATACTTATTCGTTTGATAGACATGCTTCCACACCTAGCTTCTTTACAGCTCCTACAAATATTTGGATTGGTTCCGGATTTCCATTTTAACACCAAATGAAGTCCAATTACTGTGGCTTGGTATTTAAAGCCGATCACTGTCTGGTTCCTTTCTGATCTTGGCTCCCTCCAACCCCTACCCGGCTTCTGTGGGAATCTGTTTACTGAACTGTCCAACTTGCAGCCAGGCTCAGCTCACATTCTTTTATTGTTGCTCTGGTTTATATTATTTTTCTCTGAAAGGCTTTCATTTCTGTCTTTCATTTATATGGGCCAACCCACTATTTCACCATCCAGTTCAAGCTTTACAGCCGCACTGCATCTCTTCCCTCTGGATTTTTTTTTTTTAACAGCTTTTGTCTGAACCAATTTGTGGTTCTTAGAGTGTGCAGTGGTGTGTGGACATTTTTCTTATTATGCTCAAGGTGTGGGATAAGATAAGGGATCATCAATATTCAACCATTTTTAAACTAGGAGAGGGAACTTAAAAGAAAAAAAAGTAGGTAAAGAATTAAAAGAACAGGCCGGTGCTAAAGGAGGACTCCCTTAGCATTGTCAGTGAGCTTCAGAGAGGCCACTGGGGAAAATGTCCCACCCAGTTATCTATTAGGAAAGAGGTCTTTTGAAACTATTAAGAGAGTAGCAGATTGTGAGGACAAACCAGCAATGTAGTGGGAAAAATAAGGGACGAGAAAGTGTGGACCACAAATATACCTTAATATTCTCAAGAAGTGGGAGTCTCAGAAGGAGAGGACAGCTTGAGTAGGTAGAACAGGTATATTGAGTTTGTTTGGGGGTTAAAGGAGTTAGAGATTGGTAATGGGGGAAGCTGACCGAACGATCTGGGCCTGGCTGAGATCCAGTGTACAAGGGCAGGTGTTAACCTTGAGATAGAGTAAGGGTACTTTTTGCTGTGGGTAAGGGAGACTAGAGGAAGATGACGGAAGGCTACAGGGTAGGCATAATAATGAGAGAAGAAGGGACTTAAGTGTGAGAAGAATGGTTGCCATTATAAAGGCTAGGAAAGCCCTGTTTCTGAGTCCAGTCCAGATAAGTTATCACAGTTTCCATTCATTCCTTTCACGTTTTTTTATTCGATGTGCTGCCTGTGCCAAACATTCCTGGGCTCTAGGATCTGCAAAGATACAAGTTTCCGTGTACTTCTAGGATTTGTTAGGTTAGATTATTTCGTGTTTTACCCTTGTGGAAGTAGAATGCACAAATGAATTAGAAGAGTCCTTTGTTAGACCAGATATTGGAGCTTGAAGTACCCGTGGCAATGTGGTCCTGTGTAAAAGGAAAAAGGGAAGAGAGGCCGAAATAGGGGAAATCTATATTAAAGGGGGAGACAGACGTGGGTAAACTGAGGCCGTTAGATGGGACTTCTGTGCTCACTTCAGATAGAAGTGTAAACAAAGGTAACAGCGCCTCAATTTATACCTGCATTAAGTTCAGGTTCTCTGCTAAACCAGGTGTCTCTACGGCAGCCAAGCGGGACCAAACTCTGCCTAAGTCCTCCCAACTACCGCGTAAAGGCCGAGGTCCAGAGACTTCAGGTCGGCAACACCTCTATCAGCAATTTATTGATGAGAGGCGGGTAGAATCACCTTTCCTCTTTTGCAGTTGGTCCTCGTGGTCGGCGAGTTCCGCCCCTCGCGCTGCCACCGCTGACAGGTTTTCGGCGCTGTCCTTCCAGGAGGCCCCGCCCCCCGGGGAGGCCCCGCCCCTCAGGCCCGGCCGGCCCCTGCGGCCCCGCCTCCCTCGCCGTCGCTGACAGGCTCCCGGGGCTGCCACTCGAGGAGCCCCGCCCTCCTGCCGCGGCCTCGCCCCTCGCCGTGGCTGCGATCTCGCGGGAAGAGCCGCGGGCACGGCGGCGCGGCTCCCCGGCAGCGCGCGGAGCGGGCGGGCTCTCCCACACGAGCGCTTCCTCGCCGAGAGGCTGGAGCCGCGCAGCGCAGGCCTGGGCCGCCGAGTCTCCGCCGCCCGCGTCGGTCTGAGCCCGGGCTCGGGGCCGCTCGCCCGCCGCCGCGCCTCAGGTGAGGGAGCGCCCCGCGGCGGGGGTGGCTCCGGGGGATGCGCGGCGCCCCGAGCGCGGGCATCTCGTGACGCGGCGGGGGTCCCGGGGCTCCTCCGGCTTTGGGGCGTGGTGGGTGTCGGTCCAGACCGCCCCGGGTCTCTGGGGTCGCGGGAGCCTCTGGTGTCCCGAGAGCCGAGTGCTGGCGTCGCGCGGCTCCGGGGCGAGGGGACCGTTTCTGGCGACCCTGGGCAGTTGGGGGACTCGGGATACGGTCTAGCCGGGTCCCGAGGGCACGGGAGCCCTAGGAGCGGAGGGGGCTGGCGTAGCTAGCGTAGAGCGGGAGGGTGTCGGGGTTCCGGAGACCTGGGGTGGTGTCAGGTCGCCTTGGTGATAGGGCGATGCCCTGTCCCTCCGGGGCGAGAGCCGGCTGGTGGGTGTGGGTGGGGGCGGGAGCGTGCTCGGGGAGACGGGCGCTTGTGTTGGGGTTTCTGCTTCGCCCAGAGGGGGGCGGTAACTGTTCGTGATGGTCCCCGGTCTTTCTCGGGGCGACGCGGAGAGTGATCTCGCCGTGTGGGCGCGGCTCCGCGGACTCCGGGCGCAGGGGCGGTGGTGCCGGACCCGGTTTCAGGAGCCACCCCTTGGCACCGCTTGTGGCGTTCGGTGGCTAACGTTTTCCACCTGGTCTCTGTAGTTGAGGCTTGACTCGATTTTCAGTTGGAAGATTGACCGGAGCAGTTGCCTAGTTGGAGACACCGTGGGTTGTTCTGCAGTTTTCTTTTCTTTGCTCCGGGATTCCTTTAGGGACGCGCTAGTGTCGTCCTACGAGCGGTACCCGACTTGGGCATGCTGTCTGGGTGATTTTTGTTTGTTTGTTTGTTTTAAGGAGGCAAGTAGGCGAAGGTTGAGAGAGGATTTAGCTCCTGAGGGTAGGAGTGGCTGTGCTATTTGGGCTTTCTGTTCTACGTAGTCTTTGATGATCCTGCATGGTTAAGTCTATGCTGTTTGCCTGGGTGTTAAGTAGTGCCCTTTCTAAAGCACCTATAGACGAGAGTAACTTTTTAAAAAGTATATATATAATGTATATATGGTCTCAAAGTAAGATTTCTGCAAAAGCGTCATTGGCAGCCTGTTAAGGATGGAGCTCTTTTAGAGAATCCTGGTGCATCAGTTTCACTGTGTTTTGTTTTTAATCTTACAGAGTCCTTGATGACTGCCAGACTTAGGTGGAACTTAAACTGACTTTTATGTATCTGCCTGTGAGTGGTTTTAAAATGTGTTTCAGAGTGTCTGTACATTTGCCTGACAATTCTCCTGGTTAGGCAGTCCAATGTGACCTTAGTCTAAAGAAACATTGTTGTGGGGCCTGTAAACGAGAAATTTTAAAAAGAAAAAAGCAGGTAAATTGAAAGTATGGCAAAGTAAAGAAGTTTGCCTTGCCAGTATTTTTATCAGATTTTTAAAAAAGTAATTTCTTCTGCCTTTTTAATCAGAAAGATTAGGAACAAGGTGCTGAAGGTTTGAATTTTGCAGATATTTAAACAAGCAAACGAGGGAATGTATTGTTTGTTGGGCTCAACTAATCAGGTAAGCAAGTATTTGGTTGAAACCAAAGCCCAAAAAACTCAAGTAGATCTTCGTCGTCAAACTTTTTTTTTTTTTTTTGAAAGACAAATGACAAAGCAGGCAAATTTCAGCTTTCTTTTCTTTTCTTTCTTTCTTTCTCTTTCTCTCTCCCCTCCCTCCCTCCCTTCCTCCCTTCCTTCCTTCCTTCCTTCCTTCCTTCCTTCCTTCCTTCCTTCCTTCCTTCCTTCCTTCCTTCCTTCCTTTCTTTCTTTTCCGAAAAGCTTTCAGACTTCTAAATGAGCATAGACTGACCCATCTGCAAAGACTGGGTTATCTGTTAGGTATCGTGATGTAGTGATTGAAGAAATGCATCCTACATCAAGAAGCAAACAACAAATAAAACCATTAACTTTCAATGCTGATAAGAAAAAACCATGTCCTTGGGATACAACTTTTTTTTTCTCCCTTAAATAACCCGAGTAACAATTGACATCTGTTGTGATAACAGAAGCTGAGCTTTCTATATTCAGAATAATTTTTTCAAAAATTATGATCAGTAGAATTTAGGCATTAAGTAAATGTTGCCTCTTTGAAAATGCTTTTGTGATGTAAGCATGAGGAAAATCTGTTGGCACACAAATGGAACTTACCGTGTTTGGAGGTGTCTTCAGAAGGAGAAATGGATGGTAGAAAGCTGTCTGATTTCATACTCTAACATTCCTTGAATTCATTTCAGTGAGCAGCGCTGCTTATGTGAAAATTAGTTAAAAATGAAAACTATGAGTTTGGGAAATACACAGTATTTACAGGCTTCTGTCAGTGTTGCCACATCTTCCTCTTTGTATTAATGAAAAGTAAAGATATTTTAGTTATTTAAAAATTAGGGAGGATAGGGAGGACAAGTGAGGTGCAGAGCACAAGATAAAAAGTGTATAGCTAAGTGTTAAAACATTTCAAGATACTCAGTATTTGATTACATCAAAGGTGTGTGAATGGCGGGGTGGGGGGAAGTGCTCTTGTGCTGACTCCAGAAAGATTTTTTATTCTTTGGTCAAACGTAGGCACATTTAATAAATATGTTTTTCTTGTAAGGCATATGAACCATAAAAAGTTGTATAGTTTCATTATTACAATTCTGAAAATGAGAGTACCAAAGTGGGTTTTACATTATCATTCAAAACTCTAGAATCATAATGTTATATACTGAAGCAGTTTCTAGAAAGAAAATTGTAAGACATGCATTCTAATCTTCACTGTGCTTCTCTAATAGTGTGACCTTTGATAATTCTTAGTCTTTCAGGACCTCGGTTTCCATGTGTAAGTATGTATGCAAATAATGGATGTAAGAAAAGCCCTGTTAATAATTTGTACAAAGCTCAGTTCCAGGGATTGTACTGTATCAGTTTTTGTGTTACAGCTCCTGCAAAGATGGCATGTGTGGCTCGTTCTCAGGATATAAATAGTTTTGTATGTATATGTATATATCTGACTTCAGAAGCTTCTTTACAGAGATAGGAAGTGTTTAATTGTAGAGTACATATTCATGAAGGTAAATCTTTTCTTTGGATCAGTTAGCTTTGCATATTATAGTGGTCTTATTGTTTTTAGCATTTTTGTTTTTTGTTTCTAATCCTTTACTCTGTGGCAGAATACCTATGCAATAATGTTAGGTTCTTACTTAATTCTGGAGTAGAATGAGTGAGCTCTTTCGTTATTGGCCCTAGGCTTGACCCCTGAATTCCATCCTTATACTGCTTTCAACATAATGTGGATCTGTTCATTTGCTCCTTACTTAATACCCATTGTTCTTTAGCTCCAGGATTTAGTCCTGACTGTCATTACAAGGCCTTTCATTATCCCTTTGGCTCATCTGCATTTTCTCCACCATAAACCTCTGGCTCCAGTTGTACTAATGAGATCCGCTTACTGAATGAACCGTCCTGTTTCCTTGACTCGGTCTTCAGTTAGATTCTTTCCCTGCTTAGCGTGCTTTCTCATATTGCTGTAAAAACTACTTATTTTTCGTTCTTTACAGTCTGCATTTTAGATCCCTTATCCTCTCTGGTCCTTCTTTCTGTCTCCCTGGGTTATTCACTTAGGTATTCTTGTTCATTCATTCCCTTAAGTTTATTTATTTATTTATTTTGCTGTAATTGTTTTTTATTTTCTGTATTCAAAGACAGGTTTATATTTGCTGTTCATTTTTTAATCCCTTTTGCTTGTTTATTCATACCTACATGTTTGAAATCTAGAAACCAAACACCTTCATAATGTCCAGCTTTCCTACACTCATCTTCTTCTAGATTATCTTCTCTTGCGTAGCCCATAAACTGATGTTAGGACTGTAGTTCTTAGCCTCATATTAAAAAGTGAGACTTCTCGTGCGGTAGGAGTTAATGTTACACAGCAAAACTTACAGGAATGTCCTGTTGGATTTTGAGGCAGCTTCCAGTCCGTAGCTGCTGGATTGCTAGTTGGGATGGTAACTGAATCAAGAATTTCCGGTTGTGGACATAGGTGATTGATAGTTGAACCTTGACTGCTTCTTACATGGAAAACAGTATTTGCTAAATTGTGTGTGTATTTATATTGTCTTCGTGGTTGCTTTCAACCCATTGCCTTTAATTTTTAAAGCCAATTCTGACATTAACATTACCTCCCAAGACGCAGACCGTGACTATATGTAGGTCTTATTTATACCATGTTCTATGTTCTTTCGTAGTATTGTGCTTCTTTCTGAATTAGAGTGCTTATTTGGTGTTTTGTTACTGATAGATATTTTACTGACTTTATAAATGGAAGTTTGTCTATGTAGCATCCACCTCCCAATACCTAAAAAGGAGAATTTGTGATCAGTTTGGCTTCAAAAACTTGAACCATGAAGCTTTAGCCTATGTGGGCATTGCATATGCAGGGGGAGTTGGACAGCTTCCTCATGGTCACATAGCCAGCCAACTGTGAGGTATTTTCTACTTAACTAGTGGTGAACTCTGCTGTGAAACTACTGTTAAAGCCAAAGATGATGGCACACACCCTGAAGTCCAGCACTGAGCTGGCTGAGGCAAAAGGGTTTGGAGTTTGAGGTCATCCTGGGCTAAATAATGAGAATTGGTCACAAAAACAAAAACAGTGCTATTTTACTGGTTTTCCCCTCCAGGAAAAGTGATGCTGAGGATCTTAGAGTCTTAAGGACATGGCTCAGAGAAAATCCTGAACTTGGATCATGTCAGGTAGGGACTCTCTCTGTTTCTCTAATCTTGTTATTTTTCCCTTGCTTTTTCTTTCTTTCTTCTCTTTTTTTTCTTTGCTTTTTAAAGGAAGACTCTGCAGATTACTGAGTTGTTACTATCAGGCTTACTGGTAATCCCTTCCATACCTAAAAATGTGCCAGCTGTATGTCAACTAAGGGAGTTACCCAAAAGCATAAAACTAATCACTTTCCTGATTTGGGGCATGGTATTGTGGGTATGTATTTGGATGAAGTCATCTTTTAGTTCAGTGGTTCTCAACCTTCCTAATTACAACCCTTCAATGTAGTTCTTCATGTTGCGGTGACCCCAGTCATAAAAGTATTGTCATTGCTACTTCTTAACTGTAATTTTGCCACTGTTAATCATATTTTTAATGTAAACACCTGATATGTAGGAGATCTGAGATGCGACCTCAGCCACAGGCTGAGACCACTGTTCTGGTTCTTAGCCCAGGAACGATTTCTAATGGCTAGCTTAATGAATTTTTACACATGTAACTACCAGTCAGGTAGAGATACTGAATATTTATATGGCATCATAACTTCTTTATTCTCTTTCTAGTTAGTACTTTCCAAAATATTTGCTTTTCTACAAATCACAATTTGTAGATTGTATTTGCTCTTTGTTTTTGAACTTCATAAAAAGAAATGGAAGCTAGTTTTTCTTTTTATTGGTTTTCTTTGTTTAGCCTAGTGTCTATAAGATTCATTTTTGGGTTTGTATTTAATTTTTTTTGTTTTTTCAAGACAGGGTTTCTTTGTAACTCTGGCTATCCTGGAACTTGCTTAGTAGACCAGGCGGACCTCAACTTCACAAAGATCCTCCTGCCTCTGCCTCCTGAGTAGTGGGATTATAGGTGTATACCACCACTTCATTAAAAAGTGAGTGATAGCTTTGTATTAGCAATAATTTATTTGTTCATTGCTATGTATTATTCCATTGCATGTGGACATATGTACCTATTCTGTTATTGGATATTTGGGCTGTTGACAGCTCCTAGTTCTTAGAAACACAATTACTAATAACAGTTTTGTACATGTGTTTAGTGGGAATATAGAGTCATCTGCTGGCCAGGAGTTACTTTCATTTTAATATATTTGACACACAAGCACACATGGTGTTTACATGGAAGGTTCTGAGCTGCAAACGCTTTATATAGATCTGCAGAATGACAGTGAGGTATTTGTAGCAGGTCGCTCTCTGCATGATCTCCAGAGTCCAGATGGTGATCTACCTAGAAGAAATTCAGGCCTGTGTCTTTTGCTTCCATCTCAGCTTCTCCCCCTGATTTACAGGGTAGGGAAAATAGGCTTATAGTCTCTTGGCTCTTTGGAATGATGCCAATTCCTATGCTACTAGAATTGAGTATTAGTTTAAAAAAAAAAAAAACTTGTAATTTGATAAATGAAAGAATTTACGTTGTATTTCTTTGATTATAATAAAACTGAGCATCAGAAATTGATTTTTAAAAGAACAATTAAATGTTAAAATATTTATAAAAAAAGATTTTTAAAAAGAATTCCTTAAGCATTGTCTTAGGGACTATTTTAAACTGGAAAGCTTGTGCAGACCAGGCAGGCCTCCAACACATAGATCTGTCTGACCCTGCCGAGATTAAGGTACCACTCCTGTGTGTACTACCACTCCTGGCCCATTTTCCCATTAAGTGGAGAAATTTTTTTGAATGGTTACCACAAAGTCATAAAATTTCAAAGACCTAAGTCTCAAATGCAGTCACTGTTATCTCATGTTTTTGTGTTTGCTTCTACAGATAGTAGATTTTCATGTGTATACACATCTCCAGCATGCTCAAGGAGTGGTTATGGATGGCCACAGAGAGCAGATTTTCATGTATATCCACATGTCTTCAGCATGCTCAAGGGGGTAGTTATGGATCCCACAGAGAGCAGTATCTGTGAAAATAGTCTTGTACACCAAGTGGCATAGTGCCCACTTTCAGTCTTTTGTGGGCTAGTTATCATCTCCTAATACAATGTAAAGGCTATACAAATAGGTGTCAGACTGTTGTTTAGGGAATAATGATTACAAAAAAGTCTGTACAGTTGCCAAGTGTGGTGGTGTGCTCAGCAGGCAGAGGCAGGCAAATCTCTGTGAGTTTGAGGCCAGCCTGGTCTACAGAGTGAGTCCAGGACAGCCAAGGCTCTGTTAAACAGAAACACTGTGTCAGAAAGCAACAACAACACAAAACTAAAACGAAAGAAAAAGAAAAAAGTCTGCATGTTCAGTGTAGGGGTTTCCCTGTAATATTTCCAATCGTGGGTTGGTTGAATCCTCAGTGTGAAACCAGTAAATATGAAGGACTAATTATATATGTAATGTATGTATGTGCATATGTGAGTGTGTGCATATAAATGTGAATGTGCATGTGTGTCCCCATGCATATGTGTAATAGACTGAACATGCAAACATATGTCAGAACCTGAGATGAATTTTAGAGAACTGTTGGTATAATGTTCTTTTGGAATGTATACAATTCTTTTTCATTCAAATACTGTTTTCTCTACCCTGCTATCTGGTTTCAATCCTGACATTGCATTGTGATGCTCATTCTAAGCATCACCTGTCTCAAGTTTGTGTAGGCATGCCACCATTTGTTCTTATATTGTCAGTTAAAACAACCAGCCACAATGCTGTGCAATGAAGAGGATAGGGTGGACATTTTGGTGAGGAGGGAAGATAGAGGAAGCAGGAGAGTAGGAGCAGAGGTTGGCAGGAGAGAACTTGATACCACATGGATAAATGAATTGGACCTAAGATGACTAAAAGCAAGTATAATGGGTAAAATCTGGATGATAGGAAACTATGAGGGTTTGGAGGTTTAGGATGAAGTAATCATTGCCCAGCATTGTGCTCTAGGTTAATTAAAATAATCCTAGTCTCTGTTGATTTGGGTATACAGCTTGTTTAGGAATAACCACTGCTTAACTAAAGAATAAATCAATAGTAAATATTAATGTCCCACAACAGAGAACATTCATTTAAAATACTGTTTGGTTTAGATGTAGTATAGTATATCATATTGTGTACTAAAAATTAGAAAGGGTCTAAAAATGATTAGTATCTGGCTAGCGGCCCAGAAGGACAAAAAGCAGGGTCTGGCAGCATTTGGCAGTAATTTTTTATAAGACAAGTGGCTTTAGCATTTTTTATTATTAGATCAATTCTTTGACAGTAGCACTTCTGTTTATAGTACTGATCCAGTACTACTGTTCTTAGAAGGAAAGCCAATTTTTTTTTAAAGAAATTAGACATTGGATACCTGAAAGAAATTATTTAAAGTACAGAAGCTATTTGTTGTTACTCAAAAGAAGATTTAGGGGAAAAACTCTATATTAGACATTTTAGTATTTCTTTGCTTGTAGTTATGAGTTTTAGCAGAATTTTTATGACATTCTTGGTTAATAGTGAGGTAGAAAAATTGCAAATAAAAGTTATCATTTTTCTAAACTCTCATTTGCCTAATTAAAAAGATAATCAGCCTTGGTATAAACATTTAAAAGTATGTATTTTTGTAAGACTTTCATCCTAGTAATGTAGAAGTAATTTATATCATACATCAAAGATCTTTTTAAGCTTGACTTAAATGTGATTGCTGAATAAATGCTTTGAGCAATAGGAATCAGATGGGGAATGGAGAGATGGCTTAGCAATTAAGAGCCCTTACAGAGGACCTGAGTTCAGTTCCCAGCACCCATGTCAGGTGGCTCACAACTAACTACAGCTCTAAAATATCTGATACCCTCTTATGGCCACTTAGACACACATGCATATACTCCCACACAGATACAGTGGACACACGTACCTAAAAATAAATAATAAATAAAACAAACCTAATAAATAATAAAATATACTTTAAAAAAACATTTGTACAAAAACTTATTTTTGAACAAAAAGTAGGTTTTATAGTGTTTTAATGATTTAGGGAGAAGATACTTTTTCAGTAAGTTTTGTTTTTTCTTTTTTTAATTTTTAAAAAATTTTTAAATTTTTTATTAATTACAGTTTATTCACTTTGTATCCCAGCTGTAACCCCCTCCCACATCCTCTTCCAATCCTACTTTCCCTCCCTCTTCTACCCCCATACCCCTCCCTCAGTCCACTGATAGGGGAGGTCCTCCTCACCTTTCATCTGATCCTAGTCTATCAGTTCTTATCAGGACTGGCTGCATTGTCTCCCTCTGTGGCCTGGCAAGGCTGCTCCCACTATGGCTATGAGCCTCCGCATCTGCTTTGATACCCTGCTGAGCAGAGTCTTTCAGAGGCCCTCTGTGGTAGGCTCCTGTCCTGTTTCCTGTTTTCTCCGTCTTCTGATGTCCATCCTGTTTGTCTTTCTGAGTGAGGAGCATGCATGGAGATAACCTAGAACCCTTGCACAGATGTAGCCCATGGCAGCTCGGTGTCTAAGAGGAACCCTAGTAATGGGAACAGGGACTGTCTCTGACATGTACTCAGTGGCTGGTTCTTTAATCACCTTCCCCTGATGGGGGAGCAGCCTTACCAGGCCACAGAGATCAGTCTGCCTCTGTCTCCCTGGGTGCTGGGATTACAGATGTGCACCACTGCATTTTTTTTTTAAGTCCTCCATTTCTAAAAATAAAATTTGTGAATAACTATTATTTACTGAAATGTATCTGGTTTTGTGACTCAGGATCAGTAGGGGTAATATCAGATATATTGACATTCATATGTCCTGTTCAAGATAGATAATAAGTAATAGGGCCACTGAATGAATTTATACCTAACAGAAATTTGTATTATTTGGGGAGTTTTACAAAAAGAATTTGTTAGAGGTAGAAAATGCTCATAATTTTTTTAGATGTTTGTTGTTTTTGATTTTTGAGACAGGATCTCTTTATATATCATCCTCCCCCAATTAAAATTTTTTCGTTACATGTACTTACTATGTAGGTGTGGGGGTAGACAGAGATGCTATCTGTGTGTGGTGGTTAGAAGAACTCACTCTGTAGACCAAGCTGGCCTGGATCTCAGAGATCCACCTGCCTCTGCCTCCTGAGATCTGGGATTAAAGAAGAGCACCACCACTGCCCAGCCTTAATGTTCTATTTTGAAATTGTATATTTTTTGTAAAATTTAATAGTATAAAGAATTCCTTTTGCCATATACCCATTACTTGGCATCTCCTAATGTTAGCACCTTATATAATGGTGCATTTATCAAAACCAAGAAATGCAGGCTGAGTTTTGAAAAAGTAATTAAACAACTTTTGGTGGGAACACCTGTTACATATAAAGCATGTTAGCTGCTGAAGTATGTATAGTGTTGGAAAAAAGGTCTTTGCATGTAATATTATTAACACAATAGTAAACTTGGAGTGGTTCCTTGAACAGATTATTATATGCTTGAACATATTTACAAAAGAAGGTTCTGATCATTAGGAATTAGCATGAGCTTACAAAGAATATTACAAAGCAGGGTAGATATACCGATAGAGACCTCAGAAGTGCTGTGGCAAATACATGTTCATGATTATATCTCTCTTCATTAGAGTTCTAATATGTTCTGAACATTGGCATAAATATTCTATATATGTCATGTTGTTTGGTTCTCATTTTATAGCCAAAAGGTAGGGACCAGTAAGGACAGCATTTGACCTGTATATTTGTAAACAAACTAGAAAAGTATGTCCTGAAAAATAACATAGAAAGGTAGACTTGTAATTGATTAAAAGCCCTATCCAAAGTTTGAATTTTAATAGGTTTATGTTAAAATAAAGCAGCAAGGTCTAGAGAGATGACTCAATAGTTGAAAAGTACTTGCTGTGAAACACGAGAATCAAAGTTCAGATCTTAGCACTCAAGGTGATGAAATCTTGCTCACAAGGTAACCCCAACACTGAAGGGCATGGAGGCATGAAGATCTCTGGAGACTCCATGGCTGCCAGTCTAGCAAGAGAGAGAGAGGAGCTCCAGGTTCAGTGAGAATCCCTGTTGCAAATGAACAAGACAGAGAGTGTTAAGAGACCAGGAGTCCTCCTCTGATCTCTACATTCTCATAGTTATGTATACCAGTGTACGTATACCATACTCACACATGTATATAGACACACACACACACACACAATAACATGCCTCAAGATGCTTTCTTCATCATACAGTAAATTTCTTAGCAGTGTCTGTCTTGCAGAATTTAGAATCAGGATCCTCACCTAACCTTATTTTTAATAATGAACAACAGCCTGTATTAAGAAAGTATTTGAAACATTTGAATTTGATGAATAGCTTTTGACAAGATAGTTCTCTACAATTAAGGATTTTAAGGCATTAATTGAGTAGTAGATTTAGAGGGCAAACACTAGTGTTTTTGTTTGCATATGTATGTTCATATATATATATATATATATATATATATATAAAGCAAAAAATGTTTTTACTTGATTATGGCTCCTTATTTTGTCTGTAGTTTGTGGTTTGACGTCTCCATAGTTAGCATCTACTTCAGCACCATTGATTTGAAGTCTGTTGTCTAGAACACATTTCATTGATTATCATTTTCTTTATTGCATTAACTTAGGTTTTTAGTTCTCTCTGCCATCTTTTAAAGAGGACATTAGTAATTTTCTAGAGGGCAATAATCAGAGAGAAATCATGTCTTGGAGCAGATACTTGCACAGTAATCAAAACATTTCATGTTCATGCAGGAAGAAGGACTTCAGTACAATAGTGGTGGTGCTTTTTGACTTCGGTACATGGGTGATGCCTAATGTGCTTCCTGACTCAGATCTTTAATTCTGTGAAATATACAAACTTGAATGGTACATAGAGGATTAAGCAAACCCTGCATTCCCAGAGGAATTAAGTAGGGACAACAGTGAAAGTTAGAGGAATGTTGTTATGGAGTATTGCTTCTTAAGGGAAACCTTTCCAGCAGTTTAAATGAAAATAGAGCAACTGTTTCTTATTGTACACTAAAGTGCCTACTGAGTAGTGCTTACTCCATTAAGGAGCTTTCCACTTCTAACCTGGTCTTTAAACTATTTCTTTTAAAATTTTTCTTCTTTAACTATAATTCCAGTTGCCAAAACTTTCTCTTAGTCATTTGCTTTCATTTACTCTGAACATTTATGACTTTATCTAATATCGCACATTAATAGGGAAGTCTATACCTTCTTGATTATCAGTCTCTGAAGTTGGGCCTTATTGTTCCTTAACCTTTATACTGAAAAAAGTTGTGATCCTCTTGCTTCAGCTTCCTGAATAGCTGGAGTTAGGGTTTGTGCTACCAGGCTTAGTTCTTCCCCATATTCTTAATCATCCTCCCCCAATTAAATTTTTTTTTGTTACATATACTTACTATGTAGGTGTGGGGGTGGACAGAGATGCTCTCTGTGTGTGGTGGTTAGAAGACAACTTGCAGGAGTTGATTCTCTCCTTCTACCTTGTGTGTAGTCAGGGACTTTGTAGTATGTGCTTTTCCTCCTGAGCCTTCTTTCTCTGTACATGCCAATTTCTTTGTCTTTTTTTTTTTTTTTTTTTTTTACTTTGTCATACTTGTATAAGCACGTAATTTCGTGAAAAAATAAAATGTATCGTCTCTACTCTCTGTATAGTCTTTGCCATACATGGGGGTAGTCACCACTTAGCATGCCTTAAGGTCAAACCAGCATTACCATCTATTGATTGACTTTTACTCAAGGGAAGCGTGGACCAGTATCAGAGGTCTCTTCGCCTTTAGTGAAACTAGCAACTTCCATTATGAGAAGATCTTGTTGCTGCTGCTTCTGGGTGGAAGCGGGGTTCTCTGCAATGCAAATTGCTTTTCTACAGTTACTATTTTAGTTAAAATTTAAAAAGAAAATTCTTGTGTGAATTTGCTGAGCATACCTCTACTAGAAAAATACATTGAGAACTAGGCGTGTAATCCTGTGTCATACTGTCTTACAGCACAATATTCATTTGCTCATATTTAGAAGCCAAATGTCCAGCATATATTAATGTAATTGTACTAAGGACAGCTGGGTAATCAGTCACTGGATAAGCCACTTAATTGTGTGGTTATATTTTTATTACTGAATACATTATATCTTAATGAGAGCTAAATACTAGTGTGCTCTAGTAGTTTTCCAGGAAACTTCGTTCAAAGTCCTTTTTGGCACTGCAATATAGGCTACAAATAAAAGCTATTCTCACATAATTTTATTGTTAAGTACACACAATTTTAATTTCTAAAGTCAGCCTGTGATTTTGAGGGTAAATTCTTAAGTTGTCTTAATTATCACAGAGCCCTGTTTCTTGTTATTTTATCCCCAACACTTTAACAGTGTCTGATAGACAGCAGATGTTACATGTTGTGTTAGTGAGTCCATCAGTAACTACGAAAGCCAAATGGATCTAAGGTAGAAGAATTGGATGATGATGGTAGTTTCTTCGTCTCTTCATTAAGTTTATTTCTCCGTTTTGCCTCAGTTATACAGTGTTTGCCAAAACCAGAAAGTTGTTTTGGTTGGTGTCTTAGTTGGGGTTTCTGTTGCTTCGATGAAACACCTTAGCCTAAAAGCAAGTTGGGGGTGAAAGGGTTTATTCAGCTTACATGTCCACATTGCTGATCATCACCAAAGGAAGTCAAGACAGGAACTCAAGCAGGGCAGGAGCTGTTGCAGAAGCCATGGAGGATGCTACTTACTGTCTTGCTTCCCATGCTTTGCTCAGCCTACTTTCTTAAAGAACCCAGGACCACCAGCCCAGGCATGGCACCACCCACAGTGGGCTGGGCCCTTCCCCCTTGGTTACTAATTGAGAAAATATCTTATAGCTAGATCTCATGAAGGCATTTCCTTAATTGAGGCTCCTTCTTTGATGACTCTGGCTTGTGTCAAGTTGACACATGAAGCCAGCCAATACAGTTGACTTTTGAAATTTAGCTGAAAATGATTGGTAAGAATGTAGATTCGCCAGTCAGTCTTGGTGTTCACGCCTTGAATCCTAGCACTCAGGAGGCAGAAGCAGGCTAATCTCTGAGTCCAGCCTGGCCTACAGAGTGAGTTCCAGGTGGCCAGGGCTACACAGAGAAACCCTGACTCCAAAAACAAGAACAAAACAAAAAAGTTAGTTTCTGGGACTTTTAACCAGTGGTTAAAAGCACTGGTTGTCAAAAAACCTGGGTCCTGGTGGTCCTGAAGAGACTGATACCCCAACCAAGGACCATGCATGGAGAGAACCTAAACCCCTGGCTCGGACGTAGCCCATAGACTGAGTCTCCAAGTGGGTTCCCTAGTAAAGGGGAGCAGGGGTTGTCTCTGACATGAACTCAGTGGCAGGCTCTTTGATCACCTTCCCCTGGGGGTAGGAGTGTAGCCTTGCCAAGCCACAGAGGAAGACAAAGACCAGTCCTAATGAGACTCGATAGTCTAGGGTCAGATAGAAGGGGAGGAAGACCTCCCTCTCATTGGACTAGGGAAGAAGCATAGGGGGAGAAGAGGGAGGGAGAGTGGTTTTGGGAGGGGACCACAGCCAGGATACAAATTGAATAAATTGTAATAAATGATAGTAATAATTAAAAGGGAAAGAAAAAGCACTGGCTATTCTTTCTGAGGTACTGGGTTCAATTCTCAGTACCCACATTATGGTTTACAACTGTCTATAACTAGTCTCATGTAATTCTTATAGACTCCAGTGCCCCGTTCTGGTGTGCAGATGTACATGCAGACAAAACACCCATATACATAACATACATAAACAAAAAATTAGTTTCTGAGAATCAGGGCACTCCTTGTCAAATTGAACTGTAACACTGAAGAGAAGTAGAAGATGGTTCAAAGCACAATTAGAAGCAGTAACTTACATTTGCTGTGTTGCATATGATGAATATAAATGAGGTCAGTGAAATGAAGTATCATGCTTTCTTACAAGAGAATATATTAAGAGTCCTGTGTTTTTAATAGCTTCATTGAGGTATAGTTAACAGTAAAGTGCATATATTTAAGGGATACAATTTAATAAATTTTGGCAGAGGTATCTCTTAGTGCCTGGAAACCTTTATATTCAGGATTGTAAATAAGCCTACCATATCCAGAAACATCTAAATGAAATCTTTCCGTCATTCCTCTTCACATACCCATATCCTGCCTCCTCAGACCATTGACCTGCCTTTTGCCACTTGGTTGTTTTGCATTTTCTGGAGTTTTATATGTAAGTAATCAGTCAGATGCTACATAATTTGGGGAGGAGAGCTCTGGCTTATTTCACTTGCCATAATCAGCTTCCGGTTTTTCTCTGTTCTCTCTCAGTGATTTCTTTCTTTTGTTATTGGTGTTTGTCTCATGTGTTGCACAGTCTGGCACTGTGTGGTCAAGGTTGGGCTCACACTCTTCTTACAGCAACTCACAGTGCATAAATTACAGGGTGTGTCTTAGGGCTTCTTTTGCTGTGATGAAACACCAACACAAATTGGGGAGGAAATGGCTTATTACATTGTACAGTTTGTAATCCATCGTGAAGGAAAGTCAGGGCAGGAACTCAGGCAAGGTAGGAATTGATGCAGAGACCATGGAGGGATGCTGATTACTGGCTTGCTCAGCCTCTTGTTGCTTGCTTGCTTGCTTGCTTGCTTGCTTGTTTTATAGTGCTGAGGACTACCAGCCCTAGCGTGGCATTGCTCACAGTCAGTTAGGCCTTCCCATATCAATTGTCAATCCAGAAAATGCACCACAGGTTTGTCCAGAGGCCAGTTTGGTAGAGGTGTTTTCCCAATTGAGGGTCCCTCTTCTAAAATTAGTCTAGCTTTTGTAAACGATATAAAACTAGCTAGGATAGGGTGCATCATTATGCTTGCCAATGCATTATTTTTTAATTGTTGAATAGTAAAGTTTCGTGATACATATACAGCAAAATTTGTTTATCATTCATTTGTTGACTTTGGAGTTCTTTAAATTTTTATTTACAAGTATTGCTACTATGAACAGTAGTATATCAATCTATTATAGATAATGGAATTTTTTTTAGATAAATACATAGGAGTAGAAATGGCTAGAGTTCAAGGTACATTTATGTTTTAACTTTGTGGAAGAGTAGCATCATTACAAAAGGCTCATTTTTCTGATACTGCAGATAGCTTATAAATTAATAAGAGTAAAGAAAAAGAGCCAACAGAAAAATGGCAGAAACCGTAAACATGCACTTCATGTCAAAAGAAGTACACATGATTTTTAAACATAGGAAAAGTTTCATCGAAAGCTAAAAAAATTTAAGAAAATATTTTCTCTGTCTCCCTCCCTCTCTCTCTCTCTCTCTCTCTCTCTCTCTCTGTGTGTGTGTGTTTATAGGTTAGAGAACAGCTTGTGGACATCAGCTGTCTCTTACTTTATGAATTCCAGGGATTGAAATCAGGTCATTAGACTTGGTGGCACCTTTATCCATTGAGTCACCTTACCAGCTGAAAGCAAAAAAGCTTTAAGATACTGTTTCATGTTTAGATCTCAGGATAAGAATGCTTGGGTTTGTACATTTTCTCACTTGAAGTGTAATCTTAAATATCAAGTTTTTAAAAACTACCTTGTGGTTCAGTTTTCTCACCAATAAAATTGAAATATTAATACTTCCACAAAGGAATGTGATGAGAATTAGATGAGTTAATATACATGAAGGTCTCAAAAGAATGCTTGACACACATAAAGGTTCTTCGAAATTATTCTGAGCTAGGCATGGTGGTACATGTCTTTAATCCCAGCATAAGGTCCCTGCGAGAGGATTGTGAGTTAGAGGCTAGTCTTGGCTACAGAGAATTGGTCTCAAAGAGCACAAAACCAAACCAAGGAAACAAAATAGTTAATACTAGTATCAAAGTACAGATTTAAGCAAGGGCATTTTTTCACTTAACAAATTTAACAAAAATTAAGAAGTAATGGAGGGCTGAAGAGATGGCTCAGTGGTTAAAAGCACTGGCTGCTTTTACAGAGGACCTGAGTTCAATTCCCGGCAACCACATGGTGGCTCACAGTCATCTATAATGTGATCTGATGCCCTCTGCTCCCATGCAGGTGTACATGCAGATAGAGCATTCATATACATAAAAATAAATAAACCTTAAAAAAAAAGTATTGGCAAGAGTATGCAGACTTCCTCTTCTGTACTGTGGGCATGAATATAAGCATGTGTTCTTCTTTGGAAAATGAGTTGACTTAATAAAATGATACATGTTTGTGCCTTTTAATTCAGTCATTTAAGGCAATTTCCTTTGTTCATTATAGTATTAATTATATTATCAAAAGCCATAAATGATTCTTAATATGATCTGGTTAAAAATAATGGCACGTCTACACAGTGAGGTGTTGTATAGCCATAAAAAGCAAGATATGGAGCATCAGTGCTACTCCTTTGGACATCTTTAAACATCTTCCTTCCTTTTTTTTTTCTTTTCCCTGTTTTTTTTTGGTTTTTGAGACAGTATTTCCCCAATGTACCCCTGATTGACATGGAGCTTACTGTGTAGACCTGACTGCTCATGAACTCAGAAAGCTGTGACTGCCGTGGCCTCCTGATCTACCACTATGCCTGCCTCCACTTTTCATACCTTTTTGGTTTGTTTGTTTTTAGGGGAAAAAAGCCATAGAAATGTTTATGACAGGACAGTATTATTATAAGAAAATTAATTGTATATGTGTGACTGTACATATACATGCACACAGTAAAACACATTTCAATATGCATCAACTTCATAAAGACTATGAGTAAAAAAGGAGTAATTGCTTTTAGAGGGACTGAAGCAAAAGGACAGGAAGATTGAAAGTCTTGAGATGCTACATTAGTTTGTGTTTATATTCATACTCCTCTAATGGTTCTGTTATTGTGTTCAAATCTTACCCTTTTTGAAGCATTTACAAATCCTCAGGAAGTTGATACCTCGATCAGAGAGGTCCTGCTTTATCCTTATCCTGGCGCTAACATTTTACATCATCTAGTACAGTGTGAAAACAGTGACACAAGATGCAGTCTGCACATTTTCTCAGATTACAACAGTGCTTACATCTATTCATTATGTTTATATATTATACCAAATTTTATCACAAGTTTTGCAGTCATTACCATTGTCAATATACACAACTGTCCCCTTGCCCCAGAAAAGTTTCTGGATCATCCTGTTTTAGCCATATCTGTCATTCTAACCTCAGGCTTAAAAAGCATATACTCTTTTTTTTAATTGTATTATTTCTGTTTTAAGTGTATAGATATTTTGCCTGAAGGTATGTGTGTGCCCCATGTGCATGCCTGGTGCCTGTAGAAGCTGGGAAAGGGCACTGGATACTCTGAAATTGTAGTTGCAGATGATTGTGAGCTGCCACGTAGGTGCTGGCAATCAAACTGAGGTCCTCCGGAAGAGCAGTGAGTATTCTTAACTCTGAGCCATCTCGCCAGCCCCCTAAAAGCATATAATCTTATAGTAAATATAATGAAGATATATAAACAAGCCTGTACAAAGAACAAAAGATGGTTTCTTGGTCCATTTTACATTGCAATAGCAGTATCTGTGATTGGGTAATTCATATTTAAGAGTTCCAGGTGGCTAAATAATAGAAAAGGCTGGTTAGTAGTTCTGAACCTGCATTAAGTGCCATTAATTAGCTGGGTTTATAAAATTAAAAAACTGAGAGATTTCTGTGCCCCCTTTCAATATAATCTTGGTTTTGTAGATAATTTCATTTTGAAAGAGGGCTATGATTGTATTTATTTGTTAAATAAATATGTGTATTACTATAAAATATTAATCACTATTGTATGTCCTGGAAATAAACCATGAACAAAATAGGCAAAAATTCCTATCTTCATAAAACTTATATTTTAGAGGCAACCACAAGGCTAAAAAGACATAAAGCATGTTTGATGGTAAGCAATGAAGAAGAATAGGAAGGAAAGGAGAGTGTGGAGAAAGTTGCACTTACTTTTTCAGACCTTATTTAGGAAAAGTCACTGACAAAGTGACTTTTAATCAGCATAAAGTTCATCAGGGAATGATGTATGCAGACAGTACAAGGTATTGTAGGCCTAGCACTGGAGCATGCTGGAGGTAATTAAACAGAACCTATCATTGAAATGGAGTGATGGTAATAGAGGATGAACTCAGAAAGGTGGTGGCTGTGGATGGTAGTTAGGTCAAGCAAAATTTTAGAAGGTGACTGTGTGGATGTTAGCTTTTGGTCTAAGGGATATGGAAGGATAGATGTGAACAGTGATTAGATTAGATGTGAATAGTGATTAGATGTGATAGATATGACTAGACTTAAAAAAATCTTTCCACTTTTGGGGAATGACCAGAGGTGAGCAATAACATTAGAAGGCTGCTGTATCCATCTAGGTGAAAGGCTCTAACTTAGATCAGGCAGTAGAGTTTATAAAGTTATAAGGTCAACAGAGTTCCTAACAGGGTGAGAAAGAAGGGGCAGATAGTGAGGGAAAATAAGAGGTTAAGGATAGTATGGAATTTTTGGTATAATTACCAGAAGGATAGAGTTTGCTGTAATGGGTAAAACTGAAGGAAAATATTTTGGAGGAGAAAAGTTTTGGACAAAGTAATGTTAGGATACGTACTAGGTATCTAATTGAAAAAAAAAACTGCAGATGTCTGTATCTTGAAACCAAGGAAATGAACTAGGAATTTTAATTTTAAGAATTGAAAGAGATCAGATCAGCAGGCTTCACAGGGGAGAAAGGGTAGAGATCTGAGGTCCCAAGACTGAGAGGCACTTAGCAGCATTTAAAAGTTGGGTAGTAAGGAGCCAGAAAAGAAACTTAGGGGGACCTGATTGAAGTGTCCTGGAAACTAGAGAAGAAAGTATTCCAAAAGAGGGAGGACAAAACTGCTGTCTAATACTGTTGACAGGTAAAAGAGGACTGGTAATTGATTATTATTTTTGGCAATGTGGAGATAGTATTCTAATAAGAACAGGTTGGATAAGATAGTAATGATAGTGGGGGATCTGATTGGGATGAATTTAAGAGTAAGGGGGGGAGAAGTTAGAAATGAGCAGAAAGCACCCTGAGAAATTTTGCTGAAGAAGTGGTAGTAGAGAGAATGAAAGGGTGGGAAAAAAATCTGGTTTTTTAGATAGAAACCAGGCATGTTTATAGGAGCTGAGTAAGGAAAAATTTGATAGGGAGTGGAGTTGAGTGTGTGAATAGAAGACTGGGCCATCTCTGACCATAAACAGCTGATGCCAGTAATGAAAGAGATGAGGGTATTTGGGCACAGATGTAGTTAGATGTGTTTATGAGCTTATAGAAGTTGTATTGCTTCTTTATTTCTCAGTAAATAGGGTCAGCACATGAAAATGAGAATTGGAGAGGAAGAAATGGCAGACTGAAGAACAAAGGGTATACAGTAGTCAAGTACCAACATGGAATGGGCAAGGAATTGGGTTGGTACAAGTTTTAGCCAACCAAAATTGACAAAGTATCAAGGAGGAAAATTTGTTGAGGTTTTGTGCAAGACAGATGTTGCAGGATATTTGATTCCATTGTGAACCCTGACATTGTGAACTGGAAAAACCTGTTTCTTGTGTGGCTCAGCCCTAGCACACACCTTTATTCCAAGAGCTTTCTGTAAACAGGATTAAGTAAAGTTAACCCTAGTTTAGTGGGTGGAGCAAGTAACAGGTTGGCAGGAAATGAACATAGGAAAAAACATTAGCGAGTGAGAGGAAGCCCAGAGGACAGATAGGGACACAAACGGGAAGTAGAAAGGAGACATACAGTTTAAAGGCTATTTAAGACACCGTGTGGAAGGGCTTTTGCCTTCTGAGATGTGAGCTGGGTAATGAGGATTTTTTTTTTCCTTCTGGGATGTTGGCTGAGTAGGAAGGTCAGCTGGTTGCTTTCTCTGCCTCTCTGAGCTAGTAGGCTTTCACCCTTACATCTGGCTCCTGATTCTTTATTGGTAGAATTGAATGATTGGGATTTTGTTTTAAAAAAAAACAACAGACAGGGAAGCAATAAATGGTTGAATAGGGATTTAACCTTAGGTAAGTGATGACTAAGGAAGACAACAAAAGAGATTGAGAAGGGGAAAAGTGGTAGCAGTAGGCTAAGCAGGTGTGGCACCTGTCATTTTAGCACTTAGGGTGAGACAGAACTGCACATTCGAGTTCACCCTGGACTACACAGTGTCTCAGTAAAACAAGCTGAATAAGTAAGTAAGTAAATAAATAATAAGTAAGCAAGTAAATAAAGGGGGTGAACTAATAATGCCTGGTGCTCGATGGTGTTACACAGTTGCATTCATTAAAGTCAACACAATTTAAGTTTGACCATGGGTATAAGGGGCTAAAATAATATTGGAATTAAAATTAACTCAGCTTAAGCTTTGAGTTAGTGGCTAAAATAAGATTGGAATAGGCTCATGGGACGAGAGACCATCAGGGAATACCAAATCAGGGATTTGGGGAGGAGACAATGATAATGGTGGAAGCAGCTATAGCCTTGAAGAAGTAAGTAGAACATTTGATAAGTAATTGCAACAGCAATAGTCTTGTGACAGTAGAATCCAAATTGTATGTTTTCAGAAATGTGTGGAATGGACATCGGATATTTATTCTACCTCCAGGCTCTGCAGTAAAAGGAGCCAGGAGAGTGAACACAGCACACAAGGAAACAATAAGGGAGGATCAAGTAACAGACAAATGTCATATATGGATGGAGGCAAAGACAATAGGAAGAGTAGATGTTGGAGATAGCAAAAACTAATGCAATTTGGAATTGAAGGCTTTTCTTCCTGTTTAATGTCTTTTTAAGTCTTCTCTCTTATAGAATCATTTACAGCTTAGAAGCATTCTCTGTATTTGACTATCCAGGATTTTATCCTAAAAAATGAATGCCAGAGGGGTGTAGTGGCACATGATTTTGATCTCAGCACTAGGGAAGCAGAAGCAGGTGGATCTTTGTGAGATCTAGACCAGCCTGGTCTACATAGTGAGAACTCTGCCTCAAAACAAAACAAAAAAAAAAAAAAAAAAAAAAAAAAACTACCCCCAAAACCAAGGTTAAGGGAGCATAATTTAATTTTCCCAGGACTGATTGTGAACATTAATAAAGATTTTTTTCAGGCTGCCCAGTTGTTGCCTCCATTCATTTGTAGCTGTTGTCATTCAGCATAGAATAACAACAGGTCTCCCTCACAATCTTGCCTCCTTCCATGTCTTCCAGAAATATCTAAATCAAAGAAAAATAACAGCTATAAAAAAAGCAAAGAGCTGTTCCATTTCTTTTCCAAAGTTTGTTCTATAATTTAATCTCTGTCTTTATTAATAGTATCTTTATTTTTTTTAACAGTTGAGAGAATGTTTTGCTTCACAGATGCCTTTTATTTTATGTCAGCTAATCTCTTTTCTAGTTACAACATTAAATATTAAAGAAAAAATTCCAGTTCAGGTAGCCTTATACAATAAGGAAATCAATAAATTTAACACACCTGGAAGTAGAGGCAAGGTAGGCTTCTAGGTTAGTCAGTAAATGCATTAATGCAGACTCAGAAGATTCAGGATTCTTTCCATTGGTCCAGTCCACTTGGCATAAGAAAGAACCCTATGATCTAAAGCACTGGTTCTTAAGCTTCCTAATGCTGCCACCCTTTAATACAGTTTCTCATGTTATGGTGGCCCCAAGCATAAAATTATTTTATTGCTACTTCATAACTGTAATTTTGCTACTGCTCTGAATTATAAGGTAAATATCTGATATGCAGCCCCTAAAAGGGTTATAACCCACAGCTTGAGAACCACTGCTCTAAAGTATGAAACAGGCTGATTTCCTTCTAAAAGCACAGACATAACTGGAAAATCTTGTATATGACTAGCCTGACTCCCTTTTATCTCAGAATAATTTATGGCAGGTAGGTCCAACATTGAGCTAAAGTCGGTTCTCCGAGTTGCTGTTGCTCAGGTGTAGTGGATATATGAGGTGACAATCATAATGTCTATTACGGTTTCTACCTTGGTTGTATTCTAGTGTTTTGAAGCTTTTTAATGTTTTTATAATGAGCCAAAATATGCTTACTTCTATTTTGTTGGTTTAATTGCCATGTTCGTGGGTTTCTATCATGTAAAGCAATACATTTACCAAGAATTCCTTTCTTAAAAGAGTGCTGAAGTAGTGAGAAGGTACAAGATAGATTACAAATTTGAACACATAGCTCCTTGTAACCAACAATCCTTAACCTTTCACCTCCAGATAAATGACTTAGGTACCATTTACATGGAAGCTTTAGTGATGGAAGCTTTAGTGATTTGATTTCTATCTCTTTTTCCCACCCTGTCAAAAGCTGCCCGTACTGTACCAAAATAAAAAAGAAACTGTGTTATGATTGAGGTTCTAATTCTAACTTCACCGCCTTCCAATAATGTGTGATCATAGGCAAATCACTTTAAGTTAAGTTGGAAAATGCTCTTACCAAGTGTTTTTATTGGAATTGAATAAGCCAAAATGAAAATTTTGAAGAATAGAGAGTAGTGTGCATTTAAAATCATTTTTTACACTAAAGAATGAATAATTACAAGAAAGAAAGCTTAATAACCTGAGAGATATTGTTTCTAAGAAATAAATATTCTCAGTTTCTGAATGCCCAAGATATACTATAAATAAAAAAATGGAATGTGCACTTTTTTTAATTAATAGACAGTTGTATCATACTTGGTTTTAATCAGTATGTACACTAAGTATTCCTTAGAAGTTTTTACTTTAAAATAATCACTCTGATGTTTTTTAAAAGTCAACAGTGGATTAGATTGTTAGCTGTCTTACTTTATGTGGCCTGTAGGGTGTGATGGCTACCTTTATTTATTTCAGTAATTGACTGTTTTCTGCTATGTGCTATGTTCTTTTATTTTTTCAGAGTGTTGCTGTTTTTAGGTTTCACACTGACAAATTGCAAGTTTGGTTGTTAGTACTAAAGAAGATAACATACTTTGTTTCTGAAACTTTGAAATATAAAACTTTGTGTTTGAAGATGGACCAAAATAAAATAACATGAAGAAATTTGACTTTAAATTTTACCTAATTCATGTCTTGGGTTAATGTTCATGTTGATTCTGAATATATATATATATTATAGAATATCAAATACAGCTTTATTATCTTACTGCTATTAGGAAACCAAGGTACGTATGCTTCTTGAATTGCCAGTATTGACCTTTTTATTTGTACTAGTCAAGCATTACCTACCAAAATAAGTTTGTCGGTGAAAAGACCAATCTTCAGGGCGTGCTTTTCTTTTACATAGGAGGTTCTGTATTGACTATATAGGAATTGATGAGAGAGGAACCAACATGTTGGCTTTACTACCATTTACAAGCATACAAAGGAGTTATCCTTTTTATAATTTGATTCTCCCTTTAA
Source organism: Psammomys obesus (assembly GCF_907164565.1). NCBI lineage: Eukaryota > Metazoa > Chordata > Mammalia > Rodentia > Muridae > Psammomys > Psammomys obesus. The sequence goes on along the minus strand of NW_026596039.1, from coordinate 23,306,860 downwards.
CCTGATAAGAGGTTTTAGTATCATCATTTTGTGAAAGAAAACATTGAAATCTAGAAATTAAGTAAACACTAAATTCTTCTCATGGAGTAATCTTACGTTCCCTCTCTCAAAGGAGAAATCTGTGATAATCTCTTGGTTTTACTATTTGTAATACACTTTCTTAGCCTTGGAATGCACAAATGATTTGGCCACCTTTTTAGCAGTTTGTGATAGGCCTTTTGTATGAATGTGCATCTGTGTTTATTCTCCTAGGCCTTCCTTGAACTTCTTAGAACAGCAAGTGCATAATATCAAAAATAGAGATTTTTCTCCATTTTTTTTCTAATATTGCCTCATTTTTTGCTTTTAAGTGTCAATTGTACATATGTTAAACTGTTTAACTGTTAGTCCACAGGTCATTGAGTCTGTTCATTTGTGGAGGACTATCAACCTCTTTCTGTTTCTTTCATTTTTTGTGTTTGTTTGTTTTGTTTTTCCTTTTTTTGGGGGGGGGAACAGTTTCATTATGTTTTCACATCTACTAATGTGTTCTTTACTTTCTCTCATTTTCTTTGCTTTCTTTCTACAGAGTCTCACTTTGTAGCTAGGATTGCCTGGAGTTCATTATATATCCCAAGTATATCTTGAACATGTAATCTCTTGTCTCAGGAAGTACTGAGATAACAGGCATATGCCACCATGTCCAGTGGAATTATGGGCTCTTGAAGGAGCTAAAATAAAATCTGGTATTTTATGCCAGTCTCTTAGTATTGGCAGAGAAAGGGGAGAAAGAACAGAGTACATGTAGAAGCACGTGGTTTGCAACAAAGTCAAAGCCTTGTGTTCAGAAACTTTTCGTTTTACCTACTTGTGCCTACTTTTAGTTTTTAGTTCACCTTGTCTGGTTCTAGAACTGAATGGCTCTTGATGCCTGAGCTGTATTGCAGGAATTTCATGTGGGCTTACTGTTCAGTAGATTTGTAGCCATATTGTAGTTTGAGCATTTAAATTAATAGCTTCTGAGTTAAGATTAGATAGAGACTGACTGAGTTTAGAAGTAAATCTTGATTTCCACTAAGAGGGGTTTTAACAGGGTATAAGGTGCCTCGGGCTCTTCTGATGGGAAGAACCAAGCTTTCAATCTTACATAATATGTGCTTTTGGGGGTCTTTTGGCTCTTGACCTGGTTTTGGTTTGCTGTGGGGTGTTCCTGAAATTGGAGTGGTCAAGGAATCCTTCCTTCAGAATATTAATTGGAACAGGAAATGGTCCGGATGAAAGGAGTCCTGGAGACATTTGTTTATATGAACTTGAACTGAAGTTTTTGGGGAGAAGGGAAAAATAATTATTCTTAGTTTCAACCAGGATTGCTAATATATTTAGTTGGAGATAGAGGCTCTAATAGTAATAAGATGATTGAGCTGGAATGGCTTCTGTTAAATACCTTCCCCAAGCGCTTGCTCTAGTATTAGTCTCTGTTTGACAGTCCAGAAGTTCTAAGATCCTGGTCCTGTGTGTGAGAAAGCAACCATTAAGCGTTGACCCTGTGTGCAAATGTAAGCTTTTGTTTATCCTGCTTTGGACACTCAGTTTTTAAGAATGACTTCCTGGAATTTTTAATTTTTTTAAAATAAGGATTTTAATACATTTGTACTGTCTACAATGTATTTTATAATAAATAGGAATATGAAAATCTCTGTTCCACCTAGGAATCTGATAAGATGATGAAGTAACTCTTTGTGGACCTGCACCGTGATACCCTTAGTCACTGAGTAATGGAATATGTTGTGGTAGAAAACAGTGGGCTTAAATTAAAACAAAAACGCATAGTCAGTTATAGTTCACCTTGACTGTATATAACTTTGTAACCTTGAGCTAACTAGTTAAACCTAAGATATCTTTTTCCATCTGAAAAATAACGTGTACTTGAGAAGTATGGGAAGATGTGATGCTGTCTGCCCTGCGTGTCAGTATGAAGATCACAGTGAAGGTGTGAAAGCACTTTTGGAAATGTGTAACTATACAACACAAGTGTAAAAATTTTATAAAATTAGCTCAGCTTAGTCAAGTCTTGCATTTAACTGTGGATTTAGTTTTTTCATCTAAATACTGTATTCTCTTTATCATTGATATTTTAGGAAAAGAAAACTGAAAATAATGTCTACGTTGGAAAATGGATGGATATACATTGGTGTCTTTGGCAGAAGATGTAGCTCAATATGAAAGAATTAAATATTTTAGAGTCGTTTAAAAATTATTTGAAAATGTTTATCTTTTTAATTTCGAGTCTTTAATATCTTTAAGTGTGACATTGCATGTAAAGTTTCCATCTTGGATTATCAATAGAAAATTATTGTTTTGTATATGTGTGCAGTGTATATGTGTGTGGTACATGCCTGTGAGTATGTGGCTACATGTTCCTATAGGCACACATAATAAGGCCAAAACAGCACATGAGGTGACTTCCTGTGTGGCTTTCTATCTACCTCTGAGCCAGAAGCTCACAGTTTGGGGTAGAGTGGCTGACCAAGAGAGCTTTTGGGCTCTTTTTCTGTGTTCTCCAATGCTGATGTTCAGGGCATGCACAGCTGTAGCTGGCTTTCTATGAGTGCTAAGGATCCAAACTCAGGTGCTTATGACTTATCACTGAACCATCTCTCTGGCCCTGGAACATCATTTTTTAAAACAATCTGGTTGCTTATTGCCTGATTCTAAACTGATTCCTCTTCTAATTAGTATGTATGTATTCAGAAGAATACAAACTGACTTAATTTAATAATACTATGAATATAATTACAGAGTTAAACTTGTCAGAATGTAAATCAGTGTTGGTAATATTTTGGTACCTTTGAAATTATTCACATTATTATGCCATATTGGCATAAATCAGTGAGAGAATACTATTGGTTGCTAGAGTTATTTTTTAAATGCATGTCTCTTTTGGTGCTTACATTCTAAAGGATAGAGTTAGAAAATAAAAGACAAAATGCAGTGTGTGAGCAATAAATACTTCAGAGAAAAAGGAGAGAAAGGGACTGTGGAGAGGGTTGAAAGACATTGGGGTTGGAGGTAGGCAAGCTTAAAAAAGTGGCCGTCTAGTGAAGACCCAAGGAATAATCTGTATGGATAACTCAGGAAAGAGCACTCTGATTACCAGGTATAGCAGTAATGTCTGTAAAAAGGATACCTGGGTGTCAGAGGAAGTAAACAGCTAATGTGCTGAATTAGAATTAGGCTGGAGGAGAGATACAGAGGTCAGAGAAGTCAGGGAACTTTGTTGGGACTTTGTCTTTTGACCTGAGAAAAATACAGTTTGAGAGTTTTTGAACATAGCAACCATATAACCTGATTATTCATAATGGTGACAGAGATTTGAGGGTTCAAGGCAGAAAGACAGTTTAGGAGATTTTTGCAGTAATCCATGTGAGCCACATAGCAGCAGCACATTTTTTTTTTTTTTTTAAGAAATTGGGTTTTATTTTTAAGTAAAACCAACAACTAAAAGATGAGAAGTGGGGTACAGAGAAGGTACAAGGAACAGAGCTAAGGCCTGTGCAACTGAAAACATGGTGTTACCATCTACTAAAAGGGGGAAGACTGGTGGTAGAGGAGGCTGTGTGTGGTAAGATTTTGCTAAAGTTAGTCAAGGCTTTAATTTTGAACTTCAGTGCTTATTAAATGTGCAAGTAGAATATGCTTCCTAGGTAGTTGTGTATATTAAAGAACAGTTGTGGAGAGAAGACCAAACTATAAATAATTTAGGATATGTCAGTTTGTAGATGGTGCATATGTAAAGTCTGGAGGAGACCACTTGGGGATCAAGCATGGGTGAAAGAGGAGAAGTCCAAGAACTGAGCTCCAGCGTAATTAGTAATGTGGAAAACAGTAAGCAAGTTTGGAAAAAGCCTAATCAGTGTGTTTACAAGAAAAAGTAGGACAGGCTGAGGATGTACTACGTTGTAGAGCACCCACCTAGTATGGGCAGGACCCTGGGTTGATTTCAAGCAATGTAAAAAGATTGGGGGAAGGGCAGTTTTGCGAAGGATCCACTTTCTAATTTGTTCAGATGGTGGTTGGCAGGATTCATTTCTTCTCAGACTGCCTGTGGCCAGAGGCTTTTCTGTTCTTTTCCATATGTACCTGTAGAGCATCTCACAACTTGGGAGCTGACTTTGTCAGAACAAGCAAGAAGACAAGAAAGAGTCCCAGCATAGAACACAGGAACAGAAACATCAATTTTTAATAACGTTGCTACATAGTGGCATCCTATCATTACTGCTATATTTGATACTTTTTTTTTTTTTTTTTTGTCAATAGGTTACTAAGTCCATCCTACTCTTAGAGGAAGAAAAGATTATATAAATGTGTGAATACTGGGTAAATCGTGAGGGACATCTTTGAAGTTTGCCACCCAGTCTTCAGGTATCGGTAATGTAAAATGCTCATCTGGTTACGTGATTAACTTTTCCTAGCATCTTCATAACTGATTAACAATCATTTGTAAGAGAACTGGGTGAGGTTAAGAATTTGGTTTCCATCCTGCCAAAAGCAATCTACAGATTCAGTGCAATTCCCATCAAAATACCAATACAATCCTTTACGGGCGTTGAAAGAAAAATTCTCAACTTCATATGGAGAAACAAAAAACCCAGAATTTCCAAAACAATCCTGTACAACAACAGATCATCTGGAGGTATCACCACCCCTGATCTCAAGCTGTACTACAGAGCAATAGTAACAAAAAGGGCATGGTATTGGCATAGAAGCAGAAAAGTAGATCAATGGAACCGAATAGAAGACCCAGAAATAAACTCAAACACTTATGAATACTTGATTTTCGACAAAGAAGCCAAAACCATTCAGTGGAAAAAAGACGGCATCTTCAACAAATGGTGCTGGTCCAACTGGTTGTCTACATGCAGAAAAATGAAAATAGATCCATATTTATCACCCTGCAAAAAACTAAAGTCCAAATGGATCAAAGACCTCAACATAAAACAGATACACTAAATCAGTTAGAAGAAAAAGTAGGAAAGACCTTGAAACTCATTGGCACAGGAGACAACTTCCTGAACAGAACACCAACAGCACAGGCTCTTAGAGCAACAATGGATAAATGGGACCTCATGAAACTGAAAAGCTTCTGTAAAGCAAAAGACATTGTCATCAAAACAAAACGACAGCCTACAGACTGGGAAAGGATCTTCACCAACCCTATATCTGACAGAGGGCTAATATTCAGAATATATAAAGAACTAAAGAAATTAAAAAGCAATAAACCAAGCAATCCAATTAAAAAATGGGGTACGGAGCTAAACAGAGAATTCTCTGTAGAGGAATATAGAATGGCAGAGAAACACTTAAGAGATGCTCGACATCCTTAGCCATCAGAGAGATGCAAATAAAAACAACCCTGAGATTTCACCTTACACCCGTCAGAATGGCAAAAGTTAAAATCTCAAGTGACAGCACATGCTGGAGAAATTGTGAAGAAAGGGGAACCCTCCTCTATTGCTGGTGGGAATGTAAACTGTTATAACCCCTTTGGAAATCAATCTGGCACTTTCTCAGACAATTAGGAATAGCGTTTCCTCAGGATCCAGCTATACCACTCTAGGCATATATCCAAAAGATGCTCAAGTACACAACAAGGACATTTGCTCAACCATGTTTGTAGCAGCTTTATTTGTAATAGCCAGAACTTGGATACAACCCAGATGTCCCTCAACAGAGGAATGGATACAGAAATTATGGTACTTTTATGCAATGGAATACTACTCAGCAATCAAAAACAAAGAAATCATGAAATTTGCAGGCAAATGGTGGGATCTAGAAATGATCATCCTGGGTGAGGTATCCCAGGAGCAGAAAGACACACATGGTATATACTCACTTATATAGTCCTATAAGATAGGATAAATATACTAAAATATATACACCTAAAGAAGATAAACAAGAAAGAGGACCCTGGGTAAGATGATCAATCCCCATGCATGGTACTTGGTTGGAGTATGAGTCTCTGGGAAGACCCCTGTGTTCAAATTTCTGCGTCTGTTGCTTTCCTTGTGGAGTTTCTGTCTCCTCCAGATCTTACTATTTCCCTCTTCTTTCATAAGATTCCATGCACTCTGCCCAACAGTTGGCCATTAGCAGAAAGACACACATGTTATATACTCACTTATATAGACCGATAGATAGGATAAATATACTGAAATCTATACACCTAAAGAAGATAAACAAGAAAGAGGACCTGGGGTAAGATGATCAATGCTCACTTAGAAAGACAAATGGGATGGACATGGGAAATAGAATATACAAAAACAGAACAGGAGCCTACTGCAGAGGGCCTCTGAAAGACTCTATCTGACAATGTATCAAAGCAGATGCTGAGACTCATAACCAAATCTTTGGTAGAGTGCAGGGAATCATGATAAAAGGGGGAGTTAGTATGAACAGGAGAGGACAGGAGCACCACAAGGACAAAATATATCAGGGCACAGGAGTCCTCTATGACTGTTTCTCCAACCAAGGATCTTGTATGGATATAACCTAGAACCCCTGCTCGGATGTAGCCCATGGTAGCTCAGTATCCAAGTGGGTTTTCCTAGTAAAAGGAACAGGAATTATTTCTGACATGAACTCAGTGACTGGCTCCTTTTCCTCTCCCTCCCCTCCGAGGGAGGAACAGCCTTGCTAGGCCACAGAGGAGGACATTGCAGCCAGTCCTGAAGATATCTGATAAATAGGGTCAGATGGAAGGGGAGGAGGTCCTCCCCTATCAATGGACTTGGAAAGAGACAGGGAGGAGATGAGGGAGGGAGGATGGGAATGGGAGTGAATGAGGGAGGGGCCTATGGCTGGGATACAAAGTAAATAACCTGTGATTAATATTAAAAAATAAAAATTAAAAAAAAAAGAATTTGGTTTAGGACTATTAGATAACAAGCTTTGTACCCATGTTCCCGTTTTTTCTAGTGATTTTCTTTCATGAAATGAGTTAATGTTAATAGAGTGTTAAAGTCAAGCTATATCCAGTGAAATGTGCCTATAATCTTAACATTGTGGAGGCTCAATTGGGAGGTTTCCAAGTTGGAGGCTAGCCTGGGATACATAGCAAGACCCTGTGTGAAAGCAATCGGACTATTACCAAGAAAAGTTAAAATTATATCTTTAAGAGCTCAACAAAAGTAGGAAAGCTATTAAAACCAGAAAATATATAGATGCTTTTATAGAAATTTGAAAGATTGTTATATATTAAGATGATTCAAGTTTTCAGACATTTCCAACATAGATACAATTTTATGACTATGAAGGAGGTGGATATATAAAAATCTCTGCAGTTGAAGTATAGCTGAACTTGATATATACTGTAAAATAATCTTTCCTTATAAAACCAAGCTCTTAACGGACCACAGATTCCAACTGTTTCTTGTTACTGTCGCCCACCTCCTTGGCATAGTTTGTATCTTGAAGTCAGTTCAGTCTTTGTAGGAGAACTAAAGAACATCATCCTAGACTCACAGCATGTTAAATATTAGAAATAACTTTCCAGATGAGGAAGTAGTCACACACAGATGTATCCAAGCTTGCTAGTGGCAGAACCAGTGCCAGATGCCAAGCCTCCCGATATTATAAATTGTGAGGAATGAGCCATATGTAACTGCTTAGGAATTTTAAGAATATTCATCCCTGTCTCCTACTCAGACCTGATTTTGGGGTGCTGTTTGCACATTGAGATATTCAAGTGCTGCTGAGATGGTTCCAGTTTGCAACAGAGTTTAGGAACATGCTTTTCAGGGAATTAGTGTGCATTACAGACCTGAGTCAAATGAACAGTATAGACTCTGTCCATTCTGATTCTTTAATCTCATATTTGGCTGGGTTTGACCAGTGCCATAAGAAAAATCTTTATGTTAAGAAATAACCAAGAATTTTGCTGTACACAATGCCCTAAGAAAACAATTCTATTGCCAGTTTGTATTTTGTAAATACTGTGTGCAGATTTCTTAATCATGAAATAGAAGTTTTTTGACACTGGTGAGGAAAAGAGAAAGTCTTCTGCCATCTGTGTTGTGGCAGGTTTTGCTGTTGTGTTAACTAGATAATTTTAATTACTGTTAAACAGACTGTTTGTGAGGTTGTTAATATTTTAGAGCAAGTATATAAATACAAAATGGCAAAGGGGTAGTTCCAGACTTAGAAACAAAAGCTCTAACTTTGAACATAAATCAATTCTAATCTTTAACAAGATTCTTTAATAATATAGTTCTTGCTTCTGTGTTAAGAACGAAATGCTTGCGGTGTGGTGTAACCTCTCTGCAAACAAAATATTGTGACTAAAATGCTAACTATGATTGATTTGTGGTGTGCTTTCCCTTCTCATCTGCTCTCCCCAGGCCCCTTCCCACTCCTTCCTTCCCTTACTCTCTCCCCTTTGAGACTGGATCTCATTATAGCCTAGGTTGCCCCAGCCTCCAGAGTTCTGGGGTTCCAGTTTGTCCTGACATCTTGTTCTTTTAAACAAGTTTTTTATTTTGGTTTCAATTTTTTCCTTTCTAAAAGATAGATGTGGGAGTGTGAAGTGAAAGACTTAAGAGTAGCAGATTAGTCTATGTGGTAGCACACACCTTTTATACCAAAATTTGGTGGGTAAAGATAGGCAAATATCTTAGTTCAAGGTTAGCCTGATATACATAGTTAACACACTCATCTATGCAAATGTAATTCTACACACAGTAGTTCTACAAATAATTATTCCTGTACAAAATAGCAAATCCTCTTTCTCCCATTCAACATCTAGCAACATCACTCGTTAGTTCCCCACTGTACTCTAAGCTGCCATTTACCTCTGAGAGGAAATTACAGAATTCTCATTAGCTGTTCCAAGACTTCTAAGGGAGTTATTCTGAGTCTTTTTCAGTGCTCCTAAAGTGGTAGTGTAGAACTTTAGTAATGGATTGGAGTAAATATAGATATATGAGATTTATAGATAATCTACCCAGGCGTTAATTTCAAATGTGGCCATTTCAGAACTTTTTTTTTTTTTTTTTTTTTTTTTTTTTTATCAGAGCTGTCAGCAAATAGCTAAATATAAAGCAAGTTTGCTCTACAATATATAAATGTGTAAGTGTCACATGAAGCCTTTAAGGCATAAGGTTCTTTCTTAATTTTGGTACAAACTAAGCTCTTTATCTTAAATCCCTTCTTGATTCTTTTGCAGTTTAACATTGTTAATAGTTACAGGTAGTTATAGTTCATGCAGTTATATAACTGTTGTATGATAACGTAGCATGTGCCTGTGTCTGTGTCAACCTCTGTGTCATTATCTAGCCATCCACTTCGTGTTCTGAGACAGCCTCTCACTAGCCTGGACCTTACCAAGTAGATGAGGTTAGCTGGCCACCAAGCCTCAGAGATCCACCTGTTTGTCTCCCACGTACAGCAATTACAAGCATATCTCAGCAGGCCCCATTTTCTGTTATATGGGCTCTGGGGACTGAACTCAGATTAAAGCAAGTGCTTTATCGGCTAAGGTGTCTCTTCAGCCCTGTGGATAAGTTCATAACAGCCTGACTCCTTGTAACTAAAAGAAGTAGATACAGAGCTTCATTTCTGAAAGAGGGACTTCAGGAATACTGGGTAGAAAACTCATTGGATTTCCTTTGATGCAGATTGTGTTACTGTTAAGGTATTAGCTCGGTGAAGGAAGGCAATAGCTGCCTTCATTTTGATCGAGGCAGGTGGTTTAATGTACTGTCATCTTTAAAAAGTGCCTGTGAAATACTGTTTTCTAGGAACTCCTTTTTTAGTACCTCAGTAGCTAAGAAACTATGGTATCCTGTTCAGTTTAATTCATGTGTAAAAATTCTTATCTTTAATTGAACTGAAGAAGAGTAGAATATTGTGGTAACAGTGATAATGACAGAGGAACACTGTTTTTGGATACTACCATTTAGTCTCCCCAATTTAGATTCTTATGGTACAAAGTCGTATGGTACAAAGCACTTATCTGGCAACCTCAACTTACTGTCCCTCAGAGCTGCTTAATTTTTCCACTTATGACCCCTTCTTGACAAAAATACTTATGAGACTCTGGGTATATAGGCATTTAAAATATGTACAAATCAAATATTTAATGATATACATGTATTTATTTTAAAACAATTCCTTGGTTTACATATAATTTTGTTATTTATTAAAAATTAAAGAAAATTTGCATACTAATGAGATGTATATTTTTCCTATAAAAATTAAATCTGGTCTAAACATTTGACACTGTAGGGCATTGAGCATCTTTACCTTTTTTCAGAGTTGATCAGTATTTTGATTTTATAATTGTCAGTGGTGAGAGAACATTACTTCACATAAATATTTGCCACAAAATGGCAAAAGTATGTTTAGGTTCATTTCAGAAGTTACTGGAAAATTTGTATACTCCCATTCTGAAATATATTTAACAATTAAAAAAAAAACAAACCTCAAGACAGTATGTTCAAACAACAATTTTTAAATAAAATATTTTAGGCCAGTGCAACACAAAGATATACTAATTTGATGCTGACATGCTGAGAAATGACAGAAAAATACCAAAATTCTTTGATTTCCATAATTAAACCATTGTGTTTTTGTAAGAGCAGGAAATTTTTTATGTACATTTAAACTACTACAATTTATAGTATAATGGATTAAAATCTGAGCTTTGCTGTTTGAGTCAGTTTGTATTGGCATTGCATGTGAGTTGTGTTTTCAGAACCATCACTGAGAACACTACCAGAAACACTCTGGGCTCATTGCTTATTGGGTTTTGAATCAAGCTTTGGTTATTGCACATGCAGGAACCTTTCACTGTTGCCAAAGTTTTTGTGACTCCACTTGAGTTATGCAACCACAGATGAGGTCATAGCACACACTAAACAACTGTGTGTTGACCTTCTTTCCCATTGCCTTTTGCATCTTGTAACGGCCAACTGTATTTACTCACAGTAATTTCCATGATCATAGGAATTTGTCTTTATTTATTTATCTTATTAAATGTTTGTTACTTAACTAAATAAAAGAAGTGTTCAAATGGCTATTATATGCTGGCATTACTATAAGCTCTAAAAACAAAGAGGAGTTTGGTGTCATGGGTCCTAAACAACAAAGGAAAAGGAAGAAAGAAAAAAAAAATGATTGAGGTTTTCTTGATTCTTTGGAGAAGGGAGAAAAATCTCTGATTCTGAACATCAAAATGTAGGAGCTACATAAATATGTCCAGTGCCACAAAGAGACAGCCAAGATGTACCAACCTGGCAGAAGCTTCCTGGCAGGTGTCTTGCAGTTTTGTAAGTCTGATTTGGTTATAAATCAGCCTTTTAAAAAGTAAATCAAGCGTCTAGTGAGATTATGTGAAATAGTAAGCACATGGCTTTCTCGTAGGAACTGTTTGAATGATGTTGAAGCCAAACTGATCTTGTTGAATTTTCACAAATAACAACTGGAGATAGCTTTGGCTGGAAAGGCTTCAATAACCAATGTAAATCATTTCCCCCATCATGTGCTTCTGGAGCAAACATAAATTATCGAAGCATGCCATTTTATTTCTAATTGAATGTGTATTAGAACAGAAGGCCTTAGCGTGAGAGCTGTTCCTTACAGATTCTTTTGTCTTCCATTTGAAGTTAGTGCGAGTGCAAGAGTAAAGAGTGGCTGTTTGAAATTGTTGCTGATGCCAGCAGCAGTAGAGAACTGAGCTTGCCTTAAATAGAAGTTGGCTGGATATTATTTTAAAAATAGTAACTAGGGTAAACAGTAATCAGAAGATTTAAATGATAAAGTCTCTGAGACATTGTGTTTAATTTTATCTCATTATTCTAAAGGTGGACACTGATGTTTTATGACCACATATGAGTAATTAATAACCACTTACTGGAAGCCTGTAGTGCTGCTTCCTTAGTGGAGGTAAGATAAACAAGAGTGGAATTACTTGTGAAATCTCTTTTCCTACTTAATCTGCTTGATTTCCCTCACCCTAATTATTCAAATATTTTACTTTCCTTGATCATAAACTTTTGATTTTCCCTAATAATAAAAAGTAAATGAAATATTGTTTTTCATTTTCAGAATGTTCTCTGTATAATCACACCTACCCCCCCCCCCCCCATTTTCTGCTGATTCTAAGTTAGGAGTGTATGTAGGGGTGGGAGGTGAATGAATTTGCCAGAGCACGTTCATGTGAGGGCCAGCGCTCTGTGGTAGGTATCTTCCTCTGTTTCTCTCTGCCTTTCTTTTGAAGACAAACCTCTCATTGCCCCTAGAGCCAGCCATTCTCAATGGCTTTCAGGTAGATCGTCTGGCCATAAGATCCCAGGGCCTCCTTTCCCTGCCTGTCAGCCCCCAAGCACTTGGATCACACTAGCTTTTTCTAGGGCTCCAAACTCTGCCCTCATGCTTGCACAGAAGCACTTTGTCTATGACGGCCCGCCCCGCCCTGAAGTCAGGGTTCTTCAGAAAGAGCTGGGGGCTTCCAGGGGAGATTGCTTTTGTCTTTGAGACAGGATTTCACTATACAGTCCTGTCAGGCCTGAAAGTTGGAATCTTCCCATCTCAGCCTCACAAGTAACTGGAATTACAGGTATATACCACTAAACCAGGCAAAATTTTATTAGCAGCATAAAACTAACATTGTTCCCTCATATTTGCTAAATTAGTCAGGGTTCTCTAGAGAAACAGAACTGATAGAATGAATACACACACAGGATTTATTAGAGTCCGTTACAGGCTGTAATTCTGCTAGTCCAACAATGGTTGTCTCCTGATAGAAAGTCCAAGAATGCAATAATAGTTTGGTCTAGGAAGCTTAATGTCTCAGCTGGTCTTCAGTATACACTGGAATCCTGAGGAAGTGGACTCTAATGCCAGTCAAAGAATGAATTTGCCAGGAAGAGTGAGGGCAAGCAAAAAGCAATAGCTTCCCTTTTCCATGTCTTTTCTGTAGGCTACCACCAGAAAATGTGTCCCATATGTAAGGTGGGTGTTCTGAGCCTCAAATGAGCCAGTCTAGAAAAAAAATCCCTCACAGGTGTGCTCGTCTGTTTGGCTTTAGTTAGTTACAGAAGTTGACAGCAACTTTGAGTTTCAAACTCACTCCTCAGTAGTTTCCTCCTAGTCCAAGATTCCACATGATTTTTGTGGAATGTCTCCTATAGTCTGTGACAGTTTCCTGTCTTTGCTTTACATGGCCTTGACTCCTGGCCAGTGTGTTCTGTAGAATGCATTTCATGTGCTTTGTCTGGCACTTTACTCATGATTAAACTGCAGGTTTTAGAAACTAGCAACACAGAAGCAAAGCATCCTTTGACTCTTTCTGGGAGTAAATGAAGGCACTGCTTTTACTTGCAGAAGGTAGTGCTTGCTCAGTTTATCCACGGTGAAGTATTTTTGTCTTTCTGTATTCTAACCTTCGGAAATAAATTACTGAATTCAGCCCATACTCAGGCTGGGCAGTTTTATATTATGGGAAATTTTATATTATGGGCAAAGCATATGGATGTATATTATTAGGAATTCTCTTAGGAAGTTTTTGTTTGTTTTTCTTCCCCTTGGGCATTTATATCAGTGTGCTGATTTATCATCCAGTCCAAACAGGCCTCTATTTTTGATGGTTAGACTTAGAATCATCTCAACTTTGTGACAGAATAAAGCAAACCATCCATGTTTTCTGGGTTTTCACTGTCAGTGTAATGATCAGTACATTATACAAGCTACTCAGCACTTCATTTTGAACAGGCTTTGAATTAGAAGACTTTGAGGGCATGTAGACTAGGCATGCTGTTCAGTAGGCTAGGTGTGCTATGCATCTTGTAGGGTGTTTTCAACATTCGGGTGGGTTGTCAGTCTGCAATCCATCATATGTCAGAGTGCACCTACAGGATAGTATTTTGCTGTAGTGTTGGTCTCCCTGTTTTTTGTACTCTTGAGTGGTCTTTGGGCTCCCCTCTTCCAGTCTCTGACCAGAAAGGTGAAGCGTTATTTGTTAAGATGCACGCCCATAAGAAAGAAAGGAAAAGAAAAAGTAGATGTACTCCCTGGAGCTGTGCTCATCTTTAGGACTAAGCAGCGGGAGGATATAGAAGGGGACCGGGGTGGACCCATGTAAGTATTCTCTTGGAACTGCAGAGCAGTTCTGATGAGAAGCAAAGTTCCCTTGCTCCTTGCCCCCACAGGTGGCTGGGCCTACCGAATGGAGAAGAAAGAGGAGAGGGGTAGAGAGGGGCAGGGAGGAGTGAGCAGGAGAGACCCACCTTTCCAGTCACTGCTGGAACAAACTTTTCATTTGGGTTTTATGCACGTTAGGCTGGATGGTACCAGAGGAGAACAACTTGATGGCCATTCTAAAATGATGCTTTGCATTCTGAGCTTTTTACAGGATCTACCTATTGCCATTTACTTTTCAAGGTTCCCATGAATTCTTTTCTAGGCATTTTATCCAGGTCTTGGAGCTACATTCAGTTGGTGGGACAGTTGGAGTGTTGTATTTGCTACATTTCATCTGCAACCAGAACCTTGCTTAAAGGTTTTTCATTTTATTTTAGGAATTTAACAAGAAGAAACTGAAGTTTTGATTCAAATAGTTTTTGAATTGAAGCCAGAATGTGCTAGGATTTTGATTCTTTCATTTGATTAAGGTAAGATTATTTAATAGAATATAATTGTACTACAGACATGTTTTCATGTTTATTTCATTAACACATTTTTGTTTCTGAGTCTAAAAAACATTTTTATGACTTCCTAAAACATTTTATGCTTGCTTAGCACACACAAAGCCCTAGGTTCCATCCCTCACACCACTTAAACCAGGTGTTGGGGCGGGACACCTGGAATCTCCTAACGTGGGAGACAGAGGCAGGAGGATCAGAAATTCAACGTCATCCTCAGCTACTTGGCAGGTTGGAGGCCCCACGGGAAAACATGAGATCCTGTCAGTGGAAAGTGGTTAGTGGGAGTCTTTTACCATTTACATGACTAGTGTTTCTTATAGCAACTGTCATATACAAAGGAAACAGGAAGATGTAATTATAATATATTGAAAAGAAATGTTTACTTAGGGCACAAGTCATCAAATTGTCCCACAGCCTGGCCACTTTTTGTAGTAAGTAATGTTTTATTAGAACATAACAATATCCACTCATTAGCTATTGTCTGTAGCTTCCTTAACACTTTACTGCCGAGTTCATTACTTTAACTTTAAATGTACATGTAAGTGTCTTAAGTCCTTGTGCCAAGCCCAGCATCTTGAAGTGGAGATCCTTTGAAGTACTAGTTTTTCTAGTTAGGTGAGGTAGAGGCAGAACACATAGATCTCTGAGTTTGAGGCCAGTCTGGTCTACAGAGTGAGTTCCAGGCCAGTCAGGTCTACACAGAGAAACTCGATCTCAAAAAAAAAAAAAAAAGAAAGAAAAAGAAAAACCCACACATGAACAATAAATGAATTAAACATAAAAAGAAATACGTATCTTCTGAAATAACTGGCTTTTTAAAACAGACTCACTACTGTCAATAGTTGCATACAAGTACTTATTTCTCAATGGAGCTCTTTGTTTTCAAAGCTAAAAGTTTATGTAATGCTGGTTTTATTCCTGTTCAAAAAAGAAATTTATATTGTGTTTTGCTTTACCTAGTAAGTTGAAATAGAACTAGTGAGACTTTGAAAGAATGATGATTTTTATTAATAGCTACCCAATAAAGTAAGTAATTTACAGCATATGAAGTTTTAAATAAAAATATCCTAATATAAAATATTAGTGAGCCAGCTATTGTAATGCATTGTAGGTTACTTGAGAGGCTAAGGCAGAAGGATTACCAGTTCAAGGCTAGCCTGGGCTATACAACAAAATCATCTAGCAGCTAAAATAAGAATTAACATTTCCCACTAAAGTGTGAATAAACCTAATGTGGTTGGCCCTCCATCTCAGTAAATTTTGTATTGGTGGATTCGGCCAACATCAACTCAAAGATGTTTCTGTGAAAAACTATGTAAACTTCATTTCCTTGTGGCAATTCCCTAAACAATGCAGTATAACAACTACAAGCAAAGCATTTGTATTGTAACAGGTAGTGTGTGAATAATATGGGGGTGACTTGTGGGGAAGATTTATGGAAGTTTCAGGAAAGTACTGTGCTAGTTTACAAAAGGGACTTCAGCACATAGACTTTGATAATATTGGGTACTAGATCTAATTTAAAGTGATTCCTAAAATTATGAATGTTTAGAGACATTAGAAGAAATTAAATTTGGAGTCCAAAAAATCTGTGAGAAATGTGTTCTGTTTCTCAACAATCTAAAAGACTAAAGAAAAAAAGGAAAATCATATAATAATTTATGTGAAAATTCAAATGACTTTCCAACCTCTATTAAAGAAATAATCTGTTTTTGACACCAAAATCTGAAGGGGGAACTCATTTTGGGTAATTTATTAAAAATGAACTTTTTGTAATCTTCAGCTGTAAAAAAAAAAAAAACAAACAAAAAAAAAAAAAAACCAAACCACTGGATATGACTGATACCAAGCCTGAGAGGATGTTTGGTTTATAATAGGTTTGTGTGTGATATTTGTGTTTGCTTTGTTTTTAGAAAAATAAAATTTAAACTTTTAAAGAAAGAAAGGTGAAAATTTAAAGCATTTGTAGTTATCTAATGGTTTGTTTTGTAAATATTAAGTATCATTTCTATTTTTAAAAACCTTATTGATTCTTTGTAAGTTTCACATGCACCCCAACTCCATTCATCTCCTGGTCCCTTCATATCCACCTTCCACCCTTGTAACCTCCTGCCCAAAAGAAAATGAAAAAAAACAATAAAATTTTTTTTTTCATTGAGGAAGCTGTAGTGTGTCACAGTGAGACCCACAATATATCCTTTTGCCCACCCACCTTTACTTGGAGATATTTATTGCAGTGAGTAATTAATATGGTTCGAGGCCTCTAGCTACAACTGTCAATACTGGCTCCTCACCAGGACTCCTCCTGGATATCCTGTTGTTGTTCTTTGTCGTGGAGCTCCTGCAGCTTTGGATCTGCAGGACTAATCTCTTCATATGCTCCAGCAGTTCATAGTTGAGCTAAATGTCTGGGTGGGCTAACTCAAAGCCCTAGTTCTGGGCCTGGGCAGTAGTTGAGTTGGTCAGCTAGCCAGTTCTTGTGCACCCATATCACCAGAACCAGCACACCTGTGCTTCTCAGTCCTGTGGCTACGCTCCCAAGTGCTGCACCCGTCAAGGGGATGGGCCAACTTTCCTGCTCTCAAACCCTCTGGTTTGACTCACCTGTGCCTTCATCATCAGGGCCTGCTCTACTGTGAGGTCCAGGTCAAAGCGAGGTACAGGACACACTGCTACAGCCAGTGAGGGGTGGGGCCAGCTCTCCCGAATGCCTATGTCCAGTGAGGGGTGGGGCCAGCTCTGTACAGCCCTTTGACCGTGATCCCAGGCGACAGACTAGACCAGGTTTTTAGTGGTAAAATGAACCACTCACATTGACATAGACTCCTGCTGCTGCATAGCTACAGACACAGACATGGCCCTTGGTGGCAGCATGGATGGGATTTTACCATGGCCTCAAGTAGCAGGCTACTCACAACAAGCTATTCCTCTCCATTCTCATTTCTCCATTCTTCTCTTCATAGTGCTCAAACTTTTTGGCTTCTCTTTGTCTTCCATCTGTCCACCACATACTTGCACATTGTAGTGGCTCCCACTGTGTGCAAGCCACTGATAGGTGGGCCTCTGGATATCCTCTGTCCACCCAGGCTGTGTGGCATGCCTGCAGGCTGGCCTCTGGATGTCTTTTTTGATGGTGCTGTCTGGCACAGCAGCAGGCGGGCCTTTGGGTGTCCTCTGCATGTATCCTGTGGTATGGCGGCAGGCAGGCCTCTGCTCCAGATCACTGAGTATCATTTCTATAAGCATTTCACTGGACTATTATAGAGTTACTGAGCACATGTTGATTTTCTGAATTTCAGCTAATAGTAAAACAGACGTAAGTATTTTCTGATGCATGATTAGTTTACAAGAAAACTGTTTCATCAATAAACTCCTTTTATAGTAGATCAATAAACTACAGTGATTAGACCATCTTTATAGTAACTATTTTATTCTGTAGTAATGCTAAACTTTAATGGCTTTATATAAAATTATATTTACTTACTAGCATTTTTATTTTACTAGTGGTATATGTAGTACATTTAATACAAATTAATCTACATACCAAGGATTACTTAATTATTTCTAGCATATTATCTTCAAATCAGTAAACAGAAGATATTTCAAGAATGACAAAATTGTATGAGAAACTTTCTTGGGGTATAGGAACCATCAGCCTACATAGACCTTTTCCTTAAAACTTGACATTGTTCATTGACATTTGGTAAAGAAAAAGCCCAAAATAATAAAGAAGCAGTCCAATGACTTAATAGTATTTTAAAACATTCTAGGATAAAGTAGATTATAGACTGTGAGTGGTATAAAAAACATTTGAATATATTTGTTTATTCCTTCTTGTGTTTCAGGTAGATCAGCACAGGGGATAAGTTACAAAGGCAAGCACAGCCTTGGGGTTCTGGAGACTTGAATCTAAAAGTTACTGCAACCAGACTAATTGTATGACTTTGGTGTGCGTGTGTGTGTTGAGACAGGGTTTCTCTTTGTAGCCTTGCCTGACCTGGACTTAACTTTCTAGAACAGGCTGGCCTCGAACTCATAGAAATCCACCTGCCTCTGCCTCCCTGAGTGCTGGGATTACATGTGTGAGCCTCTGTACCCAGCTAGTTGTATGACTTTGAACCACTAAACTCTTATTTTATATATGTGTGTGTGTGTGTGTGTATGTGTATATATATGTATATATGTAATTTCATAATCTTATATATAATTTATAGGATGAAAGGTTTATTTGCTTATTTTTTATTTTTTTAATTATTTTTTTATAAATTATAGTTTATTCACTTTGTATCCCAGCTGTAGCCCCCTCTCTCATTCCCTCCCAATCTCCTCCCTCCTTCATCTCCTCCCATGCCCCTCCCCAAGTCGACTGATAGGGGAGGACCTCCTCCCCTTCCCTATGACCCTAGCCTATCAGGTCTCATCGGGACTGTCTTTCATAGTCTTCCTATGTGGCCTGGTAAGGCTGCTCCCCCCCCTCAGGGGGAGGTGATCAAAGAGCCAGCCACTAAGTTCATGTTAGAGACAGTCCCTGTTCCCATTACTAGGGAACCCACTTAGAGACTGAGCTGCCATGGGCTACATCTCTGCAGGAGTTCTAGGTTATGGTCCTTGCATGGTCCTTGGTTGGAGTATCAGTCTCAGAAAAGACCCCTGTGCCCAGATTTTTTGGTTCTCTTGCTCTCCTTGTGGAGGACCTGTCCCCTCCAGGTCTTTCTATCACCCCCTTCTTTTATAAGATTCCCTGCACTCTGCCCAAAGTTTGGCTATGAGTCTCAGCATCTTGCTATGTAGAGTCTTTCAAAGGCCCTCTGGTAGGCTCCTGTCCTGTTTCCTATTTCTCCCTCTTCCAATGTCTGTCCTGTTTGCCTTTCTGAGTGAGGATTGAACATCTTACCCAGGGTCCTCCTTCTTGTATAGCTTCTTTAGGTGTACAGATTTTAGTATATTTATCCGATATGTCTAATATCAACTTATAAGTGAATATATATCATGTGTGTCTTTCTGCTTCTGGGTTACCTTACTCAGGATGATCATTTCTAGATCCTACCATTTGCCTGCAAATTTCATGATTTCCTTGCTTTTAATTGCTGAGTATTATTCCATTGTGTAAATGTACCACAATTTCTGTATCCATTCCTCAGTTGAGGGACATCTGGGTTGTTTCCAGATTCTGGCTATTACAAATAAAGCTGCTACGAACATGGTTGAGCAAATAAACTCTTAGTCTTTTTGTCTGTAAACTAAATCATTAAAGCTGACTTCTAAGATTAAGTCTTATTTTGATGTACATTTGTTGCATCTATTTTTATGTGTGTGTTGAAATATGTATGACATGAAATTTGCTGTCTTAGCCAATTTTTAGATGTACAGTTCAGAGGTATTAAGTACATTCTAAACAGTATCTATCTCCACAGTTTTTCAGTTTGTAATTTTATGCCCATTAAAATAAGTCCTCAGAAACTTCCCTGGCAACCATTATTCCTCTGTCTCTTTGTGACTTTCTAATTATTTCATTATAACTATTTTAAGTCATACCAGTATTTGTTTTCTGTATGCAACATATTTCACTTAGTATAATGTCTTTAAAATTGATCTATTTTATAGCATATGTTGGAATTTTCTTCTTCTTAATCAAGAATAAAGGATACCCCACTGTATGAATTTGCCACATGTATCCATCCATCATTGGACATATGAGTTACGCTGTCAGTGTGGGTGTACAGATGCAACTATATTTTAGTTCTTTGGGGAGTAGGTTGAAGTAGAGTTGTTAGGCCATAGTTCATCTCTGCTTTGCATAGTGTTGGCTGAGCTTTGAGTTTATCTTGTATGAAGTTCATAGTGTTTCTTGAATGTTTCTATTCATCTTTCAACAAATTTGGGAGATGCGAAGCTATATTTTTTTTTTTTACACAGTCTCTGCCCCTTTCTCTTCTGAAACTTCTATAGTCTTTATATTGGTATACATTGTGGTGTTTTTATACCATAACCCTTGTTCTCTGTTTACTTTGTCAGTTTTTTCACTCTCTTGTTTCTGAGATTCCGTAATTAGTAATCAAGAAGTTTCTGTTCTCAAGACTTTTATCACCACTGCAAACTTATTCAGTATACAACATCAGTGGGTATATTCCCAATGTGAGAGCCCTTAGGAGGTTCTGACATTATTCTCAATGTCAGAACACTCGTGAAATGGATTTGGAACCTTATTTTTAAAATTGAATAGATGCTTTGCCCCCCCCCCCACCATATAATGGCCATTTAAAATGGTCAGAAATAAAGCAGTACTTGCCCAGGGCTAGGTTATACAAGAATAAAAGGCTTGTGCACCGTTGTGCTTATATGTAACAAATACTGTGCTGTACACTTGACTTTAGAGGGTAAAATACAGTGAGGGTATTTTCATTCATTTTTACTATGAATAGTACATGTTTTTTAAAATGGAATATATTATTGAATATTTCACTGAAGTTAACTGAAGTTAAATATAAGATAAATATATTCACAATTAATTTGGAAAAATACACTACTTAACATAAAATTATCAGGCATGTGAAAAGGCAGAAAAATGTGATCCTTAGCAAGGTCAAAAATCAACCAGTAAAAAGGGAGACACAAATATGTCACAATTATCAGATATAGACATTAAGACAGCTATTACAATTGTACTCCATATATTTAAGAGACCAGAAGAAAACGTGAACATGCCAAGGAGAATGGAAGCTATTTATAAAAAGAGACCCAAATAGAACTTCTTTAAAGGAAGAATAATATCTGAAGTAGGATCAGTAGCATGTTAAATATTTCAGGAGAAAAGGGTGAGTTACAGCCTAAAAGATGCACAGGATATTCATCCAGATGGACTAGGCACTGGCTTTTTAGGCTTGGTCCCTGGAAACCATATGCTAGAAGGAGAGAACTGAAGTTATCCTCTGACCTCTACATGGTATATATGTGCCATATATCATGGCATATATGTGCCAACACATACACTCTGAATTAAAATGTAATAAAAATTTTTAAATGAAACACCAAAAGTTCAAATAATGAATGCCACACCACCTAACTACAAGATGTTATCTAGCAAATTAACAGAGTATAGCAAGTGTTAGATTAGAAATAAAGACAAAAAAAAAATCGTTCAAATAATGGCCAGATATTACAATGTTTGATGGAAGAATTGGACTAGTGAATAACACCACTTTTTGAGTTCCCCATGCATGACTCTAGAAGCAAACTTTTTGAAAAGGAATTAGGGTAGAAAAGGGAGGGCAGTGGTGGTGGCACAGACCTTTAATCCCAGCCCTCGGGAGACAGATAGCAGACCTCTGAAGCTCGAGGCCAGCCTGGTATAGAAAGGCTTTACACAGAAACTCTGTCTTGGGGGAAAAAAAAAATGAAAAGGGAAGTGTCTTCACACTTACTTTGTGCCTTTAGACTTTTAAAGTTCTGTCTTTCTAGAGGTAAAGTTTGGCCCCAAGAAAGTGTAGCCTCCATTAGGAATGTCTGCCTTGGGCCGTATAACCCTGCTCTCTTGGACTGGGGGGGTTTAGGTGGGTCACAGTTGCATCATTGTAACTTGATTTATTAATATCTGTGAGCCTTTGAGATCTAAAATGTACCAATAATATCTGTGAGCCTTTGAGATCTAAAATTTACCAATAAT
>NW_026596039.1:23248550-23284509 GCF_907164565.1 Psammomys obesus | reverse complement strand
TACCAATAATATCTGTGAGCCTTTGAGATCTAAAATTTACCAATAATATCTGTGAGCCTTTGAAATCTAAAATTTACCAAGTAGGAGGGTTAATTTCCTTTTCGACGCTGGCAGTTAGACCCGGGGCCTCAGGGCATTTTAGGCAAGAACTCTGCCCCTTAGCCATGTCCCAGGTCTGAACAATAATTACACTTCGGTCTTGAAGGAGCTTTCTTGTTTTTGAAGCATGGAGTGGTGTATAGGCTGTTGGTAGAGCTTACGGTAGGAGAGAGTATAGCCAAGTCTGTAAGGTTTGTGTTGCCTACACAAACAGAAGGAAGTAGGCAAGGATGTGGCTGCAGGGAAAAGAAGCTAACCTCTGGTTTTTGTCTGATACTTAGGCTCAGCTTGCACCTCTGCATAATCATGTCGATTATTGTGGAAACTGTTCTATAGTAGTGGTGAAGTGTGGTTTTAACTTTTAGTTTGTGTGTTGTGTGGGAAATGTATTTCTGAGCATTACGGAATAATTCTTGCATAAAATTTTACAGCTCCTACAGCTGTATTATTTAGCTAAACAGAATTTCTGTGCTGTAGTTTACTTGCACTTCAGTTTTTAAAACCGACAAAAATACATTCTTCATGAAAAGTGAGGTGAAACTGTAAATAGGAGGTGGAGAAAAATCCTAGCGTGCTACAGCTAATCCAGTTTAGTCACCTTCCTGATTGTTTGGAAAATTGTTCATCTGGGAAGGCTTAGCTTAAATCTTATATAATTCACATTTATGGTTGATAAAATTTATGTTCCTGGCCAATATATCATTCTGTGCAAAGGCATATTGTATTTTTTGTCTTGATTGCTGTTCTTACCAACTTTTATGAGGTAATAAAAATTACAAAAGCTTAAAGAGAAGTATTCAGGGGAATGTGTACTCAGACTTTTTAGATTGCTTATTTGGGAATAATATCAGTTTACTAAGTATTTGAGTAAATGAACTGGTAGAAAGAGGAAGATCATTTTGTTGGCTTTAAAAGGCATAACTTGTAAACATTTCACTCATTCTGCCTATTAAGAGTGTCTGCTGTTTGATAGGCACTCCATGGAGGTGTTCATTATCTTGTAACTATTTCATTAAGTAGATATTATAACCGATTTATAGAGGAGAAGGGTTTTTAGAAAGGTTATTTAATTTATTTAGCACTCTCTGTTTTGGGGATGAAGAGATGGCTCAGTGGTTAAAAGCACTGGCTACTCTTGGAGATGACCTGATTTGTTTCCCAGCATCCATATGGCAGCTCACAGCAGTATGTAATTCCAGTTCCAGGGGTTCTGCACTCTCTTCTGACCTCGCAGGCACCAGACATGCAAGTGGTGTACAGAATTATACATATTGAATGAATGAATGAATGAATGAATGAATGAATGAATGAATGAATCTAAACAAATAAGGTGACTGACTTGGATTAACTGCAGAGTTCTGTTTTCCTTTCAGATAGGTTACTACTTTGTTCAGAGTTATAATTTGACCCAAGACTAACAAACGGTACAGGCAGAAGTTTAATTACAGACCTAACTCCAATTTAAACTTTGTTTTTTGTTTTTTGAGACAGGGCTTCTCTGTGTAGCCTTGGCTGTCCTGGGGCTTACTCTGTAGACCAGGGTAGCCAGCAGCTCACACAGCTCTGCCTGCCTCTGCCTGAGTGCTGGGATTAAAGGTGCCCACCCCCACGTCCAGCCAGATGAAAACTTTTAATCCACTGCTTGTCATACTACATTTCTGCTGAATATCTCTTATCATTTATCTCTGTACTACTAGAGCACGCTAAACTTTTTAAAAATTGTGTTCTAAATGTCACTTATTTGCCCTCTAAATTTTAAAAGCAGCCAACAGTTTTTTCCCTCAGTTTCTAACAGGGGGCTGAGCCTTCAATGAGGTAGCTCAAGTTTTAGGTAATTTAAGCTGAAGAAATCTATGAACTACTCACTAAAGAGAATGTTACTAGAAATTGCAAAATAGGCCCTAACAAAAGAGCCTGTCCAATACTGGACCAGAATCTCAAAGACAACTGAATAAACCTCCACTTTGCAAGTAGCTTGACTTGGGTGTTTAGTTATAATGACCCAAAGCTGACAGTGTTACTTGATGTCTTCTTTATCATAAATATTAGAAAAGCATGTATAGGAATAGTCTAACAATAAGTTATTTTTACATGATTTCCTTTATATTCTGTCCACTTTTTCTGTAAGATGCTTTCTGAATCACCTCAGAATATCAAAAAAGTATCACAGTAATTACATTTTTAAATCTGCATTTTTATATAGATTTTCTGCATATAGATTCTTCTATATTACTAAAACTGCATGTATTTAGCATTTTAAAAATTGCCAACCCAGCAAAGTGGTGCACACCTTTAATCCCAGTACTCTGGAGGCGAAGGCAGGCAGACCTCTAGATGTTCGAGATCACCTTTGTCTACAAAGAGTTCCAGGGCAGCCAGGGCTACACAGAGAAACTTTGTGGTGGGATGGGGTGAGATTTTTAAAAATTATTATCCACCAGCTTCCTTATGAGCCTTCCTGTGTCGTTCCTATCCTGCAAGATGGCACCAAACTTGAGAAAAGATCTCCCGTGAGAACTTGTTATCAGGACTTGTAGAACTTCCTAGGAAAGCTCTTACTCGTGTTGTGAAATCCACTTGTACGGGAACCATGCAGAGCAGACACATCATTAGGCTCTTCTCTTGGCTTTCCTAATGAGTGGAGAAATCTCACAGAGCTGCAGAGGCCTGCAACTCCTTTCTGAACTAACTTATTTACATAGCTTATGCTTAAATTTAACACATTGCTTAGAAGCAGAGAGCCTTTTCCTGCAGTGCTGTACAGTGCTTCAAAGAAGAGTTTGGTGGCTGCAGTGTTGCTCTTCTGGATCAGAGCAACCAGCCGTTCACTCCCAGTCCTTGTGCTGGCCTAGAGAAGGTTAGGTTCTTGCAGGGCAGACTGCTTTTCAGAAGCTGGTGCATGGTGCTGCTCTTTTTCTCTGCACAAGCCATAAGCTTTATTCTGCTCTTACCTAGTTGGCAGAGATACATAGTGATTTGAAACCAGGTACTATGACATTGTGGCCTGGTGGAAAGAGCTTAACACTTTGAAAGTCAGATAAATGTTAGTATGAAAATCCTACACTGTGTATAGCACATGGTATATGGGGAATGTTTTTTTTTTCTGTAACCTTCCTTCCCTTCAAACCCCCCCCCCCACACACACACACAATCTTTTTGATTTGTTGAGGATTTTTAAGCCCAACATGCTTCAATAGACAAGGGTAACAGGAATGCTAATGTGTATGGAGTGCTGCTGGTGATACTCAGCAGCAGCTTGGGATGGTGGGAAGTTGAGGTTTCTGTGCAGGAACAGCCTAGTAAAGTAGACTGAAAGGCTGTGTAACTACCCACACTGTGACGAGAGCAGGCCCTCTGGGTTTCTAGGTGAGATATATTTCAGCTTACTACTTAACGGCCAATGGAACAGCATTGATAGCAGCAAAAAATACAAGTAAATTTTGTCCTGTACCTTCAATCTAGAGAATGCCTACAAATTTGTAATAGTCTCAGAAAGTCTTAGCAATTATAGTCTAACTATAATGCTCTGAAGTATTGTACAGTCCTTATGGAATAAGGCGCTTCTTGTTTGTAACAATGTGTCAATCTAAGCATAAGCTATGCAGAATTAAAATTATTGATTGATTCATATCTCACTGTGTGTCTGTTATGAATTCAATGAAATTGAGATATGAGAAAAGAACTACATGAGAAAGTAGTTAATCTGTGCATTGGTAGGACTTTCTGATCAGAGGGTGTAGTAGTCCCCTGGCTTGCTCCCCATATTCATGCTCTGCTTCTTCATCATTGAGCCCTAATATATATTTTTTTTTAATAGCACATTGCTGTCTGGAACAAAAGGATTTCTCAGCCTTTCTTTCAGCTTGAGGTGACCATGTTACTGAGGTTTGGCTAATGAGATGTCAGAAGTGTTATGTGAAATGGAAGGGAAGTCTCATTAAAGGGAACTTATTCCACACAGAGATGTGCTCCTTTGCTCTGTCTGCTGCTTCCTGGGCTGCAATGCAGACATAAAGCTGAGGCTTCAGTAGCTTTCTTGGGTCATAGGTTGATATAAAAAGATTAAAAGTGGCTGTGTCATTGATAAGTATGTAGCTATGTTCAAAGTTTCAGACTGCCTACTTTGGAGGTTCTTTTATGTGAGTAAAAAGAACACATGATATCTATTTCTAATAGCATAACCCAGTACTCACAGACAACAGTATAGCTGGACATAGGTATCTGATTCCCTCTAACCCCACCTCTAGGCACCATTGAAATAAAACCAGTACTAGAATCCCAGGAAAGTACCATGTAAAGTGAATTCATTATTTTGTATATATTAATTTAATGCAAGAAATTATTATGGCAGCAGTTATTCATAAACCCACTATTTTATAAATAAAAGACACCGAGACTTGTAGGTTAGTAATATGCCTTAAAACACTAGGGCTGGGCTTATAACAACCCTTTGAGCTATGTTGTCTGCTTCCCATCCAAAATCCCCATAAATACTTGCACATGTTCCATTTGGGCTGCTTCTGCTCCATCAGGCCAGTCCTCAGAGCAAGCTGCTCTTAGCCACATGCTCCTGGCTATGCTAACCCATGGCAAATGGCTCCTTTCTTTCTCCTTCCTCTCTTGTAGTTCTTCTGCAACCCAAAAACCCTGGGAGCCCTGCTCTGCCTCCTCTTCTGCCCAGCCCAAGCTTTAGGCAACTTTGTTAGCCAATCAGTGATAATTTGGGAGGCAAGGTTCACACAGGGTCATTTTGAATACATGAGAATTTGCTGTAGGACAGTAAGAATCTTGAGGGGCAGGAGGAGGACAAGTAGTTAACATTTGAATATGTAGTAACTCCAGATCAACCCCAACAGTATCATATTCCTGAACTACTGAAATGTCACGAAATTTCAACTGAATACTAGTTATTCACACTGAACGGACTCAGAACTTGAAAAAAAAAGGGGCTATTTGGGGTCTTGGGCAGGAAATGTACATGATGAACCTAGGATTTCATGTCGTAAAAAATAGCAGAGAAGCTATCAAAAGCCATTAAAAATGTATGGAAGAAAGGACTTAAAAGCTAATTTGAAGAGAGTGACACCGGCCCTAAACTTGAGCATTAAATACCAGTAACTACAGTAAATTGAAATTCATCAAATATGGTAAAGCTCTGAGCATCTATCTGTGTTGCCTCTTAAAGGTTCTTTGCTCATTTTCAGAAGTTACTAAAGAACCAATTTATTATTTTGAAATTGCTAAATAAAAAATTCAGTAATTGCTTTCCTGTACAAGTACCTACTCTCAGGCCAAGCAAGTAGTTGGTAAGGCGAGGTTTTCCTTTCTGAAACGTCGCAGGTGATATGTTGAGAAGAACTGGTGGGTGATAAGTGAACTGCTAATGGGGGCGTAATGATGGCTGTGTTGATGGTTCCACATTGTGTCACCCCAAATAAACTTTCCAGGGTTATCATGAAATACTCCTCATGAACAAACCTCAAACCCTAGTTTTATCAAACCTCTAGATTTAGCTGCTGATTGACAGGAAATACCAGAGACAAGATTACGCAACTATTCCAGAAACAACGCACTGTTGAGTATAAGGCAAAACATAGACTTTTAATAGATTTATTTTGTTGACAGCTTTATGCATGTATATACTGCATTCTGATTACTCTCTCCCCTGCCTTGCCTTGTCTTCTCATCCTTATCAGTCCCTTTCCCAGATTTAGGATGTTTTGTTTTGTGACCCAGTTAGCTAAATTAAGGCAGTCTGTGATTTTTAGACTGGAACTATCCGTTGGAGTCTGGTGGAGTCATTTGTACATTCATAACTGAAGGTAGTAATTAACCGTCTCCATGAATCTGTCAGTAGCAAACAGTCCAGCAGTAGAAGGACAGAGACCCCGAGTTCCTCCTTCATCTCTGCCTTACAGCTGTTCGGTCCGCTCTTGGGCAGACCCAGTGAAGGCATCTGCAGCTGCTGTGAGTTCACGGTTGCAATGGCTGTGTCTTATCTAGAAGGTGACATTCATAGTTCTTCTTGTCTTCTGACTCTTCCCTTCTTTACACCCCTCTTCCACAATGATCCCTGAATCTTTGAGGTATTCAGGAAGGAATGAGCACTTACCCATCAATTATCAGCAACATACATAGCCAGGAGTCTACATTCATAACATTCCCTGAAAAGTCTTCTGTGATTAAGGCCAAGAGTAACAGTTGTCTCTGGGTGTAAACATCAGGATGTAGAATTGACACCATGTCAGTTTAGCAGAACAACAGTATTCAGCTTACCCCCTAGGGCCTATGATATCTCCCACTACTAGTTTTTAACCAGGTTATAGAAGCAGAGACAGATTCCTTCCTATGGGGTAGGTCTCAAATCTAATCGGGGAGCAGTACCTTCCTAACAGGATGCTATATAGATGGGTACATCTTGCCTGGCAAGTTGCTCTTGTCGATCACAGGATTCACAGCTAGGTAAGTTCATTGATGCCTTTTCTCCCCTGGCAGCCTGCATAGTACCTTCTGAAATTTTGAAAGCTAGCTGCCAGGAAGGAGCTTTCAGCTCCATTCTAGCTTGATTTCTCCATATCAACAAAAATATGTTACTCACTATATAAGTGTTTACTTCAAGAAAATTTTGGGGAAAAAAAATTTTCAGACAGGGTTTCTCTGCAGAACCCTGGCTGTCCTGGAGCTAGCTCTATAGACCAGGCTGGCCTTGAACTCAAGAGATCGGCCTGCTTCTGCCCCAGTGCTGAGATTAAAGGCGTGCAATATTACTACCTAGCTGGAAAGCATTTCTGCTGCTTGTAGGCTTGAAAAATTGTGGAGATCATAGATGTTGAAAATGAATTCATAAGCAGTAAGTCTTGAATGAAAAGAGTTCTGGCTAATAGAAAAACATAAATCAAAAGGGAGTAGATAAAATAAGAACAACAGGATGGAAACTTTTTTTAAAAAGCATTAAAACAAGTAGTAGAATAGAAATTGAATTATGCAGTAGCCAAATTAAACTGCACCAGACTAGAGAGCACATTAGAAAATTGGATTCATGATATAGAATACAAATTTGAGCTTTTCCAAAATGCAAACAAAAATAGAGAAAAAATATTTGAAGGAAGTAAAGAATAAAAAGATCTAATATATAGAAGGTATATTCTAAAAGACATGAGAGCAAGTTGAATAGAGATCTGTCTGTTATTAAACACTGTACAAAAAAGATAGAGGATTACCTGATTAAAATTCAAATAGTATTCTCTAGTACCTTCAACATTTAATAAGACGATCCATTCTGCTGAAATTTTGTGATTTTTTTTTCTATATTAAAATCATAAAAAATTTAAATCCCTTACCGTGCAACCAGGCAGGAAGAGAAACAAGCAAACATAACAAAGCAGAGGCTCACCTTAGGTTTTTCTTACAGTTAAATTATATTTATATGTACATGAACAGTTGGTTTGAAGACAGAATTCAGCCTGACCTAGAAAGAGCTGAGTATGGTAGCAACATAGCTTTAATCCTTAATCCAGCACTCCAGAGGCAGAGGCAGGCACATCTCTGAATTTGAGGCCAGCGTGGCCTATATAATGAGTTCCAAGCCATCCAGGGTTTTATAAAGTCTTTTAAAAAGCGGGGGGGGGGGGGGGACTATTAACATCCAAGTTTAGTTGACTATCAGGGATCATCCAGTTTCCGAGAGGGAATTTGCGTATCTGCTTGTAGACATTCTGAGATATACTATGAACATAGACCTCACAGTCTGACAGCCAGTGTTCACTTCCCTCTCAATACTAGATATGTAAGCCATCAAATCATCATGTCTTCGGTGATGACTTAACATCACAAAACTCGAAGCTCATCATCTGTCAAGTAGGACAGACACTTATCTTGCTATGTAGCCACGCTCGCATGGAACTCTCATCTCCAACCTTCAGAGTGCTAGTATTGCCGCCTGTACCGCTGCTCTGCATGAAAAATGTAATCTTTGAAGCATTATGAACGTCCTGTATCAGAGATCATGTGAACATTTTGTTACTAAAATATTAAGGGAACTAGCTTAGCTTACTTTTATCCTATCGTGAGTCATTTCTAGAGTATTTTTGTTTACTTTCTAGAAGGATCTTAATCACCCAAAATATTAGGTCTTTTTAAAGTTAAATCCATACTGGATATTTAACCAATTGACTGTATAATTTAAATCTTTAGTCTTTCAAGCCATAAACAGTAGTAATTAAATTGCAAATCTGTTTTAAAGAGTTGGCAAAGATACATCTCAGTGTATTCTGTTATGTCACTTACATTCATTTCTATTTGGTTTGTGGTTTTCAGATACCCAAGTACAGAGAAGAAAACACAGCTGCCTGGTTTAAATGCCTGTCTTTTAATTTGCATTTTAAACAATGCGCATTCATTTAACAAATCTTTAATCAGGCCTCCTGTGGACCAAATACAGTCCTAGCACTGGGAATGCAGCAGGATAATACTCTAAGTATGTAGTATATTGGACTGAGCAAGGAGCTAGATAGAATTGCTGTTTTATATGAGTTTGTCACTGAGGCCTTTCTAATGAATTGACATCCAAGCAGTGGCTCGAATGAAGTAAGGAAGCCAGGTGAGTAGATGCTAGGGAAAGGGAGTGTCAGGCAGGGGGAACTGCAAGTGCAAAGCTTCTGATTAGAAGCATGCCTAACTTGAGTCAGTTTTCCCCAGATTACTCCTTGAAGTGTTCTTGGTCCCCATAAAAAAATTAAGAGAGAATTAAAGGCATCTTTCTCTTACTTCAGGGCACATTCTTCTTACTTTTACAGTGCTTGTATCATAGTGTTACTCTGTTGCCTGCCCACTGATTTGTCCTCTAAGCACAGGAGTGGATAGTGCCTTCCTTACCTGCTGCATAGTAACTGGACACTAACTGCTTAACCAGTCCATTTGAGTGTATATTGATGTATTCTTCTACTCATTACCTAGGAATGGTAAGAAATATAAATAGCTTGATATATTAATAAGAGAATATAGTAAGCAGTCACAATCAGAGCAACCATACCTTCGCAAACTACCTACAGTTGTTGTTTTGTGAGGAATCCTGATGCTGCTCTTCTACATACTAAGTAGCCTTCTAGGAAGTAGACTATTGTGCTGACTGGGACTGTTGAATCATTCTGAAGTATAGTTCTCAAGGTTAGTTAATAGTTTTCACCATTTTAGAGGACGGCCTGTTCTTCTGTCTGCCTTTCTTCTTTCTGTGTAGTGTTGAGACTTGTGGATTATTACTGACTCTGTGTGTTTCAGTTAACTTCAGATGTAATTCTCACAGTTTTTAACAAATAAGAAAGAGGAACTTTCAGGCTGACCAGCCCTGTATTTTTTAATTGTGGAAATGTTTTAAACATGTAAGTATGCAATTTACCATACAGTATGCCTTTTGATCAGATTTAACAGTTATTAATATCTTTTTCCAATGTTGGTTGAATGCCCTCTTAGCTTTCTTCTGATCAGGATCTTGCTGTGAAGCTCAAGTTAGCCTCCAATTCACAATCTTTCGTTAGTCTCTTGAGTGTTGGGATTGTGGGCACTTACCACCACACCTAGCTTCTACATCTTTTTTGACCCAGGATTCCATTATAATTCTATTATTTTTGAAAGTTTCTTTGTTATCTGTCATGAACCTAGAATCATCCATTTTTCAAAGAAGTCCCTTTTTTGTTTTTGTTTTTCAACAAGAAATTGTATCAGATGTAAATCTTGGCATAAGTGTGTTATTTGTTTCTCCCATCATATGCTTTGTCATGAGGGTAGTGTTGTTCCATTAGCAGTTACTCATGTTTGGGTGGAGGAAGAAAGACACTCCTCAAAGATGTTGCAAAGAACTGTGTATTTCTGTGTTTAAGTTTTGTTATTATTGTGTGTGCTCATGATGTTGGGCTTGGAGTGCAATAGTGGAGGTCAGAGGACAACTTTGGAGAGTCAGTTCTCCTCTTTAGTCATTACATGGAATCAAATTCAGGTTTGTCAAGCATGTGTGATGAGAGCTGTCTTGCACACCTGATATTTCTGTTTCAATGATAAAATGTTTGGCATATTGGAAATATTGTATAAATGATAACACACAGGTGTTTATGTTTACTTTGAGTTTATTACAATTTAAGGAAATCTTTGATTTATCAGTATATGACCTTTGAGAGACTACTTGTACCATACTTTGTGCTATTTGGGTATGGGGGGGCAGGGCTTCTCTGTGGAGCTATTTGGGTATGGGGGGGCAGGGCTTCTCTGTGGAGCTTTAGCAGTTCTGGACTCGACTTTGAAGACCGGGCTGACCTTGAACTAAGAGATCCACCTGCCTCTGCCTCTGCTTCCCAGAGTACTAAGATGACAGGCGTGTGCCACCATGCCCACCTTATTTTGTTTGTTTTGTTTTGTTTCGTTTTTTGAGACAAGGTTTCTCTGTGTAGTTTGGGCTTTCTTAGACTGGCTTTGTAGACTAGGCTGGCCTCAAACTCAGATCCATCTACCTCTGTCTCCTCAAGTTCTGGGATTAAAGGCATGTGCCACCACACCTGGCTATTTTGTTTTTAAATCATTTAATACATTTTATGATAGTAATATAAATGATAAAACATCATTGGATTAAATATTTCTAATACAAAAAGAAATCTTAAATGTTTCCCAGATCCAAATTTTTTGAACATTGACTAGATGCCATAAGTGGAAAATTCTGCACCATGAAACTACCTTATGTACAAAATCATCAAAAATACTATATAAAACTTGGAGGTGGAAAGACATCTCAGCAATTATAAGTACTTTCTGGTCTTGCAGAGGACCTGGTTTGAGTTCCCAGCACTTACATGGAGCAGCTCACAACCACCAGCTCTAGTTCCATGGGTTCCAGTGCCCTCTTCTGGTCTCTAAGAATACCTCCACATAACACATGGTGCACAAATACATACATACTAAGATAAACACATTTTTAAATATAAAAAATTATTTTCAGTGTGTGTGTGTGTTGATTAGATTTGAGTCCCATTTCAAAGATATCACATACATGTAGAAATCCAAAGACTGGGAGAAAGCCAAACCTTTCTGGTCTCAAGCATTTCAGATATTCACCATACATTGCATTCCCAGCTTTTAAATTTTATACGTATTTTCAAGACATACACAGATCTTTGCCTTCTTTCCTTTGTGGTCTTTAACTGAAATACAATGTCTACAGAAATGAAGAGATTTAAGTAACTAAAAGGTCTACCAAAAGATGACAGTTGAACAGACCTTTGTTTGGGTACCAGATTGCCCAACTGCACCTTTTGTTTGTTTACCTATCGAGGCTTCACTTGTCACTGCACTTGGATTACAGATAACTGGTATGAATCCCAGGTAAAACAACAGGCAGATTTTCTGTAGAAGAAATTGGAAATGGCTACGCTTCCAAAGCCATCTTTGTTCTGACAGTTAGAGGACCTGCTGTCCTCCTGCTCTCTCCTTATAGGACTGTGGCTGTTAGTACTTGCCTGGCTCACACAGAACTCTCTCTCTCTCCAGTCCTCTCCCCCTACCACAGTCTAGCCAAAAAGCAGACCACCTAACAGTAGTGGAGAGAATCCAATAAGAGGTCACCAGGCATGTGAGGAAAACTTAGTGCAAGAAAAAGTGACAAGAAACATGCCAATGCAATAAGCAGAAGTAATCCCCCTGAAAT
Source organism: Psammomys obesus (assembly GCF_907164565.1). NCBI lineage: Eukaryota > Metazoa > Chordata > Mammalia > Rodentia > Muridae > Psammomys > Psammomys obesus. The sequence continues at coordinate 23,272,724 of NW_026596039.1, read as the reverse complement.
CAGGGACAAGGCAAAGCTGCCCACTCTCTCCTTATCTCTTCAGCATAGTTCTTGAAGTCCTAACTAGAGCAATGAGACAACTAAAGGAGATCAAGGGGATTCAAATCGGAAAAAAGAAGTCAGAGTATCACTATTTGCAGATGATACGATAGTATACATGCATGACCCTCAAAACTCAATCAGAGAACTCCTACAGCAAACACCTTCAGCAAAGTGGCTGAGTACAAAATTAACTCAAAAAAAATCTGAAGCCCAAGTCTTGTATACAAAAGACAAACAGGCTAAGAAAGAAATTAGGGAAACAACACCCTTCACAATAGCCACAAATAACATAAAGTAACTCTAACCAAGCAAGTGAAAGACCTATATGAAAAAAAACTTCAATTCTCTGAATAAAGAAATTAAAGAAGATATCGAAGATAGAAAGATCTCCCATGCTCATGGATTAGTAGGATTAACATAGTGAAAATGGCCATCCTACCAAAAGCAATCTACAGATTCAATGCAGTTCCCATCAAAATGCCAACACAGTTTTTACAGACATTGAAAGAACAATTCCTTTTTATTTTTTAACTTTATTTTTATTAATTACAGTTTATTCCCTTTGCATCCCCTTTGTATATCCTTCCCTCCTCCCCTCCCAATCCCACCCTCCCTCTTCCCCACCCCTGTTTCTCTCCCAGTCCACTGATAAGGGAGGTCCTCCTCCCCTTCCATCTGATCCTAGTCTATCAGGTCTCATCAGGAGTGGCTGCTTTGTCTTCTTCTATAGCCTAGTAAGGCTGCTCCCCCCTCGGGGTGGAGGTGGTCAAAGAGCAGGCCATTCAGTTCATGTCAGAGACAGTCCCTGTCCCCATTACTATGGAGGCCACTTGGACACTGAACTGCCATAGGCTATCTCCATGCAGGGGTTCTAGGCCATCTCCATGAGTGGTCCTTGGCTGGAGTACCAGTTTCAGAAAAGACTCCTGTGCCCAGACTTTTTGGATCTTGTTGCTGTCCATATGCAACTCCTGTCCTCTATGGGGAAAAACAAAACAAAAAACAACAGAATAGGTAAAACAATACTGTACTAAAGATCTGGTTTACAAAAGATCTCAAGCTGTACTATAGAGAAAGAGTAATAAAAACGGCATGGTTCTGGCATAGAGACAGACTGGTGGACCAATGGAATCAAATCGAAGACCCAGAAATAAACTCACACACCTATGGAAACTTAATTTTTGACAAAGAAGCCAAAACCATACAATGGAAAAAAGACAGCATCTTCAACAAATGGTGATGGTCTAACTGGATGTCTACATGTAGAAAAATGAAAATAGACCCATATATATCACCCTGCACAAAGTTAAAAGTCCAGGTGGATCAAAGTTCTTCAACATAAAACCAGACACACTAAATCTATTAGAAGAAAAGTGGGGAAGAGTCTTGACCTCACTGGCGCAGTAGACAACTTCCTGAACAGAACACTAACTGCATAGGCTTTAAGATCAACAATCAATAAATGGAACCTCATGAAACTGAAAAGCTTCTGTAAAGCAAAGGACACTGTCATCAGAACAAAATGACAGCCTACAGACTGGGAAAAGATCTTCACCATCCCTACATCTGAGGGAGGGCTAATATCCAGAATATATGAAAAACTTAAGAAGTTAAATATGAGCAAACCGAGTAATCCAATTAAAAAATAGGGTACAGAACTAAACAGAGTTCTCAGCAGAAGAATATTAAATGACAGAGAAACACTCAACAGAGAAATGTTCAACATCCTTAGTCATTCGGGAAATGCAAATCAAAATGACCCTGAGATTTTACCTCATATCCATCAAGAGTGGCTAAGATCAAAAACTCAAGGGATGATGCATGCTGGAAAGGATGTGGAGACGGAAACCCTCATCCATTGCTGACAGGAATGTAAACTTGTACAACCACTTTGAAAATCAATCTGGTACTTCCTCAGAAAATTAGGAATAGTGCTACCTCAAGATCCAGCTATACCACTCCTTAGGCATATACCCAGAAGATGCCCCACCATTCAGTGAGGACATTTGCTCAACCATGTTTGTAGCAGCTCTATTCGTAATAGCCAGAATCTGGAAACAACCCAGATGTCCCTCAACAGAGGAATGGATACAAATTGTGGTACATTTACACAATGGAATACTACTCAGCATTTAAAAACAAGGAAATCATGAAATTTGCAGGCAAATGGTGGGAACTAGAAAAGATCATCCTGAGTGAGGTAACCCAGAAGCAGAAAGACACATATGATATATGCTCATAAGTGGATTTTAGCCATATAATATAGGATAAACACACTAAAATCTGTAGCCCTAAAGAAGCTATGCTCATAAGTGGATTTTAGCCATATAATATAGGATAAACACACTAAAATCTGTAGCCCTAAAGAAGCTAAACAACAAGGAGGAAACTAGGAAAAACACTTAATCCTCATCTAGAAGGGCAAGCAGGATAGACATCTGAAGTAGAAGACAACAGGACAGGAGCCTTCCACAGAGGACCTCTGAAAGACTACCCACCAAGGTATCGAAAGAAATACTGAGACTTATAGCCAAAGTTTGGCCAGAGTGCCAGTATTTTTATGGAAAAAGAGGGAGATAGAAAGACCTGGAGGGGACAGAAACTCCACAAGGAGAACAATAGAGCCAAAATACCTGGGCCTAGGGGACCCTGCAAAGACTGATACTCCAACTAAGGACCATGCATGGAGAGGACCTAGACCCCCTGTTCAAAGGAAGCTCATTGGCTGCTCAGTTTCCAAGTGGGTGCCCTTGTAAGGGGTACAGAGGCTGTTTCTGACATGAACTCAGTGACCAGCTCTTTGATCACCTCCCTAGCAGGATGCAGCCTTGCCAGGCCACAGAGGAAGATGATGCAGCCAGCCTTGATGAGACCTGATAAGCTAGGGTGAGGTAAAAGGAGAGAAGGTCCTCCCCTATCGGGAGTAGGGAAAGAGCATAGAGGGAGAAGAAGGAGAGTGGGTGGAACTGGGAGGAGACAAGGGAGGGGCCTGCAGGGAAAATACAAAGTGAATAAATTATAATAAATATCTAAGTAAAATTTTTTTAAAAATGAACTCTGTAGTGTATAGAGAGCCACAAAGATAGCAGTTCCATTAAACTACAGGAGGACACCCTGTCAGATTGAAAGGGCACATCTGGTACAGAAATAATCAGCCAGCATGCCTTTCTTTCAGAACTGGAATTCATGAGATGAACAAAAACTCCTTAATGAAGTCATCTGCATAGTGACAGGTATTAGATTGCATTTAAACATTACCCATAACCCTTACTATTTTAAGATAGTGCAGTTCTGCCCTGAGACTTTGAAGCTAATCTGAATACAATCTGCATCCTGCCATACTGTTAAGAGTGGGAGCAGAAGGGACGGCAAGATGGCACAGTGGTTATGAGCTATTCCAGAGGACAGCTTCCAGGGCCTGTATTGGGTTGCCCACAACCACCTGTAGCTCCAGCTGCAGGGAACCAGGCACTCTGGCCTTTGTGGGTATCCACACTAATGTGCACATACCCACACAGAGACATATACTTAAAAATAACTGAAAAATGAGCCTTAAGCCAGAAAAAAAGAAAAGTGTTGGACTTGGACTTGAATTGATTTTAGGTGTTTAGGGGCTTAAAGTTTACCTTCTCTTGGAATTGGAAGAAATGAGTTTTATATGCTCATTGTTAACTTTCTTAACTGAAATTAATTTTTCACAAGATGTTTTCATATAGGCATTTGTTCCTTTTATCCTGCTTAAAAGGTATATATTGTGGGGAAAGTGAAAAGAGATTACAAACAAAATAAGTAATTGTGGAATCACTGCACATTAAATTACAGAGCAACTGGCAAACATCGACTGAGCATTTACATTCTTTACTCTGAGCAATCTCAACTGTTCTATACATCAGACATGGAACGAACATAATTTCATGTTCTCCAGTGACCTTTACATATCATCGTAGCTGTGTCTTCCTTCTTCAGTACTTCTTCAGACATTTGTCTGGCTTAAATTTGAAAGTATTCTTACTGCTGTATTCAGAATGGGCTTGGGAGCGCAATTCTAGACAGGGGTAGAAAGGGGCCATCAAGCGCTGCAGGTGAAAATGACCACAGCTTAACATTGTGGCAGTGGTGAAGTTTGTTAATTGGGTCTCAAGTGAGCAACACAGAAATCAGGGTTTTTAGTCTGAGTAGTGGAAGAGAGAGTAGGTTGAGGGAGAAGACCGGCATGAAGCTGTGAGTGTTACAATGTGGAAGCTTATTTGGCTTCCAGGTAAAGATGCCAGTTTACTTGGGCTGGCTCTTACGTGTGTGTGTGTGTGCATAATAAAAAACATTCTTGAGATACCAAAGGAGCACAGAATGAAAATGTGGGCATCTCTGCTTTAGAGATCTGTGCTAACAGAGCAGTTTGCCTTTTATCTTTGCCCATTCTGGAAAGTTTGAGTTCTTATTTTAAATATGATCAGATTACATGTATTTGATAAAATGTCGAGATACACACATTGAATAAGTCTATCTTAAGTAAAACAAACTTAATGTGCGTGATTTTCTTCTTTCCTCCGTAGGGATGGTCTGAATATGCGTTGTCTGGCGGCTCGCATCAGCTATAGGACTTTGATTGTCATCTGTGCGCTCTTCGCTTTGGTCACAGTCCTTTTGTGGAATAAGTGTTCGAGCGACAGAGCAATCCAGTTTCCGCGGCACTTGAGCGGTGGACTCGGAGTGGATGGGTTAGAAAAAAGAACAGCAGCATCCCAAAGTAACCACTATGCCTTCCACGTGCCCAAGCAGCAGTCGGAGGAGGCGTTTCCTCAGGAGCAACAGAAGGCACCCCCTGTCGTTGGGGGCTTCAACAGCAACGGAGGAAGCAAAGTGTTAGGTCTCAAATATGAGGAGATTGACTGTCTCATAAATGATGAACATACAATTAAAGGGAGACGAGAGGGAAATGAAGTTTTTCTCCCATTCACTTGGGTAGAAAAATACTTTGATGTTTATGGAAAGGTGGTTCAATATGATGGCTATGATCGATTTGAATTCTCTCATAGCTATTCCAAAGTCTATGCACAGAGAGCCCCTTACCATCCTGATGGTGTGTTTATGTCCTTTGAAGGATACAATGTGGAAGTCCGAGACAGAGTCAAGTGTATAAGTGGAGTTGAAGGTTGGTATCTAGTTGTTGTACCTGGATTTTTCTAGCTTGATTGTGTTAAGGACTAAGAAACAGAAGATGTTAGTTACACAGACACTATATAGCTTAATGGGAAGAGACCTTTCATTGTTGCTCTGTCTCAGCAACAAGAAACAGGCCAAGTGTAAATCTATTGAAGCTTTCCATTTGGTGTGATTTAAGGGCAGCAATAAGACCAGACTGAATAAATAGGATTATTCCATTAACCTGCCTCAGAGTCTCATCAGTGAGGTCAAGGCACCAATCTCTAGAAATTGTACTTCAAAATAATAAAGTTACTGAGCCAGAGATGTGGCTCAGTGATAAATCATTTCTCTAACATATGCAGGGCCTAGAGTTAAGTCCCAACTATCACAGAAACACATATATGTAGCAGTAAAAATTGTACCAATACAGGGAATAGATGGGCAGCGAGATCCAGGCTATGGTAAGCTTTTTAACTAACACCTATATTATTTCTCCAAGGTATAATAATTTCCCAGTGTTAAATATTTCATCACTTAGTAAAAGGTCAGCAGGTGTGTGTGTGTGTGTGTGTGTGTGTGTGTAATCTTTTTTAAATGGGTCATTACAACGATGTACAATAATGTGTAATCAGTGTGAGAATTAAGATTGATCAATGGAACACACCATGAAAGCAGAAAAAAAGATTCAAAGTTGTAGATAACCCTAAAACCTTCCCCAGAAGTGCAGCAGTAAAGGTTAGTCCTCAGAATGCCTCCTCAGTGTCTGGGTTTAGTGATTCGTTGTTTGTTTCTTATAGGTGTGCCATTATCTACACAGTGGGGACCTCAAGGCTACTTCTACCCAATCCAGATTGCACAGTATGGGCTAAGTCATTACAGCAAGAATCTAACCGAGAAACCCCCTCACATAGAGTTATACGAGACAGCAGAAGACAGGGACAGAAACATCAGACCTAATGAATGGACTGTGCCTAAGGGCTGCTTCATGGCCAGTGTGGCTGATAAGTCTAGATTCACCAATGTTAAACAGTTTATTGCTCCAGGTGAGTTTCATAGTGTGTGTCTCTTACATTGAAGTTGATTTAACAAACTGGTGTACTTGTAAAATTTTTAATGATTGTTTAAAACAGAGTAATAAGTTCTTTTTTTGTTGTTGTTGAGTCTACATCCTGGTTGTAGCCCTATCCCTTCTCCTCTCCTAATTCCACCTTCCATCCCTCCCCCCCCCCTTCACCTATTCCTCAGAAAAAGGGAGCTCCCTTTCCCATCTAGCCCAGCTCATCAAGTTGCATCAGGACTGAGCATGTCCTCTTCCCCTGTGGCCTAACAAGGCAGTCCCGCCAGGGGGAAGGGATCAAAAAGCTGGCAAGAGAGTCTATGTCCACTGCAGTTCCCACATCCCTTTACTTGAGGACCCACATGAAGCCTGAGCTGCCCATCTGCTACATGTTTGTAGGGGGCCTAGGTCCAGTTCAGGCATGGTCCTTGGTTGATGCTTCAGTCTCAGCAAGCTCTTTATGTTATATAAATAAATGATGTTATCTAAGTAAAATCTTCCCAAAACAGAACTGGGGGTGGGGGGAGTCAGAAAAGGAGAATTAACTATGTGAAGAACCAAGCAGTAGAGTGATGCTAAAATGTGGATATGGCTGTTGTTTGCTTCTTGTGGTCTGTATACCCCAGAATGAAGTTCTTTGGTTTGGTTTAGTCTTTGGAACTAGAATCTCACCTAGGACTTTGTACATACTAAGCAAGCATTCTGTTACTGAGTACATCTGGCTTATTATAATATGTTGGCACAACAGAGTTGAATTTTTAAGTTCTGCCCTAAGTTAAATTTTGTTTTAACTGCAAGAGCCATCCTTTCCTTTGCATATTTTAACCAATATAATTTTATTTTTGTCAAAAAAAATTATAGCATTAATAGGCCTATTCTTATACTGAATTTTGTTAATGTACTAAATTATATGAAACTCCATATAAAACCATTTACATTAATAAAATCATTTATAAAATCAAATTAACCTTATGCAACATTTCCCTTTTACTAAGACAGTCTCATTAATTAGGATGTAATGTATTTTCCTGTACTAATCAATATCCATGAGAATTAATGAGTCCATTACTTTAAAAGACAAAGAAATAATCTTAGTACCTCAGGCTTCATCTTGATGTTGTCAGATTCAGAACTCATTTCCCCTTCCTCCAACCTGGAGTAGGTGAATAAAAGAAAAGAAAGAGGATGAGACCTCCTTTGTATTCTGTATTTTCTCCTTGTGCTTTACTGATGAAAGATCTGGGAAGCCGCAATACAAATCTGCTCATCCTTCATAGCCTTGAATGATGCCTCTAGGAGTTCAGTGCAGTGCAAAGAAGGGAACCTTCAGTTTTTATTGAGACTAGAACGCCTTTTCTCCCATGATATTTGTGGTACTGCAGTATGTACATGGTCTTAGCTTGTTACAGGACAGCTACCATGGCTGGGTGTGAGGACACAGGGAAAGCTTCAGAACAGCTGCTTACACCTAGAAAGTTATTGCAACAGGAAATTACTACATGAAGCAAAAAACGTGGTTTTTGGTGAACCCAAGGAGTTTCATTTTACATTGATAGTGTTGTCTAGAAAATTGCACCCTTCACCCGGTCTGTATGGTCTAACTCTGTCCTGTTGAAAGCAGCAGATTTCATTGATGCTTTTAGATGCCTTGGTGAATGCAAAGGTCGATTCACACATCCTGCAGTGACACCTTAGCCTGTCATTCATTCAGTGGCCAGATGCTAGGGATAAACTACTTTTTGTGTGGTTTCAAGCACACAGAGAACTGTTGACAGCCATGTTGTTAGGAGGGTTGGTAAGTCTGGTAGCTGGGAGTGGCATGTGTATGTACATGTTACTTGCATGTTCCGGGAACTGCACTGTGATGGTGATGGAGCTTTGTGGGAAACAGTCTAAGGCATGTGGCTGAGAAATTGAGACTTGTCTTTAAAGCATAGGTGTTAGACCATCCAGATTGGGTAAAGGGAGAACCAGAGGTGATTTTTCTTTCTTGGTCTTTTTCCTCAAAGGAGTTTGCTTTCCCCAAAAGGAACAAAGTCCCCTTGAGTGAAGAACTGTTTTATAAGCCAGATGTGTAGAGCACCCATGAGCGTAAACCGCAGCACTTAGGAAGCAGAAGCAGAAGGTCATCACCTCCAGAGCAGCCTAGACTGCATAGTGAGACCCTGTAAGGGCGGCCCTGCTTTCCTTGTAGGCCATGTAAATACGCTTTTGTTTTAATACCAAGTGTGGGACTTTAGTTGGGCTGTAGTTGTCCTCACCTGTTAATCGTCTCGTGCAGAGTGTGGCTTTTGCCAGCTGGTAACGGCCTTCCATATGAGGCACGGAGAAGGACATGGTCTAGGACCCTGAAAATATAAATATGAGATGGAGAAAAAGACGCAGTAGCATTTAGTGTGGTATTCCATGTGGTGAGGAGCGGAGAGACCGGAGGAGACGGACGGTGTTGCAGTTTAGAGAGATGCTTTGGGGTGCGGTGGCGTGGAGACTGCTAGCCTCACCTGTGGTTGACAGATTGGTGTACAGAGAGCTGTGAAAGGACCCCTTGGCCCTAAATAGCCAAGAAAAGTAAAGGGGTCTGGGCCCCTCTTCCCATTAACCTTTTCTCTCTCCTACTTAAGGTGGGGGTGTTGGTAGAAGAGAAGTAGAGGCCTAAACACCCCAAATAAAGTAGAATTTTTAAAAAGATCACTACAGGTGGCTTTCCGCTACAAGACCCTGCCTGAAAATCAACACACGTGGAGGGGGATTTGATAAGTCTGCTGTGCGGAGTATAACTTTGTCCTGTGTGATTCGTAGGACAGTTAGGAATCCTATAGTCTAGCAGCTAATTGAGCTTAAGCTCCAGGTTTCATTTTACTGAAAAGGAGGAGAGTACCAGTTAGAGAATGAATGCATGATGACACTTTGACAGGTAAAGTGGATTTTGCTGAACTAAGTTTTTACTGTGGTCAATTTTTAAAACATCACCCTGACATTATTTGATTCATAAGTCTGCTGTGGTATTGTCATTCTTGATACAGTTTTCATAACTGCTCTATCAAAGGAAGTCATTAAGAGCTTTGGGCTGTGTGTATCCATACTGGCAGAATACAGCACTGAAAGGCTCCACTCCATCTGATGCAGTCCAGGCTGATCTGATCTTTGCTCCTGTGACGCACAGAATATCCTCTCAAGGTCTACTGGAAGCAGAGGTCTGCTTTTATGGCTAGGTCTGAAAGAAGGAACCTCCATTTAATATTGTTTTGAGCATAGATTTTCAGTGTCATTTGTCTTCCCTGCAGTCTCTGTGCTGCAGAAACCTAGATTGTAGTCCATGCTATACTAGTAGCTGTTTAACCTCACAAAATCTATATATCTTCATCTTTAAAGCAGAAACAATTCATGTTTTACCAACCTCAGGACCTGCATGTGGGCATGTTTGGGAAATTTAAGCCATGTAAAGATTAAGATGTTCATATTTCTCCTTTGATGGTTTATAATTTGTGCTGCAAGTATTGTTTATGTGATGTGAAGTAATGTGTGTGTGTTATTCTTGCTGCTACTTGATTTTAATAGGCACAGTGTCTTTTGGTAACTGTTAGGTGAGCATCATTTAAAGGGTCATCTTGCTGAGAGCCAACCATCCCTGTACTCTGGCCATACAAGAGAAGTTTTGTATTTCATAAATGCCAAATAGAACAGCTTTTACCATTTTATTAGCATGTGGTAATTGGTGACAATAATCACCATCATTTGTCACTGTTCTAAGCCAGTGTCTTTTTTAAATTGTCTAAATTACACTGCAAAGTGAATATTATCTCTGCTAACACCCAAAACTGGAATTTGGAAAGGTCTGTTTTACCTTTTTAGAGCTCTGGCAGGACAGGAATTGCGAAAGGTTTTTTCATTCCTAAGTATATTCTCCCCTTCCCTCTTTTTGTCTTATACATGAGCCATTGTTTAATTTCCAGTCATTTTGTTCTCAGTTCCAGAGACTATAAGAAACAAACATCGTTTTCAATATTAAGTTAAGAACCGGGCTGGACATTCTGGGTTCTCTTGTTTGTGTTTGGCAAGTATCAGCTGAGATACTTTACTGTGTGTCTCAGTTACACATCTGAAAGTGGGAGTGAAGCCGAGCATATTCACAGCTAAGCGGGCTTGTCAAGCAAGGTCAGCAATGGAAGACACTTAGAATATCAGGCAGTAAACACAAACTGCATTAGAAATGAAATTTTATACGTAGCTGTCTGTCTAAAACTTGAACCCTCTTGTAACAGTATGCATTGAACCAGCTTTTGACTATTTTTTCGCCCTTTTATGGAATAAGTGTACTAGAATAATAGTGATTCTTGATCAGGCATCTGGTCTAGAAAAGACAGTTTTATCAGCTATTCTTAGTTATTTGCCCTGAATCTTTTCTGTAAACCAGAGGCAAAGGTAAGGAGAAGCCATCATGAAATCACCAGATTTGCTACTTAGCAAAAATCTGGAGTTAATTTTGTGTGGTCAGTAGTTGTCAAGGATAAACTGAAATTAAATTTTAAGTATAAAAATACTTTTATTCTAACCAGTCCTTGGTCTGTCCCCCACAGAAACCAGTGAAGGTGTGTCTTTGCAGCTGGGAAACACAAAAGACTTCGTTATTTCATTTGACCTCAAGCTCTTAACGAATGGGAGTGTGTCTGTGGTTCTGGAGACCACAGAAAAGAATCAGCTCTTCACTGTGCATTACGTCTCAAACACCCAGCTAATCGCTTTTAAAGACAGGGACATATACTATGGCATTGGGCCCAGAACTTCGTGGAGCACAGTTACCAGAGACCTGGTCACTGACCTCAGGAAAGGAGTGGGTCTTTCTAACACAAAAGCTGTCAAGCCAACCAAAATCATGCCCAAAAAGGTGGTTAGGCTGATTGCAAAAGGGAAAGGATTCCTGGACAACATTACCATCTCAACCACAGCCCACATGGCTGCATTCTTTGCGGCTAGTGACTGGCTAGTGAGGAACCAGGATGAGAAGGGTGGATGGCCAATTATGGTGACCCGGAAGTTAGGAGAAGGCTTTAAGTCTTTAGAGCCAGGGTGGTACTCTGCTATGGCACAAGGGCAAGCCATCTCTACCTTAGTCAGGGCCTATCTTCTAACAAAAGACCTTGTATTCCTCAATTCAGCTTTAAGGGCAACAGCCCCATACAAGTTCCTGTCCGAGCAGCATGGAGTTAAAGCTGTGTTCATGAGTAAACATGACTGGTATGAAGAATATCCAACTACACCTAGCTCTTTTGTCTTAAATGGCTTTATGTATTCTTTAATTGGGCTGTATGACCTAAAAGAAACAGCAGGGGAGAAGCTTGGCAAGGAAGCAAAGTCCTTGTATGAGCGAGGCATGGAATCTCTGAAAGCCATGCTGCCCTTGTATGATACCGGCTCTGGGACCATTTATGACCTCCGCCACTTCATGCTGGGCATTGCTCCCAACCTGGCCCGCTGGGACTACCACACCACCCACATCAACCAGCTGCAGCTGCTCAGTACCATCGATGAGTCCCCAATCTTCAAAGAATTTGTGAAGAGGTGGAAAAGCTACCTTAAAGGCAGCAGGGCAAAGCACAACTAGAGCTCGAAACCAAAAGTGCATTCCAGCCTCTTCTGAACTCAAGGGCTGAGCTCTGTGTCAGCAGCAGAGCTCAGCAGCGCGTCGCACATTTTAAAATAGCTTGTGTTCTGGGTTTGTGGGTCATAGCAACGTGAGAAGAAACCCTTAAAGTTAGTCTTCTGAAACAATTGCATTCCGTGGGTCAGGTGCTTAGAAATGTAGGCGCGGAAAGTGTTCAGTCAGTACGCTGAACAAAGGTGTGATTCGGCCTCCATGCAGAGTTGCTCTGGGTCTGTGCGAGATGATGGTAAGGTGCTGCTGCTAGCCTGCTGCCGAGCACTTACCTCCGACTTCGAGTGGAGTGCTTTTAGAATGTGATTATTTATATTTATATGAAAGCAGGCTTTTAGAGAACTGTGCGCGCAGCCTGGATCGTGAACCGTGTTTTTAAAAACTGTTTCCTTCCCGTAGATTGATTCCTGGGAGGGAGTAAGCATTGGTTGCATTTTTGTTCAATTGTATATGAAAACTATTTCGAATTATGGTTTTCTTGAACTGTGTATATTTAAGCATAGCCTGTGTTCAGGTTTCATGGTCACATAACATAAGCACAACTGAAATGAAACTTGCTGACTGCACAAGAAATTACAGACATGCTATGTTTATAAACTCGATCTACAATCAGTAAGAAATTACAGACACGCTATGTTTATGAAACTCGATCTACAATCAGTAAGTGTGATAATCGTCTTCCCCACCTCTCTTCCCAATGCACTGCGTCTCTGTCACTATCTATAATGTTGCATTTCATTTCCGGGATACTTCAGTAATTTTGTCCACTTAGAGGACATTACCTAGAATATTACTTATAAGCTTAAATTTGTGACAGACCTAATCATGATTTGAAGCTGATCACCAGTTCCTTTTAGGACGTTTCTCCCTTAAAAGAAAATTGCCAGGTTAAATGTTACATTTAGGAGTCAAAGTAAAGTTCTTCCTGCCCAGATTGTCACCATCACTTTTCATATCGTTGCACACTGTTTCTCAGCAGCGTGATTTTGAATGACTCACGCGTTGAAATAGAAAAGGTACTGCTGTCTGTTGGTGTGTGCCGTCACATCTGTAAGTGGGTGTCAGAGTCCTCATGCCATGGGCAGTGTCTCTAGGGCTTCAGGCATTTGGTAAAAGCAACAGGGATAGGTTTTGCTCTGGTTTTTGTTTAAGGTGTGATAAAATGGAGACAGATAGGTAATGTGAGCCTCACACAATTTCTAGGGACAAACAACGGAGATTACTCATGCTGTCTTGTCAGAGGCACATTTAAGAGCCAGGTGGATGATCTGCCTACACATTGTACTTCCGTTGAATTCGGCTACCAAATACTGCTGAAACAGGAATATATAAATAATGCATATATACACATACATATGTAAAAACATATCAGCATCAAAGGAGACAGGAAAGAAGATCTCTACTGAAGACAATATTAAGCTGTTGAAAAATAAGCCTAGACTCCCAGTTTATATGCCCACACCTTAATTTTGTCCACAGTGAAACCAGTGAGGTCATTAGGTTCCTCAGCTTTTACTACTGCTGTGGTTCTCACACACTAGATGTTTCAGCAACATCCGAACATGCACATTTTGTCTCAGCAATAAAAATGAGGACTCCCTTTTTACTTTCAGTACCTATGTTCAAAACAGGCCTGCCCACCTGGGAACAGTGTTCGCTCTATCAGATTTGTTGCTGGAGTGGCCCCGGCTTCTGCTCTCTGTTCGCATGTAGGTCTTCAGATGAGAGGAGTCAGTGAAATCATCCCGGTACTGCTTTTGTGACAAACACCAGTGCCTTACCCATGTGGTTGTCCTTTTCTACTGAAGAGGGAAGGTTTTTGTTTTTTTGTTTTTTTGTTTTTTTTTTTTGGATGTAGAAATAACAGTTCACTGCTGTTGCTTTTCCACTGCCTTCCACATTGTAACAGCTACTTGTCTTGAGATGCCAGAATTCCCTAAGAGGTCACATGGAGCCTATGACAGTGACAGCACTGTTCGTGCTTGGCTTGTCAGACTTGAGGATGCTTCTGTGACACTTGGGGGTTCACAAAAGTGAGACTGTAGGTGTGCAGAAAGTCTGCCTCTGAAGTGGGATCCATAGCATGCTTAACAGGTAGGCGATGCTGCTTTGGGGGAGCTGGGTGTATGTGGAGGAGCACTGCCCGGGACCCATGACAACATTACCTAGGTTTTTAAATCGTGTAAATGTTTACTTATCCTGAGTCTAGAGAGAATGGGGCGGGTATTTTAACTTTTTGTTGTGTTTCTTTAAAATTTTTCTTCAAAGGTACTGATTTGGTTCACTTTTCTGAGTTAGCTTCCATATTGAATCTGTTGCCATTTCAGTAGTAAAACAGCCAAAAGTTTCTAGACAAAGGGCAAGTTTGGCCCTTTAGGAGTTACTGTATATAACGCTTCATTCAAGAGCACGCAGCATCCATGAGCAAGTGCAGAAATGACACAAGCACTCTCCAGATGTGGCGGGCCGCTCTCTTTGTTGGTGTACAGGCTCACCAAAAGCTGCTGGTTTTGTTCTTGTAATTGTTTCCTCGCTTCTCCATTGTACATGTGGGGTATATGCCATGTGTCAAATATGCAATAATGTGTTTACCGGATGCCCCTCTGGAGGGTGGTCCTCTGTAAAGCTGTACAGCCTTTGCAGTTCAAGCACAATGTGCACATGTTAGTTTTCTATACAGCGGAACTTGATTTTTTCAAATTGAAAGGTATTTTGTTTCTATATAAAGTTTAATGGGTTGTTTGTGCTTAATGTAAAGCTGCTTTATAAAATTGTAAAATAAAGTTTTTATCTTGAAAAGGAATGTACTTAGATAGTTCTCTTTATTCTGCTTAGTTTGTGATGATGTGAGCCCAGCAAGCATTTGACCAACATTTCCTGTTGAACTTGCGGATAGGGAACCAGAGTATAACACAGGAGCCTTAATCTGTAGGGAACCAGAGGACACTGGACACATTCAGATAATAAAGTGCTGCCCTGTGCTCAGTCAGGGGCTAAAGCCCAAGCTGGAGCTCTAGGGTGAGGACAAGTAGAAGAATGGAGGAGCAGCTTGAACAAACACTTGGGTACCCAGCTGGGTGTGAGCATGCCCTCCCTGTGGCACCTTCTCTCCTATTAAGGCTAGATGAGGCGGCCCAGCAGGAAAGGGTCCCAGAGGCAGGCACTGAGTCAGAGATAGCCTCTGCTCCCACAGTTAGAGGAGTCCAACAAGAATTCCAAGCTACCCAACTGTAATATATGCAGAAGACCTAGGTCAGTCCCATGCAGGTGCTCTGGTTATTGGTTCAGACTCTAGAAGCCCAGGTTAGTTGAATATAGAAGAGCCCAGGTTAGTTGAGTCTGTGGGTTTTCTTGTGTCCTTGACCCCTTTGGCTCCTACAGTCCCTCCTCCCCATCTCCCACAGGATTCCCCAAGCTCTGCCAAATGTTTGGCTCTGGGTTTCTGCATCTGTTCCCATCCGTTGCTAGATGAAGCCTCTGATGACAATTTGGCGAGGCACCAATATGAATATAGCAGAATATGGTTTCATTGAATTTTCCCCAGTCATGTTTGGTTCTATCCTATGTCTCTGGCTCTTGGCCCTCTACGCAATGTCGGGTAGACCCCCTCTTATGGTATGGGTCTCAAGCTGGACCAGTCATTGGTCGGCCACTCCCAGAATTTCTGCACCACCTTTACCCCAGCATGTCTTATAGGCATGGCAAATTGTGGGCCTAAGGTTTTGTGGCTGGGTTAATGTCCCAATCACTCCACTGGAAGTCTTGCCTGTTCAGACTCTGTGTTTCCCATTGCCAGGATTCTTCATAGGGTCACCCTCATAGACTCCTGGGAGTTTCTATTGCTCTAGGTTGCTAGCTTGTCCCAGACATGACCTCCCCACCCCCATTCCAGTTGTGTCTCCCAGGTTTCTCCATCCTTCCCACCACCTGAATCCTCCTGTTCCCATCAACCAGCCACTTCGGAAATCAATACGGTGGTTTCTCAGAAATTTGGGAATTGATCTACCTCAAGACCCAGATCTACCACTCCTGGGCATATAAACAAAAGATGCTCCACCATACCACAAGGACACTTGCTCAACTATATTCATAGCAGCTTTATTTGTAATAGCCAGAAACTGGAAACAACCTAGATGTCCTTCAACAGAAGAATGGATAAAGAAAATGTGGTACATTTACACAATGGTATATTGCTTAGCTATTAAAAACCATGATATCATGAGATTTGAAAGCAAATGGATGGAACTAGAAAAGATCATCCTGAGTGGGGTAATTCAGACCCATAAAGAATGATATATTTCACTTACAAGTGGACATTAGCTGTAAAGATTAACCATGCTACAATCCACAGACCCAGAGAAGCTAAGTAACAAAGAGGGCTCAAGGGGTGGGGCTGGGGGAAGCATGAATCTCACTTCGAAGGGGAAATAAAATAAACATCACAGGTGGAGGGGTTTCTGGATGGGGCAGAGATCCTTAGGGCTCAGGCAACAAAGCTCACTGGCTCACTACCCTGTCAGGAACTTTGTCTTTGATCTCATGAATTCTGATTCTCTTATAGTACTGTCCAGAGGAGAACCCACACTTCTTAAAATGGTTGTTTTGTTGCTCTTACAGAGGACTGAAGTTCAGATCCCCTCACATAAGTCAGGCAGCAAACAACCACTTGTAACCAGCTCTGAGGGATCTGATGCCCTCTTCTGCCCTCTGCAGGAACTGCACTTACACATACGTACATACGCTCAGACATGTATATGCACGTAATTACAAATAAACCTCTACTGGAGAGAAAACAGTTAAAAGCACTTCTTGCTCTGGCGGAAGACCTGAGTTTGATTCCCAGCATTCACATAGTGGCTCACAACCATCCACAACTCCAGTTCTAGAGGATCTGATGAATGCAAGTGGCACCCTCACATGGATACAGATAAAAATACAATGCAATAAGAAACTTTAATAAGATAAATATGTTTTTGCAAGTATTTTTAGGACTACAGAGATGGATCTATGGCTAAGAGTGAATGTTACTCTTTCAGAACAACTAGCACCCATGTGACAGCTCACTACTGCCTGAGACTCTAGATCAAGAGGATCCCACACCTCTAGCCTCCAAGGGCATCCACACACATAGGACATACATGAACACATAAATTAAAACTAAATATTATTTAGTTTTAAAAATAAGCTAGTATAAATGACTACATTTTTATTTTGAATACAGAATTGAGAGATAACTTGTAGTAAATAAAAAAATAGTATTGGGTCTATAATGTTTATTATTAGCCCTACGATTATCACAGTGGTATTATTTAATCCACTATCACAAATAATAAGACACAGACACCTGTTAGAGTTTATAATTGCCTTATTTACCTTGGGCCGGGCAGATATTTCACTTACACTGTCTCAATAACCTCACCATCCACCTCCCAGCCCCTCTCCAATACCATCCTCAACCATCCTCATCTGAGCCATCTTCCATCCATAATCTTATAAATACTTGCTTGTATTCTTTATCTGGGCCTTTTCATGCCACTATTGGAGCCCTTCCTCCAGGCCCATGTGATTTCTTCTCCACACTAACCCATCGTGACATCTTCCTCCCTCCTCTCTTCCCATCTCTCTGTCTTCCGTGATTCTCTCTGTCCTCTCTGAGCTGGGGGACCTTAGCCATGCCGACCCCATTCTGCCCTGCCCAGGTATAGGCAGCTCAATTAGCCAATCAGGTTGGTTTACACAACAAGGTTAGGCGTACCCAGATCTTGAGGGCTAGTAACACACATCAGACCAACCTCTAACAGATAATCCTAAAGCCACAGAGGGGCTGAGGATGACTCACTCAGTAAAGTATTTGCGGCATGAGTATGAGGCCCTAAGTTTGTATCCCAGCATACATGGAATAAGCTGGGCACTGTGGCACCTCTCTGTCTTCCCAGCACTGGGGAGGCAGAGACAGGAGGGTCTCTGGGCCTCCCTGGCCAGCCAGTCCAGCCGGTTATGCAGCTCCAGGTTCAGTGAAAGACCCTGTTTCTAAAAATAAGGTGCAAGTTGTTGAAGAAAATACCAGTATCTCGATGTCACACACACTTTCAGGTGCATGTGTAGTCACACACACACACACACACACACACACACACACGGCATAGAGTCATAGACAAGTACTTGAAAACAAGTAGTGAGCTTGTTTTTCTTTCCCCCTCCCGCCTTAACAGACAATATCAATGCTTTCTTTAACAGGTGTAGGTCACCTGGGGGGCCGAGCACTGGGTATCCAGGGTGAAGCCTCGAGGTCAGCGTAGCCTCTCCTTGCATGGGGCCTTTCTTGTTGCAGATACTGGCGTCACTGGTGTCAGTAATAAATTCCACATGCACCTGGATGCACTGTCCCTGCAAACTGTCCCTGGCCAGCATGTGGGCTGCATGTGACTCATGTCCATGATGGCAGCAATCTGACAGAGAGCAGGATTTTTTTCTTTCTTAATGACAATGTTTTGTGGGGTTTTTGCTGTTTGTTTAACAGCTTGTGGACAGGGCCTCACTTTATTCCCCTGCTGGCTTGGAACTCAGTATGCAGACCAGGCTGGCCTTGAACTCACAGAAATCCACCTTCCCTATGCTGCCTGCTTGTGGAGATTAAAGGCCTGTGCCACCACCATGCCTGTCACATACCTTTAATTTTTAATCCCAAGTTCTCATTTTTATAAACTGTTTAAAACAGTCAACAATCTAGGGATAAAACACTGATTTCCATTTTACCAGCCCATTAAGAACGTCAGGTTGAAATGGATGTGAATTTAAATGTTGTGTTGGTGATGAATTTGAATGTTTGTTGCTCTGTTTCTGGTGAAAAGAAATACATTTACCATCTGGAGCGAGTGATTGATCGCTCCCGTATGTAAACTGCGTTTCCTGAATGTTGAAGAGCAGCCACTCAAAGTTGCTAACCCTTCTCCAGGAGTAGAAGGATTTTGCAAAATGATAGCATTGCAGAAAGTCATTAAGGCGGGGTAACAGCAGCAAAGGGGCAGAGGAAAGTGCTGTGAGGGATAGAAGCTCCTACACGAGGCAGAGGGTTAGGCAGGGTGTTGTCAGGTAACCCAGAGCTCACGGCATCTGGGTCCCAGGAGCTGTTGCCTGCCTGGGATCTTGCTCTCAGATAAAAGTGAAGGACAGCTCTGCCCTCTTCGGGGGCCACATGTCATACATTAATGGCAGCAAAATTACAGCTATGAGGTAGTAATGAAAACAAGTTTATGGTTGGGATCACCACAACATGAGGAACTGTATTAAAGGGCTGCAGCGTTAGGAAGGCTGAGAACCACTGTGCTAGAGATTAGTCAGCTGGGAAAGGCTTGCTGTGAAAGCAAGAGAATCTTGAGTTTGAATCCCAGGCGAAGCTGGGTGTGGCGGTGCTTGCCTGTAATCTGCGGGGAGGAGAGACAGGTGGGTCCTTGGGGCTCAGTGGCCAACCAGCCAAGCCAAATCGGGGCGCTCAGTGAGAGACCCTGTCTCTATTCTTTAGTTATGTATTTATTTAGCTGGGCAATGGTGATGTAATCCGAGCACTTGTCAGGCAGAGGCAAGCAGGTCTCTGTGAGATCCAGGACTGCCAGGGCAATTATATAGAAACCCTGTCTTGAAAACCATAAATGATACATAAATAAATAGATAATAAATAAATAAAATTTTTGTTTATTTTTATTTTACGTATATCATGTATATCGATGTGTCCTGTGCACACCTGGAGCCCAAAGAGACCAGGAAAGGCTGCCAGACCCCCAGGAACTGGAGTTACAGATGGTTGTAAACTGCTGTGCGAGTGCTAGGAACTGAACCCAGGTCCTTTGCAAGAGCCTCGAGTGCCCTTAACCACTGAGCCAGCTCTCAAGCCCCTAAGACCTTGTCTCTAAAAGAGAGAGAGAAAAGAGAGACATACCAGAAGTTAACCTCTGACCCTCTCTCTCTTCCTCTCTCTCGCCCCCTCTCTCTCTCACACACACACACATACACACACACATGGCTATTTCTAGTATCTAGAAACCCTGGTATCCATTGCTTTGAGGCCTAGAGAGGTCAGTAACTCTCTGGGGTGGCCTGAAGCTGAAGGCTTGCCTATAGACAAATGCGTAGCAAACCGCACACTTTGAATTTGATGCCTAATACCATTTTTAACATCTACAAGATGAGTTCTGTGGAATTCAGTTGAGTACAGTGGGAGGACCCCACAAAATCCCCACGTTTTGGCTGTATAGCAAGTAGAGATGAACTGGCGGAGGTGGCGTGCCTCCTTAGCTCCTGCAGGGGGCGCTATCTCCGTGGAACTGTGGCCCGGTGGCAGCACGCTGGCCTAATACACATCATGTTTCAGGTTCAGCTCCTAGCTCTAGGACGGGGGTCAAGGAGTAGTACAAAAAAATCAAATCAAAGTTGGAAGTAAGGCTCTTCCACAGCATCCTCCTGGTGTATACCTTCTAGAACCCTTGTCCGAGGAGCACCGTACATAGAGCAGGAGCCATACAGACCCATACTGTCACAGAGAAGGGCAGAGGTCCGCGGCTCTGGGCTCACACTTCAACTCTCTTTATCATGCTGCCTTCCAGTCTGTTTAATCTAGAAATGAGGCCCTGTGGCTGGGCCCCTGGGTGCATTTGTCTCTCAGCTCCGTCATGACAGATGGAGGCTTGGCTCTGAAGGAGAGGGGAAGGAACCGATTCTCCTTTCCCTTCATCTGGGTTATCAGTTCTGGATTGCCTCTGAGCTCATAACCCACAGTCACACTGGACAGGACACCTATCTGCTCCTGTTACCCATGTGCCTTCTCTTGGTCCGTAAGGTGCTCTGAGCCATTTTCCTCTTTTCAAGAGGTTCTGTCTCTCCATCAGCCTAGAGCATCACCCAGGGGAGGGGCTGAGCCTCCATCAGACCAACACTGCCTCAAGCTGCTTCTCCTTCTCATTGCCCTTCAAACATGTCTGTTCCCCAGACTTCACTCAGTTTGCTGGTGAATAGTTAGCCAGCGAACCCCAGGTGTACAGCCTTCTGGGAATACAGACCCCTCTGCAAGCCTGGTGGACACAACAGACCTGCAGGAAGAGGCCAGAGTGACTGTGCGTTGTCAGAAGACTCACAAACCAGTCTGGCCTAACCTAATCCTTTTGTTGGCCCTTGTCCCTCCTGCTCCCTCTACCACTGCTCCTCTTTGTTTTCATGTAGCTCAGGTTGGCTAGACAGATTTCACTATCTAGCTAAGCATGACTTTACATTCCTAATCCTCCTGCCTCTACCTCCCAAGGGCTAGAATTCCAGATGTGTTCAACTGAGCCCAACTCATGCTGGGCTTTCCAAGACACACCAAACTGGCTCTACCAAAAAAGACACTGGACCCACTCACAAGAACCTTGCTAGGCCACAGAGGAGGACATTGCAGCTAGTCCTGAAGAAACCTGATAGGCTAGGGTCAGATGGAAGGGGAGGAGGACCTCCCCTATCTGTGGACTTGGAAAGGGGCAGGGAGGAGATGAGGGAAGGAGGGGACTACAGCTGGGATACCAAGTTAATAAACTGTAACTAGTATTTAAAAAATAAAAATTAAAACTTAAAAAAAAATTTAAAAAAGAACCTGATTTGTCCTTGGATCCCAGAGGAGAATCTGCAGGTCCTCGTTGAGAAAATGGGGTTCCGGTGTGAGGATGGCAATCCTGGTTCTTCCCCATCCCTTTCCCACAACCCTTCTTCCTCACCTCCTGAATCAGACTTTGCCCCAGAGGGTGAACTATGAGCTGCCTAAGATGCAGTCACTTGTAAGAGCTCATCATCTATCCTTGGTCCCCACAGCACAACCCAGGCCTCTTGGGAGTGTGTCCAGAACAGGCCTGGGCCAGAGCACAGAGTGAGGCCTGGCCCCTTGGTCTCCCTGCTGGTTCCTCCTGCTAGGCTGCTATTCTGCTCTCCCTCTTTGGCTCTTTTTCCTCAATAGCAGCCTCTTAATAGATGGAAGACACCAGCTGCTGAAGGTTTTCTGTCTGGGTCACAGTCACTCAGTAAGTGCAGCCATGTCTAATCAATGTGCCCAGACCTCCAGTGACAGCCTGGCACCTGCCTGCGCTGTAAGCAGATCTCACGGTGAATTAATATTTTTTTTTCAAATGACTAATTGAATTTAAATAGACTGAGAGGAAAAGGTTGTCCTCTGCTGATGGCATGGATTCCTCCAGAGCTCTGCAGAGACCTCTGCCCCAGGCAGCCAGCCTCTGGCAGTAGGGCAGGATCAGCCTTGGAGAGAACTCTATGGATCCTGGTTATCTTTGCCCAGAGTTGTTGGGGCTTTCAGTGTTTTCAATCAGTGTCTAGAAGGGGCCACAAACCCGAGTAAAAGGCCACTATACTCAGGGCTGAAAGGGTTCAGCCATTAAGAGACTTGCTCCACAGAGGACCATGGCTCAAATCCCAGCATGCACATCTGGCTCACAAACATCTGTAACTCCAGCTCCAGAAGGTCCAATGTCCTCTTCTGGCCTCCACACACGGTACACAAACATCTGTGAAGGTAAACCCCTCATACACAGAAAATTAAATAAATCTAAAAGAAAACCCACTGTGTCCTTCATATTTAAAATATGAACTTGGGGCCTAGGAATGACTCAGTCAGTAAGGTGCTTGCCTTGCATGAGGTCCTGAATTCTATTCCCAGGATCCATGGAAAAAACAAAACAAAACAAGAGTGAGTTGGTACATGCTGATAACACCAGAAGTGGGGAGTCTGAGACAGGAGGATTCACGGGGCTCACTAGCCAGACAACCTAAACTCATTGGTGAACTCAAAAATTCTGTCTCAAAAAACAAGGTGGAAAGTGTCCTGAGGAAAATACCTGAAGTGTTAACCCTCTGTCCCTGATAAGCAAGAGCCCCACCAAGGGAACATACACATACAAGCAGGGGGGTGGGGAGGTGGAGAGGAGAGACAGAGAGGAGAAGGAGAAGCCACCTGCAAACCCATATGCTCACAGGCCTTCAGACCATACATGGATAGGGTCAGTAAACAACAAGAAGTGGGACCTGGGCCGTGGCTAGTGGAACGCATTAAAAATTGCTTCAAAAATTAAATTACTTCTAGTCAAGTATGATGTCTCACACCTGCAGTTCTAGTGCTGAGGAGACTGAGACAGGAGGATTGCCTCAAGTATGAGGCTAGCAGTGGCACAACAGACCTTCATGCTGAAGAAGCTATAATTACTGTTCATGTGAGAGGGAGGGCTAGGCTGAAGCTGAGGACAGACAGACAGCTGTCCAGGACAGACAGCTCAGAGTAGGACCCTGCCTCGAAAAGCAAAAACATGGGCTGAGGGTGCAGCTCAGGGGCTAGAGTGGAGACATATACTTATAATCCCAGGACCTAGAAAGTGGAGGCAGGAGGATCAGAAAGTCAAAGTCATCCATAGCTACATAATGAGTCTGAGGATAACCTGGGCTACCTGAGTCTCTGCCTCAAAAGAAGGAAGGAAGGATAATAGTAAGTGATAGAAAATTATGAAAGCCAAGTGTAGTGATGGAGCCTCAGGTATTTGGGGAGCAGTCTGGAAAACATAAGAACACCTTGTCTTGAGGATAGTGGTGAGGATGGTGGTAGTGATGATGGTGGTGGTGGTGATGGTGGATGGTAGTGGTGATGATAAAGGTGGTGGTGAGGATGGTGGTGAGGATGATGGTAGTGGTGATGATGGTGGTGATGAGGATGGTAGTGGTGATGATGGTGGTGATGAGGATGGTAGTGGTGATGATGGTGGTGAGGATGGTAGTGATGGTGGTGGTGACGATGGTCATGGTGGTAGTGATGAGGATGGTGGTGGTGATGATGGTGGTGATGAGGATGGTAGTGATGATGATGGTGGTGGAGGTGATGGTGGTGGTGAAGATGGTGGTGGTGATGATGGTGGTGGTGATGGTGGTGGTGATGATGATGGTGGTGGTGATGATGATGGTGGTGGTGATGGTGGTGGTGATGATGGTGGTGGTGATGGTGGTGGTGGTGGTGGTGGTGGTGGTGGTGGTGGTGGTGGTGATGGTGGTGGTGATGATGGTGGTGGTGATGATGGTGGTGATGGTGGTGGTGATGATGGTGGTGGTGGTGATGATGGTGGTGATGATGATGGTGGTGGTGAGGATGGTGGTGGTGATGATGGTGGTGATGATGATGATGGTGGTGAGGATGGTGGTGATGATGATGGTGGTGATGATGATGATGGTGGTAGTGATGATGGTGGTGGTGATGATGGTGGTG
>NW_026596039.1:23230200-23248150 GCF_907164565.1 Psammomys obesus | reverse complement strand
TGATGGTGGTGATGATGGTGGTGGTGGTGATGATGGTCATGATGATGATGGTGGTGATGATGATGGTGGTGGTGATGATGGTGGTGATGATGATGGTGGTGGTGATGATGGTGGTAATGATGATGGTGGTAATGATGGTGGTGGTGATGATGATGGTGGTGATGATGGTGGTGGTGGTGATGATGATGGTGGTGGTGATGATGGTGGTGATGATGATGGTGGTGATGATGATGGTGGTGGTGATGATGATGGTGGTGGTGAAATGGTGGTGATGATGATGGTGGTGGTGATGATGCATGCAGATTGCCACCTGATAATCCTTTGAGGGTATCGTACCTACCCTCTGCTCCCTTTTCTCTCTTCTCATCCCGAGCACAACTCCACTGCAAAGCCGGTCCGGTTTTTCTGTAAAAATCCATAGAGCAGCCTTTGGGACACAAACACGAAACACAGGACTGGGTGTGCTCTGATATTGATGAATGTTCTTTGGAAAAGTGCTTTCCGGAATGGACTCTATTAAGTCAATTTAAATCTTTGATCAATTTCCTATAAACCCCAGCTAAACTCTTTCCAATGATCTCCTTTCTTCCTTTCCAGTTGACAGAAACTATTTTCATCAGAAATTAGTTCTTTTCCCCTTAAATTTTATAGCAGAGATTTGTCTCATAGGCCAATATTTGTCAATATCAAATCCTCACAGATAACGGTTTCTGCTCTGGTGGGTTTTGTTGGTTTTTTTTTTATTATTTTGTTGTGTTGCCTGTATTATTACCATGGCACAAATGGAGGCAGAGGCAGGCAGATCACTGAGTCCGAGGCCAACCTGGTTTACAGAGCAAGTTCTAGGACAGCCAGGGCTACCCAGAAGAAACCCTGTCTCAAAGTCTGTATCTCTTTCTGAGCCAAGTCCTTGCTGAGTGCTCAGGATGTCCGGAGGAGGGAGGCAGCCATCAGGCGAGAACACAGAAATGTTGTCTGCTCTAGCTGGTCTCATTGTTGATGTCTTAGGTTATGAGGCCTTTGGCAGTCTTGAAGCAGCTGTGGTGTGCTGCTGAGTTAACTCCTTGATTATTAGCCAGTGTCACCTTCAAGAAGGGAGCCTCAACTGAGGCAATGCCTCCATTGGATTGGCCTGTCTGTGAGACATTTTCTGGATTACTGATTGTGGGAGGGTCCAGCCCAGGGTGAACAGTGCCATCATGATGCCTGGGCAGTGGTCCTGGTAGGGGGTGGGGTCGGGCATATGAAAGACCTCAGAATGTGAACCTGCACTTGGACCTGCTCAACTTCCCTCGTCAACGAACTGCTACTTGGAAGTGTAAACTGAAATAAACCCTTTCCATCCCATGCTGCTTTCAGTCATCATGTTTATCACAGGACAAGAAAGCAAACTCCCACACGTGGTTTCAGTCTGGTGACGTGAAATATGAGAACATGCACCTGGACCAAGCTGGACGTGGAAAGCAGGAAAGGCAGAGAGAGCCTGACATTTAGAGCCCGAGGAGCAGTTCCTTCTGCACGGGCTCTCAGCAGGCTCTTTTAGCCAGTGCTGGATGGCAGAAAGTGGATTAGGCTAGTGAGGAAGTCATCTTCTTTCAAACCACGTGAGTCTCCCTTGAGTCTCAGACCCTCTGAAAAGAAGGGGAGTGGGAAGTCTGTGGCGCACTCTCCCCAGTTGGCAGAAATTGTCAGGATGGCTCTCAACACTGCCGGGACCTGGAGTAAGAGGCCAGTAGAGAGGCGGTAGTCGGCGGTAGCAGTAGCCGGTGGCAGTCGGCTGGTAGCCTCCAGGCACACAGGAGGCTTTGGGCTCACTCCATTGCACCATGAGGGGAACAGTGTCCAAGCGGAAGCCTATAATGTATGTAGATGTTTTGATCCCACGGTCCCTCAGCGAGATCTCTACCTAGGGAGAGGGAAGTAGTCTGAAGAGAAAATCTGTACCTTCATATTTACTGCGCCACTGTTCACAGTAGCCAAGACACGGAATTGACCCTGCACCCGGGAGCTGGAGGCTGGAGAGAGTTGGGGTGGTTGGAAACCCGGGCAGGACGACGGTCTGAGCTGTCACGAGGGCGCCACCTGCAGGGCAATAGAGGCACAGCCGAGCAAAGTGGGAGAAGGGAGGCCGATCGCAGCAGGAGGATGCTGGGAGAACACAGCTGGAAGGGTGCTTCATTGCTCTCCCCACCAACTAATCAGCTGTTTTTTCTTGTTCCTTCCTCTGGCAGAGAGAACTTCTCCCCCAGCGTCTTACTGCAGATGCCTTATTCGGAGGAGACTTAGAACAAACCACAGCCTCTCCAAGATTTTGTATTTTTAAAGTTAGCCCTGGCCAGCCTGGAAATCGCTTTGGAGACCAGTTTGGCATCACTACAGTCCTCCTGTCTCTGCCTCCCAAATGCTGGAATTAAAGGCATGTGCCACCACGCCCGGCACATTCTTTACAGATTTGACATAAATATTTCAAGCATACCCATATTAGTTTTGTAAATTATTTAAGTATCTCAAGTGAGGGAAAAATCGCATAGCTCTCTGAGTCCCTACAACCTGTTATCATTCTATCTGCCACACAGAATGAACATCTCAGAGCCCCATCCAGGATTTTCCTTGTTTAGGATGCCCTCACAGAAGCTTTCCCAGGGGTCATGCCTACCTTCAGCACTCAGGGAGCTCCTAGCCTGGCTGTCCCACGGCGCTCTTCCTCCACCTTTGCTGCCCTTTTTTGATGAAGAAGTTGGGACTCTATTCATTCCCCGTTTCTTCTCATCCTCATTCCACTCTCATGGGATCTTATTCGTGACTATGCCATCAGCAATGACACCTAAGAAACCTACGTGAATGTGGCTGTGGCTGTCCACTGGATGTGTGTAATGAGACACTACTTTGGGCCTGGGGACCCAAACAGAGCCAGGGTCCTGCTTCCAGGGAGCTGTCATCCTCTGAGAGGAGCTGAGCAGTGAACATGGGAGCCAGCAACTTAACAACTCCAGAGTCTGTGTGAGCAGGTGCATTGAACAGCTGTGAATGTAGGAACACCTGAAGCCCATTGCTCTAACCAACATGGTGTATTGTGGTGGCTGCAGGGGCTTAGCAGTTCAGGGGCCTGTGAGAAGCACAGCTTTTCTGCCAGCCCAGACCTGCTGAATAAAAACCTGTATATACGGAGCCCAGCCTCTGTTTCCCGCTGCCCTCCAGGTGGCTCTGTCACGGCCTCCAAAGAGCCTTTCCAGGTAAAGGCTTATTTTGTTGTCAGTGGCTGTCACAAACTACCACAAATGTAGTGACCTTAAACAACATGAATTCATTTTTCCCCAGTCCTTGGCCTCAGAAGTCTAAAATCAGGTTCACTGTGCTCAACCCGGATGCTTGCAGAACTGAGTCCTTCCAAAAGCCTCAGAATGAAGCTATTTGCTGGCCTCTTCAGCTCTGAGAGGGTATTCAGAGCCTTTAGGGCCTGATTACATCCATTTAACCCCTACCTGTTGTTAGAGCTCTTGCTGTGACTCTAACCCTAACTTGTCGGTTCTGATTCTATTGGCCCCACCCTGCGAATGCAATATAGCTTCCAAACAACCTTAAATTAAGATTCTTGGTCTGAGGAAGTAGCTTACTTGATAGAATGGCTGTGTAGCATCCACAAAGCACTACACAGATGGGGCTTGATGCTGCATGCCTAAATCCCTGAACATGGGACTTACACACACACACACACACACACACACACACACACACACACACACACCTGCCCAGAACAACAAGGACTGGTGGACTGTCTTAGCTAATGTTTCTATTGCTCTGATGGAACACCATGACCAAAAGCACCTCGGAGGTTTCTTATCCTGGTCACAGTCATCTATGATAGAAGTTGGGGGCAGGGGGAGCTCAATGCAGGAACCTGGAGGCAGGAGCTAAAGCAACGGCTGTGGAAGGGAGCTGCTTACCGGCTTGCACCTTGTGGCTTGCTTGGCCAGCTTTCATATAGCACCCAGGACCACCTGCCCACAGGCAGTACCGCACACAGTGAGCCAGGCCCTCTTACATGGATCATGGATCAAGAAAATATACCACAAGCTTACACACAAGCCAGTCTGATGGGGGCATTTTCTCAACTGCTGTTCCATTTCCCAGAATGATCCCAGCTTATGTCAAGTTGACATGAAACTAGCCAGCACATGGGCAAAACATCTGCCCCTGAATGATCACAACTTCTCCTCACAGGAAAGATGGATCCCACACACGCTCCAGACTCTTGGGCAAACAGGAGTCCCACTTTGAACATTAGCCATAACCCTCAGAATAGACTTGTTCCAGGTAAAGCCGTATATAGGCAGAAACATAGAAACACACATATGTAATTTTTGAGCTCCACATCTGCCCCTGGTGCTAGGAGAAGCAATACAGACAGAAAATGAGGAGCACACACTTTGGACCTGTCCTGACTGGAGTCGCAAAAGCGGGGCCTCAGCTTTCTAATGTGAGAGGAGTGGTGATGGCAGATGTGGGCAGCATTAAATAAGGTCTAGAGCCTGCAGAGCACACCACAGCTGGCTTGGACTAAGAACGTGGCAGACGCTAG
Source organism: Psammomys obesus (assembly GCF_907164565.1). NCBI lineage: Eukaryota > Metazoa > Chordata > Mammalia > Rodentia > Muridae > Psammomys > Psammomys obesus. The sequence goes on along the minus strand of NW_026596039.1, from coordinate 23,243,571 downwards.
CTGCTGTCACCTTCAGCACTCAGCGTGAGGCTGTTGCTGGCCCCCAGAATGGTCTGTGTGAATACAGACTTCCATAGGAGCCTCAGGCTGGTCAACAGGGCCATGATCTGGCCTGAGATTCCCTGTGGCAGCCAGGCTAGGCCAGGAAGCCAGCACTGCAGGGACTTCCGGTGCCTACTCCTGAGCCTGGTGAGGACAAAACACAGGCAGGCTCCCTCCCACCTTTCCTGAAGCCACAACTCTGAGAGGTCCACACCCATGCTCTAAGAGCCACAGGCCCAGTGCCAGCTCCTCTTCCATAAGGTAACTGTTATCCATTCTGCTCCTAATCATAGAAGCATCCCTGCCCAGCTAGCCTGCTGCTGAGGAGGCTCGGGGAGCACCAGATCCTCTCTCCTCCCCACAGTAGGGGAAGATGCAGAAACAACAGGTTAAAAATCCCCTCAGCGCTGGCTTCAAGCTCATCCCTACCTTCTACAAGCTAAGGGACACCAGCATCTTTCTGACCATGGGGGAGAGGGGTCACTTTCCAACAGTGTAATAAAACATCAGAACTAAAGCAGTTTGGGGAGGAAGCTTTATCTCAGCTGCAGAAGCCATGGGGGAGCTGTTTAGCGACTTGCCCCTCAAGCTTCCTCACTTGCTTTCTTATGCACCCTAGGACCACCTGTCTAGGGTGGCCCCACCCACAGTGGGCTGGGCCTTCTACATCACTCAACCAATTAAACAAACAAACAAAGTGTCCCATAGGCTTGCCCACAGGCCGGTCTGAGAGGAGCATTTTTCTCAACTGAGTTTTCCTCTTCTCAGATGATGATAGCTTGTGTCACGCTGAAGAAAGAAAGGTGGGAAGGAAGGAGGAAGGGAGGAAAGAAACAGGACCAAGGTCCCCTCTGACCCTTTCTGTCCTGGCTGTCCTAGAACTCACAGACACCCACCTGCATCTGTCTTCTGAGTGCTGGGATCAAAACTTCGCACTGTGCCCAGCCCGACATTCTTACCATGAAAAAGGAACGTCCGGAGAACCGACGCTCAGGACACGAGGTCAGCCTGCAGATTCTCCATGGGCGGCGTCCCCATCACCATGAAGACAAGCTCTGGGGTCAGCTGCCCTGCATGAAGGATGTGGGGAAGGGTCACCCTGTCCTGGAACCTTTCCACATTTGACTTTTGTCCTTGAAAGGCCAGTATCCCAGAGCGGCTGGCCTGTTAGCCCCTGTGTTCACATGAACGACTGAATTCCAAGGCCTTTCCTGAATGCAGAGCCAACGATACTATTGTTCTAAGCCCATGTCAAATATTTGTAATACAAACAATATTATATCAATAGTAGGACTCCAAAAAAAAAAAAAAAATCACCCATAATCCCACAAACCTGGAGGTGGACAGTTTGGTTTTCTTTTGATTTGGTTTCTGTTTTTGGCTTCTTTTCCAGCTCTCGTCCACCCACAAAAGTGACTTTTCCAGTGCTGAGTTCTGCCTCGATGCCCTGCCACAATGGGCACGCCCCCCCCCCCCCCCCCCCCCCCCGCGCTTTCCGTGGTCGCAGCAGCCTTCCCAGTCAGCTTTTAAACAGGAGTGCTGTTGCTAACCGCTGAGCTGGGCACAGAGGCCGCGGCTGAGTCTCCAGCCAAGTCTCCAGTCCGAGGCTGTTTCCTCAGGCTACACTCTCAGCTGTGGGACTGCAAGGGAGGGGGTGCCGGGAATTCCTGCAACTCCTGAGAGAACTCAGAGTGCGGCTTTGCCTGGGGCGCAGCGAGCTGGCACTTGAGGGCTGAGACGGTCCCTAGACTGGCTGAGAGAAGTGAAGTTTGCCCCGGGCAGTCTCAAAGGCCTTTATCCCCCAGGAGGAAACCCGGCTTCTCCTGAGAGTGGATTGGAGAGGCCGCACAGGCAGAGGAGCAGCCCCCTGCCCCTGCCTTCCTGCCTTCCTGCCTTCCCTCCAGCGTCATCAGCTGCAGAGTTCACCCAGTCCAGGGCAGCGAGACACCCAGAGGAGCTGTCTGTCCTTCAGACAGGAAGTGCGATTGCAGTTGCTGCTGGGAAAACCCACCCACCATCCTTGTGTCCTGGAGAGAGCCGAGAAAGCGCCACGGGTTCTGTGTATAGCTGCTACGGCTAGATCTAACCTGGAACACCTTGAGAGACAAGGAAGGAGACAAGGTCTCTGTGGTGCTGTCCCCACAGTCAAGCAGGCCGAGGTAGATTCCCCGAAGGCCTCCGCCCTGTTGTGCATTAGGGTCATCAGAGGAGCTATGAGTCTGCTCTCTCTCTCTCTCTCTCTCTCTCTCTCTCTCTCACACACACACACACACACCACATGCGCGCAGATAAACCCACAACTTGCGAAGCTGAGGCAGGAGCATGGTGAGTTCAAGGATAGCCTGGGCTACCTAGCAAGACACTGTCTCAAAATAATAATAATAATAATAATATTCTTTAGTGTGTATGTGTACTGACCGCAGGAGCATGTGTGAGCATGCACATGTGTGTGGCTCCGCGCACACATGGACGTGTGTGGAGGCCTCTTTTTTTATTTTTTTTATTTATTACAATTTATTGGCTTTGTATCCGGCTGTGGAGTCCACTGATCTCTCTCCCTTTTTAAGAGACAAGGTAGAACTAGTTATGTAGCCTAGGACAGCCTTGAATCTCTGATCCTCCTCCTCCTCCACCTCTTCTACCTGCATTTCCCAAGTCTTGAGTGCTGGTGAGCTGGGTGCACACCACCACCCCCCATTTGTGAAGCGTTAGGAATGGACCCAGTGCTTACTGCACGCCAGGCAAGCACTCTGTCAACCGAGCTATGCCTCCAGCCCCCTGAACTGCTGTGGCCTAGGGCTGAACCGAGATGCTCTGGTTTGGTGTGATGCCCTCCCGGAAGGGCACACTACAGTTTGTTTGTGGTTTGCACATAAGAAGCTCTATGGCTGATCCTGCTAGTCTATGTGGCAGTGTTGGTAAATTATGGGACCTTTAAGAGGTGGAGCCTAGCAGGGTGTGGAGGTGCTCATCTCTAATCCCAGCATTTGGGGGGTGGGGCACCCTTCCCCGACCCCTGAGGCAGGGGTCTGTGAGTTCAAGGCCAACCTGGTCTACAGAGTAAGTCCACACCAGCCAGGCCTACACAGAGAAACCCTGCCTAGACAAATTAAAAAATAATATTAAGAAAGAGAGAGAGAGAGAGGAAGGAAGGAAGGAAGGAAGGAAGGAAGGAAGAAAGAAAGAAAGAAAGAAAGAAAGAAAGAAAGAAAGAAAGAAAGAAAGAAAGAGGTGGAGCCTTCTGCAAGTTCACGAGGTCATCGGCAGTGTGTTCCTCAGGACAGATTAATGCTGTCTTCCTGGGACCCTGGTTAGTTGCTAGGAGAGTGGTTGCTACAAGAATGAGCCTGACCCTTGAGTGCTGCTTTTCCAGCTCACCATGGGATCGCTGGCCTCATACCTGCAGCTCTGACGTTATTTGCCGAAAGGCATCCATGCGATCTCAAATCACTGGAACTACCTAATCTGGGACTTTTAACCTCCAAAACTGTTAGCTAATTAAACCTTTTAAAAAAAACAAAACACTACCCAGCCTCAGGTGTTTTGTGATAATAAGGAAAAACAAGCTAATACAATGGATTTTGTGATGCAAGGACAGAAACACATTTAAGCTAATAAGAGAAAGCAGTTTTCAGGAGGTAAGCAGAGTGCTTGCAAGGGAAGGGGAGCTAAAGCCCCTTTCAAGTATGTGATCCTCCCCCAGGCTTGTGAAAGAAGCCCTCCACCTCCATAAAGCAGTGTTTCTCTGTGCTAGTAGAGCCTGGTCCCCTGGCTCTCCCCTTGATGTAAAGACAGCGCCTGGGCATGGCAGGCTAGGGTCTGAATCAGGCCTGGACACCACAAGGCTACTGAACTCTCATAGCAGCTTTTCTGTTCTCTTGGGCCATCTTATTCCTCGGGTCAGATAGGCCTGGAGGCCCTGATGGACACTGGGGCTGTAAGTTTTTTGTTTTTCATGTTCAGGTGTGTGTGTGTGTGTGTGTATGTATCTGTGTTGCTTACATGTGAGCCCTTTGTGTGTTTGTGGGTACATGAGTAGGTCTGTGCATGCTACCATCCAAAGTTAACGTTGGGTATCCTCCTTGATCACATTCAATTTTATTTATTGAGGCAGTGTCTCTCATCCATTACCTAGTCCAGTGTCTTAGTCGGTGTTCTATGGCTATGAGGAGACACTGTGGCCATAACAACTTTTATAAAGAAAACATTTAATTGGGGCTGGCTTATGTTTCAAGGGTTTAATCCATGACTGTCATGGTGGGAAGCATGGGAGCACCAAGGCAGACATGGTGCTGGAGAAGTAGCAGAGAGTTCTACATCTGGATCCACGGGCAGCAGGAAGAAGAGTGAGCCGCTGGGCCTGGCTTGAGCTTCTGAAACCTCAAAGCCCACCCTCAGTGACACGCTTCTCCTAATAAAGCCACATCTGCTTCAACAAGGCTATGGGTCCTAATTTTTTTTTTCAAATCATGCTACTCCTTATAAGCCAATGGGAGCCATTTTCTTTCAAAGTGCCTTATGCAGCTAGCTGCTTGCCCTGGGGATGCCCTGTCTCTGCCCCCAAGTTCTGGGATTGAATGAGGGCTCACCCAGCCAGTTTTTACTTACGTGAGTCAGTTCTCTCCATGGTCTGGAAGCACTCTACCACTGAGCCACTTCCCCAGGCCCCACATCCTAGTTCTGATAGGCACTGGGTCTAGGAAACTTGCAAAGCCACAGCAGGTCTGGGGGCTTCTTCAGGGTACCTGAGAAAATAGACTCTTGCGGTCTCTCCTTAGGGAGGCAGAGGCCTGAGCCCTGGACAAGAGGAGGTTCCATCTTCCCCTTCCAGACCTTCTAACCTCACACACTCAGCAAGGGCCAGCCCATCGTGCTCCACCCCTCTAAGCGCTGCTCTCAGGACATGATCCACGCATGGGGAGGGACTTCTAGCCACAACACCCCTGCCCCAAGCAGTCTACCTGAAACTCCGTGCTCTCAAAACAGAAGACAAAGCACACAGCAACTGCCTTCTAGACCTGGGCTGCAGAAGGCGGCTATGGCATGTCAAGGGTGAGCAGAGAGAAGCATGGCTTTCTCCCAGCCCCTTCTCTGGGAGAGAGGTCTTTCCAGAGAGAGCCCAGGTATTACCAGAAAGCGTGCAACTGGTGCTGCTCAGATACAGCTGTGGTCTGAGTGTGTGTGACAAAACATTCCCTGGGAGACACAACACACACATCTACTTACCCCAGATAGGGATTCCAGGACAGACCACCAAAATCCAGTTTGGTGAACCCTACATTTTATTGAGGTTACTTGAAGAAGTATGGGTGAGGGGTTACAGAAAAACAGAAATGACTCAAAGACAGCTTCATCACCAAGGACCATGCCCAATGTGGGTGACAGCTCAGAAAAGCCAGGAACCTGAAGCACAGCGCACAGCCTGTATGCAGTTCAAAAGGTTGGAGAGTGCCCTTTGCCCTTTCCAAACATCTCTGGTCTAAGCCACTTCCAGGCAGCTCAGATGGTTTCTGCTTCTTCAGGCAGCTTCTCTGATCTCAGAGTCTTCTTTGCAGCTCAGCTTCCCTTTCTCTGAGAGCGACTCTCAGCTTTTATTTTTATTGTTTACTCTGGCAAGGAGAGGCCTGGTGAATCCAGTCAGTTTCAGGGACTTCCTGAAGCTATTTTGAGTAGCTTGTCTTCATGTTTAAGGAATTTGCCACAAAATGAAATGTTTCAATATTGGAGGAAACTGTTAACACAACAGACTATCAGAGGGTCAGAAAAAGAAGTCACAGGGAGGTGAACCCCTAGTTCCACCCCTAGCAAGATCTCCAAATGGCTGTAGTCTTTTGTAGAACCACTAAGATGGAGACGAGTCTGTAGGAGGCTCTGTCCAGGCCCAGACAGAAAGGGCCTGTCATGCTGTCCCACCCCATGCTGCAGGGGGAGGACACACCCACTGCTCCGGGGCCTCATCCCTACTTGGTGACGGGGACCAAGGTGGAGGAAAGGTCAGCAGATGTCATGAAGTTCAGGCTGTTGTGACCCACAGTGGTGCCCTTAGGCAGAAGGAGAGACGTGGGGACACGTGGGCAGCTGTGAAGATGGAGGCAGAGAGTGGAGAGACCAGCTGCAAACCCAAACTGAACAGAAAACCAATCTGAAACAGAAAACAAAAAGAGATGAGGACTGCTTCTCTTCTTCCTTGCCCCATCCTTCCTCTTTTTCATCCTCTTTTCTTCTCTCCCTTCTTCTTTCATTCCCTCTCTCCCTCTCTCTGTCCCTCCCTCCTTTCTGGTCTGCTTAGTGTCTTGGGCTCAGGCTTGGATGGAGCCTTTTCTTTGATTTTCAGTTTTGTTTACTTGTGCATAAACTGTGCAAGTGCCAAGTGCCAAGGCATGCAAGGGACTATCACAGGACAGCGTTCTCATCAGTTCTCTCCTTCCACAGAGTTCTGGAGAACAGATGTCAGCTTGCATGGCAAGCTTTTACCCTTTGAGACATCTCAGCAGCCCACACAAGGCATTTTGAACAGACAGAGAGGAGTCACAGCCTGAGCCCAGTCTGGAGGAGCTTGCAAATCCCCTGAAGGGTCCATGTGATGCTACTCTGGGAGGAGACGTCAAATACCTGAGAAGGGGAAGATGGGAGTCCTGGGTTATGTGGCTTGCACTGGTTTGTAGAGATGTCAGAGGAGACTGACCTCTAAGGCTGACCCCATCCTTCCTGTTATCTCTAGGCCACCCCTGACGCCTGCAGATCCCCACAGTGCGTGCCAACACTGGGGCTGGTGGGAAAAGCCAGTGCCCCGCACAGCTTAGATCTACTCTGTGCTCTGTGCTTACACAATGCTTCCTCATGTGTGTGGCTACATCACAACCCTGGGAAGGAGGAGGGAGTTACCTACCACCTCAGGGGTGTGGAAACCCCGGCCCTCAGAGAAGAGAAATGTTTTTCCCAAGGCCTTTGGCTTCTGGAGCTCACCCTGCCTGGCCATGTTACCCACGGCCTTCTTGGCAGGTGGCCTGCAGTTCTTTTGGGCATGTGGGGGTCCATGTCTCTCCATGGACATCCGGCGTTCCTATTCCCCCAGCTGGCTTGGGCTGAAAATGCTATTATCTACACTTGCCAGTCTGGCTTTCCTGCTCTGTGCCATTCTCTCCTTCCAGAGCCTGACACTGTCCCAGCAGTCTCCCACTCCTGACCCCTAGCTTAATTCCTCTTCTCCACCCCAAGGCACCCCATCCTTCCCAGGCACCGCATTTCCTTGGGTTGCACAGAAACCCTAAAATAACACCTAGTCCCGAAGATCGGGGTCTACATTTCAGCTCTGCTACTTATGTTCTGTGACTATGTGACTTTGGGCAGAACACTTTCCTCTCGGGGCCTCCTCTCCTCAATATGGCACTGTGAGTTAAACCCAGCACTCTCCAAGCTCTTCTCTGTGCTGTCTATGCCAGCAGCCCACTCATCTCTCCTTGCCCTGCTCTGAGTTTCCTGTGTGCTTACCATCTCAATCTCCCTGCTCCACATGATGTTTGAAGATCTAGCTAGCTAGCTACTGGTAAAATGTATATGTGCCTGAGTATATGGACAAGTACCATGTGCACTGGGCCTCTTGGAACTGGAGTTACAGGTAGTATGAGTTGCCTATGTAGATGCTGGGAACTGAACCCAGGTCCTCTCCAAGAGCACTGAATGCTCTTAACCACTGAGGCATCTCTCCAGTCCTCCTTGTGGTGTTTTACATTTGCTCTGAACTCCCTGAGGACAGAAATGGGTATCCACCACACCTATCTGAAAGACTGCCATGAATTAAGACATGCTAATGCATTCCTCACCAAGGATCACGGGCATTTAAATTAGGAGCCTGCTTCTTTCCATAAGCCTGCAGTGGGCAGGACTCTGAGTGGGCACTGGGCATCTGTTTACCCTGGCTGCTGGTAGTGGGTGCATGCTCTTACTGGGTTGCAGCTTCTGTGCGGAGCATAAAGCAGACTTCTGGAGAATGCTGCGTGCCTTCTTCTGCCTCCAAAGCCCATTGCTGTTCCATAATCAAAAGATGGCATCAGAAACCATACACAGGGCTCAGATTCTTGTGTTACTGCCATACCTGCTTGGGCAGGATGGGGGCTGGAGGTGGGGGTTGGACAGAGGGCAGCCCTTGCTCTCTGCCAGTAGCCTTCCTTAAGAAGACAAAGTCCATGATCTGCATCTCCATCTAGCAGATTTACCCAAGGCTGAGCACAGCATGGAGCCCATTTCCACTCCCTTGTCAAACTCTGGTTTGCAGAGGATGCCTGCCTATGTGGCTAAGTCACTTTCTCCTCGGTGGATTAGATCTGGAAGTGCTGAAGAGACAGCTCAGTTGGTAAAGGGCTTGCTTCCACAGCCCATGATTAAAGGTGAGAAGAGGTTAGAAAGAAGGTTCAGCATCAAGAGCTACTGCTAGTCCTCCAGAGGACCAGAGTTCAGTTCCCAGCGCCTACATCCGGTTGCTCACAACCACCTATAACCTAGGGGATCCAGTTGCCTCCATGGGCACCTGTGCACACAATGTATACACACAGGCACACAAATTAAAAGAAAAAAAAGGAATTAGAGGCTCATGCTTGTAATCCCAACACTGGAAGGCAGATACAAGTGGGGCTCGCTGGCCACCCAACATACATGAACACACACACACACACACACACACACACACACACACACACGAAGGGGGAGACAGATAAACAGACACACACAGAGAGAGAGAGAGAGAGAGAGAAAGAGAGAGAGAGAGAACAAACCCAGCAACAAAATAATTAAGCAAGATGTCCAACATCATGATTTAGGATGTGTACAAGGGGCTGAAGGCAGTTTGCTCTAACACATCACATTGATTTCATTCAGAAACAGACCGCAGGTATCTGGAGGTCTCCTGTTCTTCCCAGTGCCCATACCTGCCAGCAAGGCAGGGCAGGGAGCAGAAGCAAGGTAACTAGAATAAGGACCCAGGTGTCTGCCCACGGCCCACTGGAGCCGTCCGATTGATCTCGGGGATTGACTGCCTCCAGTGGGGCGGGAGGAGGAGGAAGTGGCTTCGGACTGCTCTTCCTTCCGCACCTGGAGGAATCAGTTTCCAGAGCCCTGCAGCCAGGTTTCTTTATCTTCTGTGTCCCTCCATCTCTTATCTCAGTGTCCACTAGCTGGCAGAGGGCCATGCCCAGCACCTTCCAATCGGGGAGCCTGGGACTTGGGACTCCGAGCCTGTGGAGAAGAATAGAGGGTTGCCAAGAATCCACTGTCCTAGGCGGACTGATGGCCACTGTCATCACCAGCCAGGGGCCTCTCGGCAGAGGAGAGGATGTCCACAGGGTGGGACATCACACCAGTTGCTTTCATGTCCGTCCGCTAGCTGCACGGTGGCCTCTGGGATCCCAGACCTCAGAGCTGAGGGTAGAAGTACCGTAGAGTACTCAGCAGCGAGCACAGGTTGCCAGAAAGGACCCTGTGCATCTCAGATTCCAGCTAAGGGGCACCTGAGGCTGCGGGACGCGGGGTGGCTTTGGAGGTGAAGAGGTCCACGGTTCAGGGCAGGAGGCCCGGAGCGGCCTGGGAGCTGGGAGGGTTGCCCGTTGCTGGGCTCCTCCCCGGGGCCGCCCCGCCCCGCCCCCGCCGGGACCGCCTGGGCGGGGACCCGTGGCGGGAGGGCGCGCCGCCTGGTGCTCCAGGTGCATTTCCCGAGAGCCTGGGGGCCGCGGTGGCCGGGAAGAGTGGCCCGTCTCGGATCTGGTTTTGCCACGTCTCTACGCCCCGTCCACTGGACGCCAGTGAGCCTCAGAATCCAGGTAACCAAGGGCGGAACTCCCAGCCAGTGTCCCCCACGGGTCCCCGTCCACGCGCTCCTTCTCAGCCGCCGAGCCGCGGAGGCCGGCTGCTGATGGGAGATGAATCTTGGAAAGTTTGTGCCTGGACGGCAGTACATCGGCGCACCCCAAGCCCACGTGAAGGAGGGGAGGCTCCTGCCCCGGCCTTTCTGAGTATCGCATTTTCCCCTTAATTAGATCAGCAGATCAGCGAAGCAGACACCCTCTCTCCCTATCCTGGCTCTCCATCCCTAAAAAAAAAAAAAAAAAAAAAAAATTCCGGGATAGGAACTGACAGTTGGTAATTCTAAACATCAGGAATGTTTATGCCTGAACTTCCCGCCCCCTCCCAGCAGATGCACACTATGAACCAGTCAGTGTGTGAGGTAGGCACAGTTTTGTGCCCACGGAGGTAAGGCTGCCCCCTGAGAAGGAGGGTGCCGGGACACAAGCGTCTTTTCTTCTTTTCTTTCTTTTTTCCCCTCTGTCTCATCCTGTTTGGTCAGGCCAGGTCCTCACTGACACCCACTTCAGCACTCTCGAGGCCCAGTCTGATGAGCCTAGGCGGTGAGGTGGGTGCCTCCTGCACTCTGGTGCACAGCACCAGAGCCCGCTCAACCCTCATGGGTGTGCAGGTGGAAAGAAGAAAGCTGCGCCTTCTCCCAGAGCCAAAGATGGGGAGTTGGCTGGGCCCTAAAGCAGCCATTATGGCAGACATGGACAGCCCCAATTTCACTTTTCCCTAGGGGCATACCGTGCAGGTGGCATGTGAAGAAAGAAAGGAGACCCCAAAACGTTAAGCATTTGGCTCAGGCGCAGTGGAGGGCCTCAGCCTCTTAGACCAGGTGCTTCTGTGTTTTAAGAGATCACTGTATTTGTTTAGCCTTGTGTGGGGGGAGGCACAGATAGAAGCCAGAGACAATTTGCAGGAATAGGTTCTTCCCTCCATCATGTGGGGCTGAGGACTGCACCAGGTTGTCAGGCTTGGTAGCAAGCACCTCAATCCACTGAGCCATTTTGCTGCTCCTTTTCTGCATTCTGCTTGCCTGTGCCCTTGACCAGCAGGGACCTGTTTCTCCTTGAAGTTCCGAAGTGTGCAAGGCAAGGGCACTTCCAAACAGAACTCAAATCCCCTTAGGAAACCCTGCCAAGCCCTCGCCAGCCCTTGCTAAGCCCCGGACAGCAGGAGGCAGGCAGGACCGGCACTGCCCCCTTCTCTAGCCGTGGCACTGGGGGGTGGGGGGGGCAGGGCGTCGTGAATTAATCAGAAACAGGTGAGTTCATTGAAAAGTGGGACCAGAAAGCTGTTGACGCTCCCAGATGCCTTCACACCCTGCCCCTACTTGGGGCAACTTCTTTCTTAATCCAGCAAAACAAAGTCTAATCATCAAGCCCACTTCTTGTAGGGCCAAGGATCGGCAGGGTGCTGGGTAAAGTGGACAGCCTGTCCCTCACCTGGGCTGGAGGATGAGAAGCTGGTCCACCCAGAGGCGGTCCTCCCCACCCCCCAGGAGGTCTCATTTGGAAACTTCTCATTGCCTCTTGATTCTTTCCACCCTGTAGGGCTGCTAGGGATTTCGAAAGGGATTTGCTTCTCTTGCCTTAGTTTCCCCTAGTGATAACGTTTTATGAGCAAATGGGTGCTCAGGAGGCATCTGTGTGCTGCAGAGCGAACCAGCAGGTGATGAATGTGTTTGTGTGGATGTGGGGTGCTTCTCTAGGTGGGCTTTATGTCTTTCTTGAGCAGTAACTGCACATTTTAGCTTGTCCTGGGAGAGTGGGCTTTTCCAGGAGCACAGAAGTATTCACTGACCAGAAATAATCTCTCCAGGAAGAAAAACTTCCAGAACTCATAAGAACTGGAGAGCCTTGAACCCCTCTCCCCTTCTTCCTCCCCCTGTGGGGGATGGAGAGGGGAGACCCTGTCATAGAGGCAAGGGCCAGAACAGGAAAGAGGAGGGAGGGCTCCTAGAACCCAGGCACAGGCCTTCAGGCTGGCTCCTCCAGAGAAAGAGAGGACGCCCTCTGCAAGGGGCAGTGGGAAAGTCCTGGTGAGGAGGAATCCCAGTTTCCTAAGGAGGCGTAGAGGCTAGCATGAGCTGGGCCAGGTAATCGGCCAGTCTGAGAAGTACTACATCCACAGGCTGGGGGTGGGGAAAGCGCAAAGGCTCCCTTAGGGATACAGGAGGAAATCTTGGGGTCAAGGGAGAGCCACACACCCTCATACAGAAAACAGCTTTTTTTTTTTTTTTTGCATGACTCTGGGGGCTTTGGCCTTTTGCCCCAGCCCTGCCTTTGACCCCAAACAGCTCTGTTCATTGTCAGAGCTGGAATGCACCTGCTGAACCTTGGAGCTGGGACAGAGAGTGCAGAAGCCCAGCCTTGAAGAAAGTGTGATTTCCCCATTGGTTGGGATAACTGAGGAGAAGTGAGGGGATGTCAAGGAAACAATGCAGCAATGAGGCCTCACCTGAAGGAATGAGTTAGGGTGTGGCTTCTCCAATCACTAAGGCCCCTGTAGACCCCCCTAGCCCTCTGCTGTCCTTGCCCTTAGCCATTCTCTGTGGAGAAAGTAAGGCCATGCCTGAGACCTGGCTTTCTGTCCCCTTGCACGCTGGCTTTCTCCTACAAGTTCTGTGGCTTTCCACCACAGTGGATGGAAAAGTACTCCTGTTGCAACACTTTGTGAGTCAGTGTCCACTCTGCTGTCTAGTGTGTGGCCCTCACTTGGAGACAGGGTTGGATCTTTAGAGAACAGGACAAGGAGATTGTTATGAAATTGTGTAAGTTGCCAGAGGGGAGCTGTTGCATGCGAGGGCTTCAGTAGTTTCTTACACTTGGGAAAAGGATGCTGTTCCCCACAGTGGTGGCCCAGTTTCATCCCTGTCCCAGCCCTGTCTGCCAAGCTGGGTTTCAGTCTGTAGTAGTCTCCTGCCTCCTGACCTTGACCAGGCCAGGATCGCTGGCAGCAGGCTCTAGACTGTGGGCACCTGAGGAAGAAGAGTTGTCTGAGCCCCAGTCAGGCATTTTGCCTCCTAAGGTTACCCCTTTGATTAAGTAGTACCTCTGTAGCCAAGGTGCCCCATGCAACTTGGGGAATTCACTGAAAGCCTGTCAGAGGCCCGGAGCCCAACCACACAGCTTCTAGAGCACAGAGCCTGGCATCCAGCTGCCACCGTAGCCTGCCACTGGTTTTGCTCCATCCCCAGAATCTGAATGCCAGTGTGGCTGACAGACAGCCCCCTCAGGTTCTGGTCCTAACACTGTTAAGCTAGAAGTATGACACTGGTCCTGTTTCTTTCTGTTTCCTCACCTGTCAGAGTAGCTTGGATTATATCAAAGTATCTCACCTTTAGCACCATTGCCATTTGGAGGCAGAGGGGAGGGGACTGTCTCGCACCATAATGAGTGTTTCCCTCTGCCCTTGGCCTCTACACAACAGTGTCATCACACACACACACACACACACACACACACACACACACACACACACACACAC
>NW_026596039.1:23222320-23230190 GCF_907164565.1 Psammomys obesus | reverse complement strand
CACACACACACACACACACACACACACACACACACACACACACACACGTCAATGGGTGTTTTGCCTGCATGTGTGTCTGTGCACCACATACATGCAGTACCTATAGATACCAGAAGAGGGCATCAGATCCCCTTGAAACTAGAGTTATAGCTAGTATGAGCCACCATGTAGGTGCTGAAAACCAAACCCAGGTGCTCTGGAAGAGCAGTCAGCAGTTAACCACTGGATCATGCTGGCTTCAAATTCACAGAGATTTGCCTGCTTCTGCTGGGATTAAAGACATGTGACACTATGCTGGGCTTCTGGGTCCTTTTTGATGTCAGAGAATGCCCTTCAGACATGACCAATGTGCGCTGGAGGAGGATCACCTCTGGTTGAGAGGGTTGTGTTAGAGCGGTGGCTCTCAGCCTTCCTAATGTGATCCTGTAATACAGTTCCTGGTGTGCGACTCCCTCAACCGAGAGGTTATTTCATTGCTGCCTCATACCTGTAAGTTTGCTTCTGTTACGAATCATAATGTAAATGCTAGATGTGCAGGGTACCTGACTCCTGTGAAAGAACCATTCATCTCCCCTCCCCAGAGGGCTTTTGACCCACAGGTTGAGAGCAGCTGTGTCAGACGGTCCCTGAAGACCTCCCCTCCTCCAGGATTCCTCCTGGGACAAAAGGGCTTCCAGCTAGCTCTGAGTGTGCTCTGTGCACAAATGAGGAGGGCAAGGCTGTCGGACCACGTGCTGAAAGCCAAGGCCAAGCTCTCTTTGCCTCTAGACCTTGAGTTACATAAGAAGGAGGGGGTAGAGGCAGGCCTGTGGTCTGGGCCCCCAGTGAGGTCAGCGACCTTCCAGTGCAGGACAGCATGCTGCTGACGTGTGTCCTTACACCACATTCCTCTCTCCTTGCCCTGGGAAGGGGTGCGGGAAGTGAACCAGCCCAGCAAACACGGGAGACAGGGCTGGGTGCCCTTTTAGATGCAGGCTCACGCCTCAACCAACCTACCCTGGCTGGGTTTTGATTATTCCTCCCATGTCAGCTGTTTATTAACTCTGTCCACGGAATCCCCCCTGACCTTGTTGCCTAATGGAAGGGCAGAAGATTTATTTTGACAGGATTAGGGTTGGTGCTACGGTTGTTGATGAATCTTGGAAGTAAATCACGATTGCTTTGGGCTCTTCATTCTTGCAGTCTTCAAGAAGACACTCAGTTCTAGGCTGCATTCTGGGGAGAGTCCCTAGGCTACAGAAACCCCCTAAACAAAAGTGTCTGTTACTGCTCTGCTCAAGTGTACAGAGGGGAGTGTGGCCAGCCATAAGGTCCTGTGCACCGGAGGGAACGCTACAGAAGGAATTTCCCTTGGGGAGAAGATGGCAGCAGTGTCAGAAGTTCCACAAGAGATGGAGGTGGTCTTCTTGTTTGTCTCTTTGCTATTGTGGTAAAACATATAGAATATGTGTGTGTGTGTGTGTGTGTTCATGCATGCATGCATGCATATGTGGGCCATGCACATCTGTGGTAGCCAGAGGTTATCCTCAGCTGTTATTCATCAGGCACCATATACCTTGTCTTTTGAGACAGGAGTTCTCACTTTCATCTAGAGCTAACCAAGCAGGCTAGGCCCTCCAACAGTGGGATTATAGGACTGTGCCATCATACCTGGCTTTTTTACTTATGTGGGTCCTCGGTGGTCCTCATGTCCACTAGGTAAGCTCCTTACTGGCTAAGCCACCCCCCAAGCCCTGTTTTGGGAATATTAAATGATATGATTCATTGTCACCAAGCACATCCATATTATTCCGCAGCTGTCACCTCCTCTGTAGCCGCATTACTTCATCACTGACCAGATAAAACTTTGCACACAATAAACACCCACGTCCCACTGTCCAGCCAGCCTGCAACAGCCCCCTGCTTCCTGTGTCTGTGACTGACAGGTAAAGGTACCTTATTTCAAGCAGTATGAGTCTCTTTTCTGTGGCACATAACACAATCGCCAAGTTTTTAATGAAAAGAGGTTTATTTGTTCACAGTTCTGGTCCAGAGTGAAGGTGATGTGTCTGTTGTTGGCCCTCCCAGCTGCCTGTCTGGAAGCAGCACAGAGTATCTCCTGGCAGCAGACAGGAAGCACGCCCGTGTGTGCGTCCTCCCCTCCTCTCCCTGGGAACGTGCTGGGAGCTTCTAGCTGGACACCCTCTGCTTGTGCACCCCTGACTGAGCGTGGCTGCCACCCAAAGATGCACTGGTCGGGAGCACAGGAAGACGCACCGTGTGTAGCTCGTGGAATAATCCAGTGTTTGTCTTTCTCGGGCTGACCTCTCCATTTCCATAACATCCTCATGGCTGGTGGTTGGCGTGTGTTGTAGCCTGAGTCAGAATTTCCTTCTGCGGCAGCTATGGGTAGCTATAGACCACACTCTGTGCCTCTGATCTTCGTCCCCCTGGACACCAGGGCTGCTGCCACCCTTTCACTACATGAATGATTCTGGGGTGAGCCAGGTAGTTAGCAGCTATCGAGTCTCCGACTCTGACCTCTAGGAGCGTATGCCCTGGAGTGGAGCTGCTAGTGATATGGGAGGAATTCATTTAGAGTTTTGTGTGCTTTTTGAGATAGGCCTGAGCTGGATGAGATATGGCTCAGCAGCTAAAGATGTTTGCCACCAATCCTGGGACTATGTGGTGGAAAGAAAAATCAGACTTTTGCAAAATGTCCTCTGGCTTCCACATGGTTGTTGCTGCTGTTGTTGTCACACACACACACACACACACACACACACACACAATTAATAAATACAACTGGAAAATAAGTCTCTTGAAATAGGATCTTCATATATAGCTTAGGCTGTCCAGAAGCTTGCATTCCTCCTACTCAGCTCCTGAGTGCTAGGATTATAGGCAGGTACCTATGTTTAGGTTGCTTCAAGGAGAGATGTTTGGCCTTGGTTTCAAGGATAAATGATCTTTTGGGACATCTAAGGGGGGGGGGCAGAAGGAAAGTTCTAGCTTATAGCATGGAGTGAGTGGTTTGGAGGCTTGTGTATGGCATCAGAGGCTGTGCTGTAGGTGTGCATAGGAATAGGAGATGGAGTAGAGAGACTTGCTCCCAGCTAAGGAAACTGTGCTCTGTCCTATGGAAACTGAGAAACAACGAAAGAGATTTTAGACAGGAATCCATGAAGGCTGATCGCCTTCTTACAAGGATGGAGCTGGAAGTGACAGAGCAGGAGGACTGGGAGGGAAAGAGGCTGGAGGCAAGAAAACTACCAACCAAGCACTCCGGCTTCCCAGGGCCGGAGTGCTGGTGGCTGCTCAGGGCTGCTCATCCTCAAGTTTGCAGCTGAGCAGATGAGGCAGCCTCCCTCTGGTTGGGCTTCTAGGAGGAACAGTGGTTTGAGAAGGTAGAAGAGGATCAGCTTGGCTGGGTGGCTTTGGGGCCCATGAGACCACCCAGGAGGAATGAACTGAGAGCATCAGTTTATGAGGTCAGTGTGTGAGGGTGAGAAGTCAGTCAAGGGGCATGACTGCCATAAGGTGGCACAGAGTGACCAGGAGAGCTGAGATGGCCTCGCTGTAGACTGTGGCCTGCCCCATGAGTGTTTTATCAGTCCACGCATTTTGATTGCCAAGCTCCAGGCTCTGTGCCTGTGTACCGGGAAGTGGACACAGAGGTGAACATGAGCTATCACTTTAATTCGTTTATTCATTCCATAAAGGCCAGGCTGGACCTGGGCCAGTACCTCTGCACAGCTAAAGATTGAATGTTGATAGGTGGCATGCAGGAGAAATGGAGCGTGCAGTGAATTGTATCCCGGGCCTTGGCACTCTCAGGTGGGGCTTCTCAGCACTCCTGACATTTTGCCTTTTTCAGTCTGTTGTTTTGTTTTCTGAGACACAGTCCCATATAGCCCAGACTGGCCCAGGAGACATGTGTAGCTAAAGATTAGCTTGTACTCTTGATCTTCCTGCCTTCACCCCCTGTGTGCCAGGAATACAGGTCTGAGCTTCCAAGGCTTTTTACACAGTGCTGGGGATGGAACCCAGGGCTTCTAGCTGAGCTGTGACCCACCCCATAGCCAGCATTTTGGACCAGCAAATTCCTTAGACAGTTCTAGACACTGTAGAGTATCGAGAAGCACACTAGATGCTAGTAGCCACACTCACAGGGGGCAGGAGGGGCAGACATTGTTCTCTGCGGAGTGAAATTGCCCCCACCAGGTGAGCTTCATTGGTCCAGAGGTAGAAGGGCCGATGAGAAGATGCTAATCTGAATTCATCAAGGTTAAGCAGGGTGGAGACTCCATGCTAGCCTTCTTTCCATCACCATGTTAGAACTAATTAACTTTATATCAGAGATAAACACCTTAGAAAGGGAAAGGGCTTATTCTGACTTGCAGTGTGGGGAACTCCATCCATGTTACTTAGCCCTGTTGCTTTGAAGCTGTGATAAGCCGGAGCACCATAACAGAAGCACAAGGTGGAACAGGCTGGGAGGCATCAAGAAAGGAATAAAGTTCCAAGATTCCATTCAAGGGCTCACCTCCGTAGGTCTGGCAGACTTCACGCTAGACACCTTAAAGGTTCTACCACCCCCCAATAGTGCCATGTGTGGGGAACCATGACTTTCACACATGGGTCTTTGGAGACCACTTCCCAATCCTTAGCAATAGAAGAGAACATTCAAGGCATAGATTATAGGTTGTGCAAAGGTCTTGAGGGAGAGAACAAGCATAAAGGGAGACCAATCAAGAAGCTGGAGTAAGCCAGTCATGGTGACCCATGCCTTTAATACCAGCACTCAGGGAGGCAGATGCAGGCATATCACTGTGAGTTTGAGGCCAGCTTGGTCTACAAAGCGATTCTAGGACAGTCAAGGCTACACAGTGAAACCCTGTCGTAAAAAACAAAACTAAACAAAAGCTGGAGTAGCTAATGAAGAGGGCTTTAGTTAGACAAGCTATAGTCACAACAGGCAGGTTTTAGGTGTCTTTCAGAGGTGGCTTGGCTATATTTTAATGGCTTCAAGGCTGTCAACACCACAGTGGCAAGGGGACCTCCCAGGTGTGCGTGGGGCATGTTGGTTGGAGACACTCCGGCTGGAAGAAGGAGGGGTCGGGCTGGACACACACCGTGAGAGTGAGCAGCACAGACGCCACTGAAGCCATGAGATGAACTTGAGAATTCAGGATGGAAGGCTGAGCCAGGGACAGAAAAGCCAAGTGGGGTCTACTCTACTCCACTCTCAGGCACCAGCCATGCTTCCAGGCTCCGCACGAGGTCAGAGCAGGAGAAAGCTGCAGAGTGGGGAGCTGTGGCCACCTGAGCAAAGGAGGCCGCTGTACCACCTGCAGACTGCAGACATGTCAGGGGAGAACCAGAGACACCCACCCGCTCAGCAGAGGAGGGTGCAGAATGCAGAATGGACGGCTTCAGGGAGGGCTTCGTGTGTTTATCTGATCTGTGCTTCTGCCTGAGTCTTTATTTTCCACTTACAAAGAGCTGCTCTCTTGTCTAGAATGCAGGTTGTCACACTGAGTCCTTTGCCTCCACCCAGGATATTCCACGGAGTCACCTTGTGCCTGGGTCACTTTGTAAACGCAGGTGGCTGCATGCGAGGCAGCGTCCCAGGCGTGGAAAGGCCCGACAGTGTGGTGCTGGGTGTTATCAAACCGGCTTGCTGATTTAGAGATAAAAGACAGCTTCTCCTTGAAGTTTTTGCTACAGTTTTTTTGTTTGTTTGAGATAGGGTCTCACAATATACCCCAGGCTAGCCTGGAACTTGCAGTCCTCTGGCTTCGGACTCCTGAATGAATTGGTGTGTGTGGGGGGGGGGGGGGTGCATGTGCCACAGCACAGATATGGAGGTCAAAGGACAACTTGTGACAGCTGGCTCTCTTTCAACCATGTTGGTTCCAGGGATCAAATTCAGACAGTAGGTTTGTAGCAAGCACCTTTATCTGCTGAGCCATCTTGCCGGCCCTGTTCCATGTCATTTTAACTTGCATTTGTCTTACTATGACCAAGGTGAGCATGACAGATGGGAGCATTTTGTACTTCCTTTTCAGTGAACAGTCTGCTCATGTTTTACCCAATTTTCATCAGGTTTTTTGGTTTCTCATTGAATCAGAGGAAATCTTACTGAATCAAAGGAAATCTTTGCTTATTTTTTTCCCTTTTGAGACAAAGTCTCACGTAGACCAGGCTTGAATTCCCTATGTATTTGAAGATGACCCTGAACTTCTGATCCTCCTGCCTCTGCTTCCTGAGTGCGGGGACTGCAAACATGCACCACCTTGCTTGGTTTACTTGGTAATGGGGGTCGAACCCAGGGCTTTGTGCATGCTAGGCAAGCACTCTACCAACTGAGCTACATTTCCAGTCTTGAAGGCAACATTTTTATGTACCAAGGAAATTTGTTTTTTCCAATTCTGGAATGTAAATTATAAGTCGACCTTCCTCACTGAGTCATGGAAGCTTTTGTTATGTGTATATTGGGGGAGTAAGATTATTTTATTTTATGTATATGAATGTTGTGCCCTGAAGCATGGCTGGTGCCCATGGAGGTCAGAAGAGGGCATTGAATCCCCTAGAACTGGAGTTATGGATGGTTGTGAGCCTCCGTGTAGGTGTTGGGACTCGAATTCAGGTCCTCTCAAGAGCAAGTGATCTTAACCGCTGAGCATCTCTTCAACCACTGTTTGCTGGGCTTTGCTGTTGCTTCTAGATTTTAAAAATTATGAATGTTGATGAGAGGTAGTCCCCTAATCAGCAGGCAGGGAGCTCTGGAATGGAGCTCCTGTGGAGTTAGTGGGACAGGCCCCAGGACAGAAGCAGGAATGTTTTTAGAGCAACAGGGGAAGGACTTGGGCCTCCTGCTAGGTTTAAAGTAAGATGCTGTGTGCCTGGAGGATGGTGGCTACACATTGAAGGAGCAAGGGAGATGACTGAGTTAATACAAGGATGAAGTCAAGTCTGTGAGGTGTCAGAGGCCCATTGGGCAAGGTCTAGTGTGTCAGAAAGAGAGGTATGTGGACTCTGAGTCCAGGCTAGATGAGGAAAGGGATGAGACCTCTGTCCCCACGGCATCTTCTTAGTTCCCATCTGTGTCCTTAGCGTCTGTCAGTCACCTGGCCCTGAAGACTGAGCCCACGCTGGGGACCGTGTTTTCATTCCTCTCATATGCCAGCCAGGTGTCACACACTGGGATAGCCTTTGCGCCCAAAGCCCACTGGCTCTTAACTAACCAGTTTAAACTATCTGTTCTTAGCCATTTCTCCTGCACTGCCTCCCCTTTCCTAGAGGCCCAGACCTCCCCAAACTGCTCCCTGCCTCCATCCACTGACAAACCTGGTATTCCTGTGTCCCTATATGACAAGGCCCCTCCGGTCAACTTCCGATGATGTTGCTTCTCTGTGTCATCATTTACGTTGATTCCATGTGCTAAGTCCTTGAAGTGCCCTTGAGGCCTTGGGAAGTGCTTGGATAGACATAGTAAGAGAGTCAGCACATTATGCAAGCACGCAATAAGCAAACCCTCGGGCTGGAGAGATGACTTAGGAGTTAAGAACACTCCTTCTTCCTGAGGACCCTACTTCAGTTCCCAGCACCCAGACTAACTGATCCACAGCTGCCTGCCACTCCAGCTCTGGGGCATTTAATGTCCTCTTCCTGCCTCTACAGGAAGCCAGTCATGGCGTATATCCTACAGACACACATACACCAGCAAAAGCTTTCTTCAAAGCGATCCTGGAGGAGGTGGCTGTGTGCCTGGAGATGGCTCCAAAGAATGAAAATGAAGTAGGGCATTGGAATGAGAATCGGAGCCAAGTGGGAAGCATTGTGTGTGTGTGTGTGTGTGTGTGTGTGTGTGTGTGTGTGTGTGTGT